>NC_037668.1:11334469-11645160 GCF_003255815.1 Theropithecus gelada | reverse complement strand
TTAAGGTTAAGATTGTTATGTGTGAACTTGATCCTGCCATTATGATATTAACTGGTTATTTTGCTCGTTAGTTGATGCAGTTTCTTCCTAGCCTCGATGGTCTTTACATTTTGGCATGTTTTTGCAATGGCTGGTACCGGTTGTTCCTTTCCATGTTGAGTGCTTCCTTCAGGGTCTCTTGTAAGGCAGGCCTAGTGGTGACAAAATCTCTAAGCATTTGCTTATCTGTAAAGGATTTTATTTCTCCTTCACTTATGAAACTTAGTTTGGCTGGATATGAAATTCTGGGTTTAAAATTCTTTTCTTTAAGAGTGTTGAATATTGGCCCCCACTCTCTTCTGGCTTAGTCTGATGGGCTTCCCTTTGTGGGTAACCCGACCTTTCTCCCTGGTTGCCCTTAAGATTTTTTCCTTCATTTCAACTTTGGTGAATCTGGCAATTATGTGTCTTGGAGTTGCTCTTCTCAAGGAGTATCTTTGTGGCGTTCTCTGTATTTCCTGGATTTGAATGTTGGCCTGCCCTACTAGGTTGGGGAAGTTCTCCTGGATGATATCCTGAAGAGTGTTTTCCAACTTGGTTCCATTTTCCCCCTCACTTTCAGGCACCCCAATCAGACGTAGATTTGGTCTTTTTACATAATCCCATACTTCTTGCAGGCTTTGTTCATTTCTTTTTCTTCTTTTTTCTTTTGGTTTCTCTTCTCGCTTCATTTCATTCATTTGATCCTCAATCACTGATACTCTTTCTTCCAGTTGATCGAGTAGGTTACTGAAGCTTGTGCATTTGTCACGTATTTCTCGTGTCATGGTTTTCATCTCTTTCATTTCGTTTATGACCTTCTCTGCATTAAGTACTCTAGCCATCAAGTCTTCCACTTTTTTTTCAAGATTTTTAGTTTCTTTTCGCTGGGTATGTAATTCCTCCTTTAGTTCTGAGAAGTTTGATGGACTGAAGCCTTCTTCTCTCATCTCGTCAAAGTCATTCTCCGTCCAGCTTTGATCCGTTGCTGGCGATGAGCTGCGCTCCTTTGCCGGGGGAGATGTGCTCTTATTTTTTGAATTTCCAGCTTTTCTGCCCTGCTTTTTCCCCATCTTTGTGGTTTTATCTGCCTCTGGTCTTTGATGATGGTGACGTACTGATGGGGTTTTGGTGTAGGTGTCCTTCCTGTTTGATAGTTTTCCTTCTAACAGTCAGGACCCTCAGCTATAGGTCTGTTGGAGATTGCTTGAGGTCCACTCCAGACCCTGTTTGCCTGGGTATCAGCAGCAGAGGCTGCAGAAGATAGAATATTGCTGAACAGCGAGTGTACCTGTCTGATTCTTGCTTTGGAAGCTTCCTCTCAGGGGGGTACTCCACGCTGTGAGGTGTGGGGTGTCAGACTGCCCCTAGTGGGGGATGTCTCCCAGTTAGGCTACTCAGGGGTCAGGGACCCACTTGAGCAGGCAGTCTGTCCCTTCTCAGATCTCAACGTCCATGTTGGGAGATCCACTGCTCTCTTGAAAGCTGTCAGACAGAGTCGTTTGCGTCTGCAGAGGTTTCTGCTGCGTTTGTTATTGTTTACTGTGCCCTGTCCCCAGAGGTGGAGTCTACAGAGACAGGCAGGTTTCCTTGAGCTGCTGTGAGCTCCACCCAGTTCGAGCTTCCCAGCGGCTTTGTTTACCTACTTAAGCCTCAGCAATGGTGGGCGCCCCTCCCCCAGCCTCGCTGCTGCCTTGCTGGTTGATCACAGACTGCTGTGCTAGCAATGAGGGAGGCTCCGTGGGTGTGGGACCCTCCCGGCCAGGTGTGGGATATAATCTCCTGGTGTGCCCATTTGCTTAAAGCGCAGTGTTGGAGTGGGAGTTACCTGATTTTCCAGGTGTTGTGTGTCTCAGTTCCCCTGGCTAGGAAAAGGGATTCCCTTCCCCCTTGCACTTCGCAGGTGAGGCGATGCCTCGCCCTGCTTCAGCTCTCGCTGGTCGGGCTGCAGCAGCTGACCAGCACCGATTGTTCAGCACTCCCTAGTGGGATGAACCCAGTACCTCAGTTGAAAATGCAGAAATCACCGGTCTTCTGTGTCGCTCATGCTGGGAGTTGAAGACTGGAGCTGTTACTATTCGGTCATCTTGCTCCGCCCCTCTCATGTGACTTTAATCTTTAAAACTTCGTGATACAGTAAGATTAGAAATGTCTTAAGAGTTTCCAGCATACATTTTTATTTGCATTTATTGATCAAGCAGTTTCATACTTACTTCTGCCAAGTATTATAAGGTGTCAAAATTTGACACAGAGGTTACAAAACTATAACTCAGCCCAAACAGAATAATCTTTACTTGTGTAATTTTTTAATAAGTGAAACATCAACATTGGTTTAACGAAGATCGCCACATCTTGAACTATTGAGTAAAATCCCCTAACTTCTAATTTTGTGGCCTTAGTCAGTCTTGTCCACAGACATGGAAGAAGTTTGTTTTGGGAAAGGACTGTTATCATCTTTAATATTAAAGAAAAGAGAATTTATATAAAAATGAATCTTCTATGGTACATTCTTGTCCTAAAGTAAAGTAACTGGTTGTTTAAAGAAAGAAATGTTTACAACAATTCAGAAAGTCCACACATGTTGGAGATTGTCTGCAAAGACCGTGAAAAATTTTATGAAGGGTATTTATGTAAGAAATGTTGTACAATTTAAAAGTGAGTAGACCTTCTGAATGTTTTATGAAATGTCACTATAACTCTTTTTTTTTTTTTTTTTTTTTGAGACTGGAGTCTCGCTCTGTCGCCCAGGTTAGAGTGCAGTGGCCGGATCTCAGCTCACTGCAAGCTCCGCCTCCCGGGTTTAGGCCATTCTCCTGCCTCAGCCTCCGGAGTAGCTGGAACTACAGGCGCCCGCCACCTCGCCCGGCTAGTTAATTTTTGTATTTTTTAGTAGAGACGGGGTTTCACCAGGTTAGCCAGGATGGTCTCGATCTCCTGATCTTGTGATCCGCCTGTCTCGGCCTCCCAAAGTGCTGGGATTACAGGCTTGAGCCACCGCGCCTGGCCTAAAATGTCACTATAACTCTTAACTGTACAAACTGCCTGATTTGTAGCTAGGTAAAACCTAGGACACATGGAGTTAAATGCTGGAATAAGCTAGAGCTTAACTGCATTTCTGTCTAGGTCCTAGACTCTACATCTAGCATATAATTAAAACCCCAAACTTATCAACAAAAGTAAAGGTTGCTAAAAGTTAACAGTGTAACATGAGTGTAATACTATTGAAAAACCAGTTTGCATATACTTTTGGCAAAAAGATTTTAAGGAGGCATGAGAATGTGGATTTTTACCTATATTAAAAGTTAAAGAATTGTTTTGAAGGTGTAAGAAAATTTTGGAAGGTTAATTGTACAGGAAATTCTGTGTGTAAACATATTGGCTAAAGTTGAAGAGGTATCATTCAGATTTTCTGTAAATTGAGCATTAAAATAAAAGCACAATGGGTTTCTCTTAAAGCACTAACCTGCTCTTTAACGAAAATTATAAAGGGTTAAAAAGGGTCTATAAAAATCTTACCTTATGGTTAAACATAAACTTGGGTAAATGCGTCTACAAAGTTTTATTAACAATTGAG
The DNA here is from genome assembly GCF_003255815.1 of Theropithecus gelada. NCBI lineage: Eukaryota > Metazoa > Chordata > Mammalia > Primates > Cercopithecidae > Theropithecus > Theropithecus gelada. Next base: position 11,641,568 of record NC_037668.1, on the reverse strand, counting down.
TTTAACATTAATAGCACACTAATATAAAGGTAAAATTTAGCTTATTTGGTATAAAAATCATACAGGAAGAATTGTAAAATATAAAATGGTGTTTGGCTTTCTTTGGGCTATATTTGTATAAATACGTTATTGGTATGTGTTCCAAAGTTATGGGAGACTCCTCTAATTCTGATATATCTCAGTGTACATCATCAGTAATAATAATAATTGTATTGTGTGCCACAGAGGAAACAGATATCCTTGTCAATTATGCCTTTATAGCTACCCTAAAACTTTGTGTCATCCGTAAACAATTGTTGTCTTGTTTAGGTCCTCTTTGGAAGGTGGTTTTATAATCAGTTATAAAGCACTAACACATTTGGAATATACTTGTTTCTCTCTACCTGATTTTCTCCCCAATTTGGAAACTGTGAGTATTCTTAAGTTACGGCAATATAGTTATTTGCATAAGTACAATAAGAATCTGCTTTCTTTTGTAACAGGACACAATTGGATAAACTGGTTATTTCACCAAGGCTTTGACTGGAGTGGTGTGCTTTCCTTCAAGGAATCAAACTTGACTTATGGAGCCAATAAAGCCCTTGGAAACTGGCCTCATATTTTGTGTACACAGTCCCTGTACAGGGTTTCTGATCTGTGGTAAGTAACAAATGTCACTTTCTGACAGGCCGGGAGGCCCAACTTATTTGGAACCTCAAGAGGAGAGGAATTCCCCAAACTCATAGTTATTTGATGACACAAATCCATGACTGTACTTGCCTTTAAAAAGGTCTTATCTCATATTCCTTCTATGGAACAAAGTTCCATCAAAGTCAATTTAAAAACACTATGTAACAAATAATTATTCTTGCTGCACTGAATGCGAATAATTAAGCCAAGTAAAATAAACCAAACCAGTCCTACCATGATTTGTCTTTTAATAAAAGTGGGAAACTGAAGAGAGAACATTATGTTTCAAAAACTGTAGCATACCTGTTGTTAAATTCTAGTGTTGCCTAATGTTTTTCAATTCTTATTATTTTCTACTGTTTAAATTAAATTCTAATTTTTCTGGCTATAAGTTTCCAAATTAGCTGTGCTTTCTTAAAGCCCTATAAACTGAAAACCTGTCTCATCAGGCACTGCTTCTAGAACCCCAACCCTCACATGAGGAAATAAAGAAATAGGAAATCTTAAGTCAAAAATCATAAAAAAAAAATAACCAAGTGAGACTTACTCATCTTACTCAGTCTCACCCCTACCTCACCAAATACTTTTTGTCATTCCTACCTCTCCTTTTAAGCCAACTATTAAAACTTTTAAATGGAAATTATTACTATGCCACCCTTGTGGGAACTGCTTTACTCAGTCTACTATTTGCAGTAGGACTATATACTATAGCATCCTTTAGGTAAAATATCAGAGAAACTCAATTACCATAGCATTTTGCTTAATTATTATCCTCATAGCAGGAATAATGGTTACTAACAGAAAATAACACATAGGCCTTTCCAAACATGTGCCTCTGCCTGTCATTAGGTGAGGAATGTTTCTATCTCAACGAATTAGGTCTAGTAAGAGATGCTGCTAAAAAACTAAAAAAAAAAAAAAAGAAAAAGAAAAAAAAAAAAAAAAAAAAAAAGGCTGGAATACCAAAACAACTAAATACATCCTTGGTTTGGGAACAAAATCATAGCATGGACCATCCAATTCCTGGGCCCTCTATTAATAATATGCCTAGGACTAATGTTTTTACCCTGCCTAAGTAATCTTTTTCGAAGATTTTTAACTGACAGGATCATGGACATTGCACAAACAACTACCCAAAAACATCCACACACGGCATTGCTCCTACAGTCAATCTGAGACCAGAAAACTCTCTGTCCCCTTGTTGGCAGGTGGTAGCCAGAAAGAACAAGTCACCCCTGGTCCTTTGTAGAACTGTAGGGTCGGGATTGACAGAGCACGAGCATCGCCATCTTGGACAAGCACTGTCATTTTAAAATTCACCTTGATCAGAAACTGCCTAAATCCAAAGGGCATCAGCCTAATGGCTAAGGTCAGCAACATCCCGTCAACATCTCTTACCATAAACATTCCAAAGCCCTCCCCGACGAGAGACATGCCATCCCTGAGATAACCTCCCCTCCAGCCAGAAAGACGTCAGCCCCAAGATAACCTCCCTTCCACTCAAAGACATTCCAACCCTGCCATAAACTTCTCCCCCAGGCGGAAACATTCCAACCTTGTGATAAGCTCCTTCACCCTAAAACCAATATGTATACTTAGCCTGTAAGAGAGAATGCTCCTGAGTGAAATCGGCCAGAAGTCCCTTTCTAGTTTATTTCTCTAAAATACATCTGTCTTTGACTGTTGAGTCACATTTCATGTTACTTTCCACTTTCTTTATCTCTTATAGGGATCCCATTTCTTTTTTGGGGATCACAGTAAGTATAACACAGAAGGATCAAATACTTTCCTCTGCCACAGGGTATGGAGGCAAAGGGCAGTGCAAGATGCAACAGGCTTTGTCTGCTTCTGGTAGGCTAGCCTTTCACACAACTGCCCCAAATAGTGAAGACAATACAATAAGTAAGAGCCAGGAAAAGTACCTGTCTTGGCTGTCCATCAGATGACAATGGAATAGGTGTGGAAGGCTGCTGCTGGCCTTCACTGTCTTTGCCACTCATAGTCAGCCTTCTTCCCCTTCTCTCAGATCTTCATTCCCCCAACTCAGCTCACTTAACTAAGCAAACCCCAGGCATGAGTCCTTTTCTCAGCTACCCTTGACAATCACATAATTTCTATCCTCTCTGCCCCTGGTGGGAGGGGAGGAGGACACTTGGCCAGTCTCCAGCATGAATTGCCTGGTGCTTGCTCCTCTGTCTCCCTATCACAGCTGCAAGTGCCCTGCAGATTGCAGTTTTCTGGTTTTCAAGGTCATCTCCACTAACCCACAGCACATTCCAATGAGTTTCAATTTCTAGCTGCTCCCTTGAGATCCAGGCCACTGTTCACAACGCTCTCTGCATCCAGCTGGTGCCCTGCCTCATTCCAGCAGTCGGGAATGCTCAGCTGTGGAAGCCAGTGAGGTGAGCGGCAAGGTGTTTTATATACCACGTTGCCCTATGTTTAAGAAGATTGAAAAAGTGTCAGTGTACGTGTGGTGTTCACGTTGGCATTCCCACATATATATTTGAAGAATGTTCGATTAAGTAAAAAGAATGACAGACTCCAGTTCCTGGAAACCAGGGATTCTTTGGAAGCAGTTCCATGCATTCTTTTTATTCACTGAAGACACTCCACTGAGATGCATTTCTGGACCTACTAAGCCTGAAGTAGGGAGTGGTTCTGCCTGGGGGTTCTGATACCATCTGTGTGTGACTGGCCTACTCCAGGCCCCAAGGCTGTGTCTCATTAAGAGCAGAGCCTCTAAGAAGCTCACCTGTCAGTTGAGTGGGCATGTGCTGGGCATAGTGCTCAGTGCTAGGGAGACAGGCATGAGAGAGGTAGAGATGCTTACACATTTCAACATCATTTAAGGGTGAAGGTGAAGGCTGATATTGTTCCCTTCCTGTCCAACCTGCTTGTGGTGAATTATTTTGCCAATTTTAAGTATTACTTTCAGGATTGGCACTAGGAGATTCAAGGGGTGGGAGGTGGACAGGGGAACTTCATGTCAAAGCTTCACATGTTATGCTAGGGCAAGATGGTACATTCAATAAAGGCAGAACATGAAGCAGATTCTCTGCCAAGGACTTTACAACTATAAGTCAGGGTCCCCACCACTGCTGCAATTCAGGCAATTTCACTTTTGCTGGCTTTGTTGGGCAAGGGAAGGGACAGTGTGTGACCTTGTAAAAGCTAGTTCACTTTGGCAAGAGGCTGAAAAAGGGTCTGGCAAGACATTTCTCTTGTCAAGGGTAGCATTAGCAAATGTCTGAAATGAGTATCATCTCAAGATTTCAGCTGAAGTAACTCTACTGATCTCTGGATTGAAGTTAATAGATTTGGTAGAAGTCACAGACATGATTTCACAGCCTGAGATTCACTAGACTCACACAGCCACTGTTCAATTTTGCTGCAGCCTAGACCAAGCTCTATAGGTGTTCTTGATCTTGGCCTCATCTGTGCAGTGGAAAGATGCAGGTATGAGGTGTGGGAAAATCAAACAAAATGGCAAACACGAAGGCCCTTGTAAGATTCAGGGGCTTGTGTGAATGTTAGGAGGCAAGGTGGTTATCGGGTGGTTGTTCCCAGTGCTGCAGGGAAGGGGCTGCTGAGGGGCGTCTTAAAGTCCTGTATCATAGCTTGTGGGATCATAGAAGGAGGAGAGAGGCAGTTGCTGTGCATGTGGCCTGTGTTCTCTGGGATTTCCAGCTCCTGGGGCAGGGTGATGAGGGAGTGAGAAGGCGTGGCCTCCCTTTCCCAAGAACAGGAAGAAAGAAGGAACTAGTTCTGCTTCTCCTTTGAGGGTGTGCTGTGGGTGGAGTGTGCAGGGCAGAGCTTTGGCATGAACTGGCAGTGGTCTTGAGCAAGGTATGACTTTTCTGGGTTTCTGGTTCCTCTTCGGTAGGCACTGTCTCTGTTGGCTCTGCCCACTTTTATGTCTAGTGATTGTTTAAGAATTTTAAAACCTACTTGGGAAACATCCATAGCTAAATGCCAAAACAGGAGACCATATTTAAATCAGCATTAAGTTCTGCAGTTCAGCGGTCATCAGATATCAGGGAGGGAGGGAATTGGTTCCTACTTGGCCCCACTTCTTGATCCTTTACAACTCTATGAGAGGTATGATGCCCCTTTCCCAGTGAGGTGCCAGGTGCCACTAGAGCCAGGGAATGGCTGGGAAACCACTTTCTCAAATAGCTTTGGCTTCACACAAGCACATAAGCACATATGGGCTTGTGTTATTATGAAGTTTAGCTGCAGAAGTGTGCAGGTGCCAGAGGATGCAAATCATCTTACACTTTTACAGCCCAATATCACTGGCAACAGACCTTAGAAATGAGCCATAACCTTCATTTTGCAGGAAAGGAAACAGACCCAGGAAGGTGAAGAGATTTGCTTAACTGTGATGCAAAATTGAAATGAGAACCCAGGATTTGCACCCTTCACTCTCATTTGCAGAAATATTCTGCTTCTAAAATGAAAGAATACTTACTTCTTTTTGCCCTCCTCTTCCCCTTTCCTTAGTCTCAGTCACCCCAGCTTTTATTTCTATACCATGAAGTACCTGCCTGTCTCCATTTATGCAGAACTCTCATCTTTCAGGCTGATGTTGAGGTGGGAGATGGGCTGTTTGAGCCAGGCAGATGACTTAGGCAGCTGGCTGGTGGTTAGGCCTGCCTTCTGCCCTCTTTTCAAATGTCTCATTCCAGTTTTTTTTTTTTTTTCTTAATACATATGTTGGTAGGACGACCTCCTGGCTCTGTGGCTTCACCTGCCTTCTCCGCTTAGGGTTAACAAATACTAGGTCACCACTACAGGTGAGAATAGAGTCCAAGTTTGTCTTCCTCAGGAAACACTCATACTTGAACAGCCTCTAGACCATTTCCTAAGATTTCATTTATTCTGGTCCAGGGTCTCTTTCTTTTGAGAACTTCCTTCCTTCCTTCCTTCCTTCCTTCCTTCCTTCCTTCCTTCCTTCCTTCCTTCCTTCCTTCCTTCCTTCCTCCCTCCCTCCTTCTCTCCCTCCCTCCTTCCTTTTTGCCTTCCTTTCTTCCTTCCTTTTTTCCTTCCTTCCGCCTTCTCTCCCTCCCTCCTTCCTTCCTTTCTTCCTTCCTTCCTTCTTTCCTTCCTTTCTTCTTTCTTCCTTCTCTCCCTCCCTTCCTTCCTTTCTTCCTTCCCTCTTCCCTCCTTCCCTCCCTTCGTTTCTTCCTCCCTCCCTTCTTTCCTTCCTTCTTCCTTCCTTTCTTTTTTCTGTCCCTCCTTCTCTCCCTCCCTCAAGTCAAGCTAATGGGCACCCACACTGTACTGGAAGTGGTCTTTAGTAGACAGACATTTTACTGGTCCTTGGAATGCCGGAGACCTCCTGGGAAACGTGCAGCCTGACCATGAGGAGGAGTCAGTTGAGGAAAGGGTGCCAAGGGGATGGGACATGTTGCAGACAGAAGCAGCCATGGTGGAATCTTGGTGTGGCTGGTTGTGTGCAAGTGGTGTTGGGAGCTGCGGCAGAAGTTACAATTCCCCTGGGCTGTGCTGTGCTTCTGCTCTGAAATCTTTGTCTTCTGAACCCAGGACCCTTGTCACAAACCCTTCTCCTTTCTTTACCATGTGGATTCCAACATGTTTTAAGGTAGCAGAGTGGAGAGACCTGGGTTCTAGTTCAACTCCGGTCCTGATGGTTTCAGTGACTGTTGGAAAGTCAGTTCACTTCACAGGCCTCAGTTTTCTCACTGGTAAATGGAAGAAGGAAAGGAGTCTACAGTTAAAACCTGGAGTAAATGTTTCTAGAACTTTCTTTAAGTTTTAATTTAAAAAAAATTTAGAGATGAGATCATGGCTGGCCTTGAAATCTCGGGCTCAGTGGATCCTCACACCTCAGCCTCCTGAGTAGCTGGGACTACAGGCGTGCCCCACCATCCCTAATGAAGCCTTTTTAGTTAAAATGTCTGAACTTCACAAAAACATTGACCTGCCCTTGAGGAGCGAGGGAGCCTTTTTCATTTACCCACGATTGATCTCAGGCCATAGCTGTTTAGTCTGCTGCTGAAAGAAGCTGTCATAACGAGGATTGGCTGCATATTTTACAGATACAGAATCAGTGCAAAATAAAATGTGGGGTCCCATGGCAGCCCTTTAGGCCAAGCACAGGCCCTGGGTGACCACACCCCAGCCGTGTGCCCACAGAACTGCCCTGCTCAGAGCTACACCAGGGATGTGACAGACTCCAGAGGGTGCCAGAGAGAGTTAGAGCCAGGCCCATGAGAAGCGTATTCCTACCTCAGTGGCCAGAGTTCATGCTAGGATGACAATAGGCCCACAGCCGATCTCATGCCCACCTCTATTGCCAGTACTTGTTTTGGAAGAAGGGTTAACTTCACTGGTGCTGGTTCTTCCATTTCTTGAGGAAAGATTGTGCTGTTCAATAGGGAACTTCAGGTTTCCAGAACAGATTACTAACTATTTTGGAGTCTGCAACTGGCCCTAGTGCCCCCTGCCTTTGGGGACAGAGTAGCCAAGCCACTTTCTTCTGTTCATCTAGCCTTCCCCTTCACTGCCTCATAACAATCTTCTTTCATGCTTCAAGGCACAGACTCCATTCCCTGCTCATTAGTCTTGGGTGGCATCTTGGGCCATGATAAAGAAAAAGAACTCCCTCCAAATATCCACATGGTGAGACTAGTTTGGAGAGCACTCTGGCAACACTGCTGAGGATCGGTTTCATGGGTGACTCTCCAAGACAGGGAGGACTGTGGGGGGTAAAAGTAGGAATGATGTTACCAGGGAGGAAGAGGACACATGCAAGAGGCGTTGTGGAGGTAAAGTTGGTAGCCCTGAATGATAGGTAGTAGGAGTCGGGGCTGCCATCCAGGTTTCTGGCTTGAGAAAGTGGGTGCATGAGACTTTTGTGCCCACACCCAGTCCTGTCTAAACTAGTGGCCATTCTGCCTTGGGCCTGCCTCAGTTGCCCCTGTATTCAGTTTTGTTACCAACGCATAAATCAGGCCTTCATTTCTTACCTAGATTCTTGAAGTATCCTCTTCATCTCTTTCAGTCCTTCCTACAAAATACCACCATCGTAATCTTCCAGGGACGGCTGAACAATTCCCATTGCATAGTGAACGATGTCCCAGCTTTTAGCATCACCATCAATATTCATAGCTAGAGGAGACTTTCTTTTCCCATAGAGTCCAGTTTTTGAGAGAACATGAGGCACGTTATATGTGAAGTAATTGAATGTCAAGTCGTCTTTAAGTGGGGGTCCCAGAACTCCTACTCTGAGGGTGATGAAGGAAGGAGGCAGAGTGTCTCCAGGGGTGATCATGGGTGATCATGGTCTGTGCCCATCATTTTTTTCCAGGTGCATCTTCCAGTTCTCCCCTGGCCTTATGTTCTCTAGTCTGGTCTCATTGTTGCCTAAAAGTGACCATTTTCCACCTGGGTCTTTGCAGACTGCATTGCTTCTGCCTGGAATACTTTCACTCAATTCCTGATTGTTGAGTGAAAGATTGTTGAAATCCTACCCATCTTTTGATATCCAGCCCAAATGCAAGGACCCCATGAATCCCCTATGGGAATGGATCCTCTGGAAGCACTATCCTCTCTTACAACACTCTGCACATTTACTGTGCACAGCACCCAACATGTCTCGTATTTTATCTCCCCCACTGGACTGCTAGACTGGGAGCAGAAGTGGAAAATCGGAGGCCTTAAGGCTGGGGCTAGCCTTTCTATGTGTTTTGTTAATTTGCATATTTTTCCCCCACAGAATTTAATTTAAAAAAAAAAAACATGACCTGTGTTAAACATACAGAAAAGCTGAGAATATTATATAATAACATAGATTTGGGACTTATCACCAAGAATGAACAGATTTGTTGCTGACACCTTGCCACCCACTTTTTAAGATACAAAATATTACACATACAGTTCGAACACTAGCCCACATATCCCTTTCCTGGAACTGGTCTTCACACTGCTTTTTCAAATTTAGAGTTAGTCAATAATATTTAGAAATGAAAAGATTTCACATAAGAGTTGCCCTTCGGCCACTTTTCTGCAGGATCTCTCTAGGCCATTGTGGGCTCCCCACCCCATCCCTGGCCTGGGAGCCTGCCTGTTGAGTCCATGGCTGAGTCTGGCATCTTAGCTCCTCATCTGCCCTCTTTACACGTTTTCCAGAAGGCGGGTGGGCATCCTCATGTCCCTCGTCCTCCTCCACCACTGCCTAAGCTGTGCCCCCTGCCTGGGACTAGGAATCCAAGGCCTCCTTCAAGCCCCACTGGCTCCTGTGGCTTTTTCCCAGTGGCTTCAGCTCAGCTCCATTATCTGTACTTACATACACCTAGCCCTTAAGCCGGTGGCTGAGCACTTGCCTGTGTTTTCATTCTTTCCTTTGCCAGGTACCCTGCAGAGCCACTCAGGTGGAGAAAAGACAACTAAAAGTCCCTGCTGGGTCAGATTTTCTTCCTTGTTCTTCCCTCCGAGACTTTGCTGCCTCTGTGTGGTGAGTCTCACGAGATGCAGCGGAGCTTGGTGCAGGAGCTCTGTCGACCTCACACCCTCAGGTATAAGAAGGGATGGCACATTTTGTTGGTCACAACACAACGAGGCCTTTTTGCTTGTTCAGTTGAGAATCCTGGCCCATCCAATTCTTTCTTTGAGCAACCCTCACTGCCCGTTGAAAATACGTCCTTTTCTTTACCTTCCCTGTGAAAATTGCACTGGTGGTTTTATAGGCGTGGGGTTTCGCTAGGCTGAAAAATCAGGGGGAAGGGGTCTTTCCTCAGATTCCACCACTCTCCTTTATTTTCCACTCTATTTGGCATTACCATATGGATGGTGTGGATGCCTTTCAAGAGCTGGACAGATGCTGGCTCTTGCATTTTGTGCAGCACTGGGGAAGGATGGGTGTTCCATTTTCCATGTTACCCCACTGCCTGGGGCCACTCCCCCCGATGCTGGTTCTGATTATCTGTCCCTTGTGGTTTTGATGGTGGTGGAAACCTGCTCATCTGGGCCAGAATATGGTTTCCCTTTCTCTACAGTTGAACACTGAAACTAATCCCTTTGTGGTAATCAAATTCAACTGATTAATGATCTGTAAATTTCCTGTGTAAGAAACAAGTCATCTTGATGTTGGGTATTACTCTAATCATGCTATGATACACCCAGGTCGAGAGGGAGACAGCTTCCCTCCCCACCCTCTGGACCCACAGCAACCTCCTCACCTGCTTCAGTTCAACTCTGTCCCTGATGCCCCTGACAGTGGTTCTTTTGACTGTGTTTTTGTTGGTTGCTTAGTAACTATGCTGTCATTGAAGTCCTCAAACTTGTCTTGATTGGCCTCCTCTCTTCAGGGAAATTGAGACAAATGAGAGGACCAGTGATTAAAGGGGAGATAGAGAGAAGAAAGTGGCTAAGGAGACGGAAGAATGAAGGAAGAACAGATGTAATTTAAAATGAAAAAGAGAAAGGAGAGAGAGACCATTAAATCTGGAGCTGTGGGGTAGAGACTTCTGCTTTGGGGCTGAATAGAAGGTATATTTTTGGGGAAGTTCACACTCGTTTTCTTTACTTGCCCAGGACAACATGGTGTGGCTGCATTGTGTGATTTGAAAGGGTGAAATGCAGGGTTATGAATAACCAGAATGATCAACACACACATAGCCAGGTGTGTTCTACAGACCTTCAAGGAAATTGGCACTGAAGGTGGAGGCTGGATGCATTTTTGCTTCTCTCTTCCCTGCTCAGGGTCATTTGCTAAGGCATGCAAACCCTTCCAGATGCTCCTCAAGGATTCTTCTGGGTTCTAGAGAGTCCCCTGCAAGGGACTGGGCAAGAAGAAGGCAATACAAGGTAACCAGGGCTCTCCCATAAATCGGCACCCCATGCTTCAGTGCTCCGCCGTACCACTGACAAGAATTCAGGCTGTGTAATTGGGTGGAAAGATAAGGACTTTCAAGGCCAGCTCCCTCATAGCGGGCCTAGTCGCTAATCAGTGTGACTGTGCAAAAGTTTCCTTGCTGATAAAATGGAAATAGTCACTCTACCTCACAGGTAGAGTGAGGTTTAATACTCATTTAATACTCATTTCTGATGAGTATTAAATGAGATAATATATATCATATGTGGGTCATGTTGTACACGTGTGAAACATAGTAGAGCTTATTCATTCAGTCTTCATCCGCCCTTCCTGACCCTCCCACTACTCTGCCTACCCCCTAACCCCTGTTTCATCCAACTCTTCTCAATGAGAGATGGTGACACCTGGAAATGTAAGAGAAAGGAGAAAAGTACGTATTAACAGTAACCACACCTTTCTCCACATTAAGCATTAAATCATTTATTACTCTTTTCATTGAACTCTGTGAAGAAATAGGAAATTTAAAAGAAAAGAAATCCCTTCTCATTTAAGAGGGGAATGGAGCTATGGTAGTCAAAAGAGACCCTCAAGTTAAAAGAGATCCCAAATTGTTCAGAAGCAGCCCATGAGATTTGGTAACAGCAAGTCGCATTGTGTGTCCTCCGGTATACGATTAGGACAGAAAGCTTTTGGTTGGACCAGTGACTGCACAGGTTTTGATGACACAAGGAAGACAATAAGTTGGGCATTGTGTGAAAGGGAGGCAGCAGGACCCGGGCTTGTGCACTTGTCACCTTCTGTATGAAGCCAGGAGGGTAGAGCTTGATAACCTCTCCTAATAATACCCACATGCACATCTTTGTCATCCTTAAATCACTGAGTCTTGGACTTCAGGTTCTCCTTGTGCCGGTCCACAAGGGAACCAACCCATTCCATGGTTTTCTGCTGGGCTTCCTCCCAGCTGTAAAGTGGCTTATATGCCAGGTCTCATTGAGCCTTCTTGTAAGAGAAGGTGACCATGCTGTTGGACAATGTCACTGTGTGGCTGTTAAAGGGTGGTCGATAAGTGGAAACTGGCCTGAGAAGGAAGCTCACTATTTCCAGCAGGAAGCCAATCCAGCATACCAGGGATAAAGGAAGGTTCCATCTGGAATCAAGGCGGAGGCCGAATTCTTTGCTCAAGGTATAATTAGGGATATCATAGCTTTAGTGAGGCCCGTCATCTAGGATGTAATAGAACTGTCCTCGGACACTTAGGGCCTTCTTGGGGCCCCACAGGACCCTCAAGGCCAGAATGTGGGCCCAGCCCACATAGACTGGGTTGGTTGTGGAGAACTTTCCAATCGTTGACAGGATTGCATTGTTTTTCAGGGCCCTATTTACATTGGCAGTAAGAAATGGGCTTCCTTCCCCATAGATATGCATTGATCTTAAGGCACAAGGGTACAAGGTGCCAGCATTTTTCAGAGTCCGCACATTAGCCGCCAGCACAGCCTTCTCAGCAAGTTTTTTGCTGTATAGATATGGAGCGGGCTGTGTGTTTTCCAGAGGCTCTCGTTCGTGTCGATTCTGGACAATCTTTTTGTAGGAGTTGGGCCAGGCTACCTGTATGTTGCTAGTGTGGATGAAGACTAGCACACTAGCTTGGACACAGGCCTCCAACAGCTGTTGGGTACTTGTCCATGAAGAGCATGCTGTCAATGTCAGGAAATATCCCTAAGGGGAGCCAGCCACGTGAACAGATCCGTGTATCTCACTCCCCACTCCCAAGTTCAGTGGTTGTAATAGACTTGAGGTACATTCTTCAGTGGATCTGACTGAGATTGGGTCATGCTACAGCCATAGGAAAAACACAAAAATGAAAAGAAACTGACATTCGGGTTTTGGAGAGCAAGAATTTTTAGACTTTGGGGTTTCGTGGACATGTGTGTGTGTGCTTGTGTGTGTGTGTACCATAATTTTGGAAAAGGAACTATATAAAGGACCTATATAAAGTTATCACTTTATATTTTGCCAAGAAAGGATACTGAAAAATAATAATTTGTCATCAATACCATTGAAAATAGAACATTTAAAATCTAAAAAATCAGGAGGCTATACTATGAGAATGCAGACAGTCCCAGTCCTTAGGCATAAAGAGGCAGTGGAAGAATTCACATCACACACACACATATTCACAGTTGTATATAGGCAATATACCTCTTAAATATACATGAAATTGCTGATATTTATTACCTTTTGTTGAGGACTAATAAAACTTTGTCACAAGGACCATCCCTGGAGTCACTGAGCAAACAGTGAGTTATGGGAACATGCTGGAAACCCACACTCTTTTCCTGATTGTGCGTTCCCTGGGAAAGATGCTTCCAATTCTGACTGTGACTCTGTTTACCTGGTAATGCATAGTGGGGGTGACAAACCTTCCTTTAAACCCTGCACCGGTATTTCCTGTGGAGCCTGGTGGAGGACTGGGGAGGGAGTGTGCCCTCTGCTTGTAACATCTGCACTGAGAGGACCTGGCAGCCTCCACTGAGCTGTGTGGAAGCGAAACTCATGGAGGTATCTGGAGTGCCTTCCCTTGAAGAAGGTAGAAATTTGCTGGGCAAAAGATTATTGTTATTATTATTTTAATTCTTGGCCTCTTCTCTGTGGAATTTGGGTTTCTGGAGAGACAACTTTATGTTCTCAGAAATTAATCTGGTGGCAGGGAAAATTTTTTTTTTTTTTGAGACGGAGTCTTCCTCTGTCACCCGGCTGGAGTGCAGTGGTCAGATCTCAGCTCACTGCAAGGTCCACCTCCCAGGTTTATGCCATTCTCCTGCCTCAGCCTCCCGAGTAGCTGGGACTACAGGTGCCTGCCACCTCGCCTCGCTAGTTTTTTGTATTTTTTAGTAGAGACGGGGTTTCACCGTGTTAGCCAGGATGGTCTCAATCTCCTGACCTCGTGATCCACCCATCTCGGCCTCCCAAAGTGCTGGGATTACAGACTTGAGCCACTGCGCCCGGCCGAGAAAATTAGTTAGTTTACCTTCAAGGGGGAATTGACCAACATTGTGAAGTATTTTCTAAGCCTGGGAGTGACAATGGTTTGAGGAAACAGATGCCTCTAACACTTCCCTATCATTTCACATCCCCTGTTGTTGGGAGCTGTGGAGAGTAAGAATTAAAATGAAAAACTGGTTACTCTTAGCACCCTCCTTGCACTGTAGGGGTACTTAGAGGTATGGCTAACCAGAAACTGGAAAGGTTTTTTTTTTTCTTTTTCTTCCTTCCTTTCTTTCTTTCTTTCTTTTTTTTTTTAGATGGTGCTGGAGACCCAAAAGCAATTAGTTTTGTTAGAAAACGCATCAGAGTAGATTGAGTTTGGAGGGCCAGGCCAGCAGTTGTGTACTGTGGTGCTTAAGAGACTGGGCTCTGGGAATCAGCAGGTGAGACTGCATGGAAAGATTCCTTAAGGAAATGTGTCTGAATTTAAAGTAGGTTGGTAAGCTGCAATTCGGAAAGACCACCAAGCATTTAACGAATGAGGACTGAATGAGAGTGCATTTTGAGCACCTTACAGAAAATAGCTCGGTAATAGTAGCCCCTGTGGTGAGCTGAAGAGACCGTATTCTGGATACTGGGAAACTCTTATTGTTAAGAAAATATTGTGAGAAAGCATGTACTGGATAATTCTGTTCTGATAGACCTCTGTGAACTAACTTTGCTAGTTCTCTCGAGAGAATTTCTTTGACATGGTCAGGACAGCTCTGTATGTTCTTGATATGGAAGTGGTTGGAAGGGAAGAGCATGATCCCTTTAAATGATATGGAAGGGGAGAAGGGAAGTGCTGGGTACAGAAGGGTGTGGTTCCTGGCTAGGGCTCCAACTCCACAGACCTAGGTGAGGTCTTGCATTTGCATTTCCCAAATGTTGCATTTCCCAAGACTGCCGTGGCCTGCTATGTCCCCGTTCTGTGCCTATAAAAACCCCTAAGACCCTAGCAGTCACACACACAAGCTACTGGATGTCAAGAGCAGCAGATCAGTGGAAGAAGACAGAAGGGGCTAGATGGGGAATGGAGCACATCAGTCGAGGAACACACAGGCAGCTGGATGTCAAGAGGAATGCACCAACTGGCAGAACAATGCAAAGTTTGGCCTGTGTGGTCGGAGACGAGTTGAGATATTGAGTGGCCAACTTCCAGGGAAAACTAGCCCCTTCCGGATTTCCCCATCTGCTGAGAGCTACCTCCACTCAATAAAACTTTGCACTCATTTTCCAAGCCCAGGTGTGATCTGAGTCTTCTGGTACACCAAGGCAAGGACCTGGTATACAGAAAGCCTTCTGTCTTTGTGACAAGATAGAGGGTCTAACTGAGTTTGTTAACATAAGCTGCCTATAGACAGCAAAACTAAACGAGCACCCTGTAACACACGCCCAGTGGGACTTCAGGAGCTATAAACATTCACCCCTAGTCACTGCCATGGGACTGGAGCCCCACAGCCTTCCCATCTGCATGCTTCCTTAGAGATTTGAACAGTGGGGCACTGAAGAAGCAAGCACACCCCATCCCATGCCCTGCAAGAGGGACAAGAGAATTTTTTCCATTTCTACTGGGGGCTCATCCAGGCTCTCAGGAAGATGAGTGTGAGCAAATGCAAACCTCTATGGTCTACCTTTCTTCCAAAACCCTGCCACCTCTCTCTCGTTCCTGTGGGTAAGATGCTCTGTTACTTTTTTCTCTTTTTCCCTCTCCCACAGTTTGAAATCTCTTATCTCTTTCTTCATAATGTTAAGGGCTTTGCTACAGGCTATGGCAATGTTACTAAATGTAATGAGCTTTAGACTCAGACACCTAAGGTGCGAATCAGACGAATTGTTCCTAAAGGTGCCATGTATGCCTCCATGATGACAGCTACAGGCATGCATGGCTCAGGGCACCTTCTGTTACTCTTTCCCCTCCCAGTTCGGGAACATGGGCATGCCCACAGCAGGCAAAGGCTGAGCCTAACAGCAACAAGTTGGGGCGGGAGAAAACCAGAGGTAGCTGGGACCCCACAGGGCCAAGGAATGGACACATTTCTCACTTGCTGTGCCAATGGGACCTTTCCTCCCCTGGCCAAGGAATTTAACCTGGTCTGAACCAGGGGAAAGTTATAAGGATTAAAGGGGCCCACTTGCACTAAGCAAAGGTTTCTTCCCCTAGAATCCCCCACTTTTTTGTCCCTTTAACTGTTTTTCTCTTTTTTCCTTTTGTAGGTGAGAGGGGGCCCCCCTCTGACTCTGTTTCTGATAGAAAAGTTAACGGAGGGGTGACCCCTGCTGGCTGAAAACTGCAAATTCAGCATGGCTCATGGATACAAAGAGCCTCTGAAATGCCTTTTCAGTCCTAAACTCAATTCCAAGCTTCATGCTTAGACTCCAGAAAGAAAAAACAGGTGAGGGATCCAAAGCCAGTCAACAGGTACAGTGTAAATGGGCAGGACCAATTCCTGCTGAATGAACCCCACTCCACAGAAGGAGGCCATGCTTCATGGCATAAACAGATCCAGGGAACTCAAAGTTTGCCAACAGTAGGGAGGAATGGATGCATAGGCAAGGGCAGGTAATTCCTACTCTCTAGGCTTTCCCTGCCTTATGAGGACACACCACATTGGTATCTATGGCCAGCACCTGCCAAGGTCACTGAGTCTCAGGAATAAGAGGTGGAAAGTGAAGGGAGGACATTCTCTTTCTCTCTCCATCACACCCTGAGTATTTTCTGAAAGAAGAAAGGAAGTGATAGATGCCTCTATTCCCTGTCTTTCAGAATGGGCAACCAGTTCTCTACACCACCCCCAGCTTATATTCCTCTGGAGTGTATTGTAAACCATTGGGACTGTTTGACCCTCAGAATCTGGAGAAAAAAAATGTCTCATATCCCTCTGCACAAAGCTTTGGCCAAATTATGATTTATATGAAGGACTGACTTGGCCTCAGGAAGGGACCATTTATTTATACCATCTGGCAGTTGAAACTTTTCTGTAGATGCGAGGACAGATGGTCTGAGGCTCCATATGAGCAGGCTTTCTATACCTTGCAAGGTGATCCAGACCTTTGCTGACAATGTAGGATTGATCCAGCCCTCCTGTTTGCTATCACGGGAAAGGCTGCAAGAGGCAAGCCCACAGAGTTAAAGATAAGAATCCCAGAACCACTCCCGCCAGAGAAGCCAGATCCCTTCAGCCCTGCTCCTCTGTGTTCACCCTGACCTCCCTATCCAGCTTCAAAGCCCCTCCTAGAAATCCTCACCCTAAACAAGCCCCAGTCTCACTCTTGCCCCTCCAACAGATGCCCAGTGAATTTGGGCTCAGTAAGTTCCAGGTCTCCTTCTCCCACAGGACTTAAAGCAAATTAAGGGGATATTAGGAAGCTTTCAGATGACCCTGATAGATACATAGAGGCTTTCTAGGATTTCACCCACATATTTGAACTCTCCTGGAGAGATCTTATGTTACTTTTGAATCAGACCCTGAGAGATACTGAGAAACAGGCCACTGTGCAAGCAGCAGAGAGATTTCGGGATGAGCTTTGTATCACATATAATGTCAGGGAAAGGAGTGAATATTATCCAACTGAAAGAGAAGCAGTACCAGTGACTAACCCTACATGGGATCATAATGATGAGATGGAAGACTGGAAAACGAGACACTTTCAGGTGTGAATAATGGAAGGTTTATGTAGAACTAAGACTAAGCCTCTCAATTATATCAAGTTGTCCGTGATTGACCAAGGATTTGATGAAAATCCCACCGGAAAGGTTAAGTGAGGTCTTAGTAATGCACACCTCTCTATCTCCTGCTTCAGCCAAGAGACATCTAATCCTAAACGATAAATTTATTACTCAGGCAGCTCCTGACATCCGGAGGAAGTTGCAGGAACAGGCCCTGGGACCAGATAGTACATTAGAGGAGCTCCTGAAAGTGGCCATCTCGGTCTTTCACAATAGAGACAGAAAGGTCCAGGAAAGAGAGAGGAGATACAGGGAAAAAAACAAAACTTTTAATGGCCTTGGTGCAAGTCCACAAACCCCAGAATTCCCGGAGTGCACCTGTCAACTGCTGAAGATATACCAAGAACAGTTATGTCTCTTCTAAAGTTTAACCAGTCCAGGGTGAAACAGATCAGGGTACAATGTTGTTAGTACATTTTACATTTTGTCTCTGTAATGTTTAGCACTAAATTCTTTCTTTGTGTAATACACATGTTTAACCCATGCATACTTAACCTTATAAAACTTGTTTTTTCTCCCTAGGAACCAACAAATCCCAAACAGTAAGGTAACTGGAGCCTCAGAGGATGGCTCCCCTTTGCTAGGAACCCTTAGATAGACCCCTGGAAAGAATCTGACTGCTGTTTTCCCCAAAACAACACCTCCTGTCAGCAGGAGGCAGCTAACACTGGTAATTGTCCATATTCTAACGGCAGTTAGATGTACCTCTTCAGAGTGGGGATATGATACAGAACCGCCATAAAGGGAAAAGCATGGTCCCTTTACATGATATGGACTGGGGAAAAAGACGTGCTGGGTAGGAGGGAAGGGGAGGGAGGGAGTGGTCTGTGGCTGAGACTCCACCCCCATAGACCTATGTGAGGACAGGCATTTTCTGCCCAAATATTTCATTTCCCAAGGCCACCCTGGTCTGCCACACCCCCATCCTGTGCCTGTTAAAAAGCCCCAAGATTCTAGCAGGCACACGCAAGCTGCTGGACGTCAAGAGGAGCAGATCAGGGAAAGAAGACAGAAGCAGCTAGATGTCGAGGGAAGCACATCAGTGAAGGAACACAGGGCAGCTGGACGTCGAGAGGAATGCACTGACCAGCAGAAGGATGCAGAGTTTGGCCAAGCAGTTAGAGAAGAGTCAGGCCGTTGAGCAGCAGACTCCAGGGGAAAACCATGATTTTCTGGCTTCCCCCATCTGCTGAGAGCTACCTCCACTCAATAAAAACTTGCACTCATTCTCCAAGCTCAGGTGCGATTAAATTTTTCTGGTACACTAAGAGAAGAACCCAGGATATACAAAGCCTTTTGTCCTTGTGACAAGGTAGAAGGTCTAAGGTCTAACTGAGCTGGTTAACACAAGCTGCCTATAGATGGCAAAACTAAAAGAGCAAAACTAAAGGAGCACCATGTAACACACGCCCACTGGGGCTTCGCGAGCTGTAAACATTCACCCCAGACACTGCTTTGGAGTTGGAGGCCCCCAGCCTGCTCATCTCTATGCTCCCCTAGAGGTCTGAGCCAGGGCACTGAAGGAGGGAGCCACACCCCCATCACACACACTGTGAGGGGGACAAGGGATTTTTCCCATTTCATGATCATCAGCCTACAAACAAGGTTTAAAATGATGACTATGGTGGCACCTGGCAGGTTTGATTCTGGCCCACAGAGGCAAGGCAAGGGGTGGCTGGATATCAAGAGTCTGAAGTCAGAGTTTAGTTGACTTTTGACTGGAGCCACAGTGGAAGGAGCATCCACAGTCTTTGCAGTCACACCAGGGTGAGTTTAAAGTCTAACTCTCCTACTTACTTACTTACCTGGGAGGCCTTGGACTAGTTACTTGCCATCTCTCAGCCCTAGTCTTCTCATGTAAAAAACTGAAGGTAGCAGCTTTGAACGCCCCCAGTTGGTAGTGATCAGCAGAGGCACTTGGCCCAGCGCATAGCAGGTGTTCAGTGGAGGGACTTCTCTTCCTTCATTGTTTATCTTTCTCATCCTTGTTTGCCCCACTTTGCTCCATCTCTCCCCAGGCTACTGTACCTTTCACGTTGAAGTTCATGATAGACTCTCTGTGAGTGACACTGAAGAAGTCAATGATAGAGGCAGTGTGGATGACGACTGAGATGTCCTGGCAGGCTCTCTTCAGGCATGACTCATCCAGAATGTCTCCTTCTAGCACTGTCAGCTTGGTCTTGTTCTGGAGCTCTGTGTGAACATGGGTCAGGTCCTTGGAAGGGTTTCCGAATCTGGCTTCAAAGTTTCCTGATAAAGGTGATGTTACATAGGTGTTCGGGGATGGTTAGAGGAGGGTTGTTAGAGTGGAGGGTGTACGTTCCATGGAAGGAACAAGTAAACAAAGACACAGAAGTCAGCCTGTTTAGCAATTTATTGGGAAAGAGCAAACATCTGTTTCTACCCCATCTCATTTCAGAAAAGTAATCTAAGCAATGAGCTGTCAGCTGTGCTTGGAATATAAGTATTGCTAGGATCACGGGAGACTCACCAAAATTTTTAAGGAGAGTAGGGTGATTGTGGAGAGTTGGGTATAAGAGGGAAAAGTTTGAATTTAATTCTGTAGGTAATGCAGAATCATGATTTTTGGTCTCCAGCACCATGTCAAAGAAAACCCCTTATTTATATTTGGAATAAGTAGAGAAGCAGGCCAGGGGTGGTGGCTCACCCCTGTAATTCCAGCAATTTGGGAGACTGAGGCAGGTGGATTGCTTGCATCCAGGAGGTCAAGACCAGCCTGGGCAACCTGGAGAAACCCCCTCTCTACTAAAAATACAAAAATTAGCCAGACTTAGTGGTGAGTGCCTATATTCCCAGCTAATAAGAAGCCTGAGGTAGGAGGAAGGATGGAGCCCAGGAGGTGAAGGTGGCAGTGAGCACAGATCATGCCTCTGGACTCCAGCCTGGGTGGCACAGCAAAATCCTGTTTCACAAAGAAAAAGAAAAACAGAAGCAGAATTGTAGCGTAGGAAGTTAACCTTGCCTCAAGGATATAAAACGGACTGGTATAGGGGATATGAGAAATCCAGTTGATCAAGAGATTAATCAGAATGTCTGTGCCAAGGTTTAGACGAGGGCTGGAAGCAGGGTCCAGCAGTGGAAGCAGAGGAGGGGAGAGATACACCAGGTTGGAATTTCAGACCTTACCTTGACGGTCCTGGTACCTACTGGAGCTGGGCTGAGAGGAAAAGGAGAAGATAAAATCACTCCCACAGTTTCCTGCTCAGGCAACTGAGAGGAGAATGGAGCCATTATTAGGGAATTGCAGAAGAGTTTAAATAATGAATTCTATTGAAAATTCTTATCGGATATTATCAAAAGCAAGTAGCAATGCTGAAAATGAGTTAGTCACCAGTGGACTAACATCTAGCTGTGTAGCCCAGGGAGCAGTTACAACATTAATGTCTTCAGGCTCCTCTGAAATCCACAGGTAGTGATGCTGCCAGTAAAGTTGTCACCTGGAATTAGCCCCAAAATGAACATCATGCTACATGGAGCTCAGATAAATACTCTACTCTCATTTGTGCTTTATAATCTGCATATGGCTCACAGCTTGCTTGTTTCCTTTTACTGCTATCTCATGAGGTAGCTATTCTGAATCCCATTTTATTGGTGAGGAAACTGAGGCTCAGCTTAAGGGACAGATTAAAAGTCACGTTTCTAGTGAAGGCTCAAAGTTGCCCACCCCACCTCCAAGTCTTGTACCCTGTACACCAGGTGCAGGACTAGCTGTTTAGAATCAACTTTTCTGAGAAAGAGTAAGAATAAGTCAGTTTAAATGAAATTGGCAACAAAGGCCAAAGAACAGTGAGAGTAAAATTCAGAGTGAAAAATTCAAGGCTGGAGAAATTCCTTTCTGCGGTACAGGCGGGCCCATTTACTCTCCTGATGCCTCTGCCTTGTTTTGTCTACTCCCAGCCCCTTCCCACTGTCAGGCACCTCCAAGGAGGCCCTGCAATGGGGGAGGCAGGGAAGAGGCTGCTGGGGAGGAGGTGGGTGACAGCCTGAGAGTTGAATTTTCTCTGGTTCTATTTCCACCTCTGCGCTTCCTGCTCCCTTCCTCTGCTTCCCATTTGCTGCCGACTTCAGACAGACTGGCTCAAAGGAATTGCCTTTTCAAAGCTGAAGAAGTCTAAAGCCAAGAGAAAATCACTCTTCCCCAACGAGTTCACAGGGAACTAAAGAGACCAGGAAAGGGGACTTTGTGGATGGAGCCATAGCTCCCTCGTTCCCCAAGCTGCTAGACCAACTACTGCTTAAGAGCACAGATGCTGCACTAGACTACAAGGGTTCAAATCCAACTTTGCC
Organism: Theropithecus gelada; assembly: GCF_003255815.1. Taxonomy (NCBI): domain Eukaryota; kingdom Metazoa; phylum Chordata; class Mammalia; order Primates; family Cercopithecidae; genus Theropithecus; species Theropithecus gelada. The sequence continues at coordinate 11,619,996 of NC_037668.1, read as the reverse complement.
ATGTTCTAACTGCAGGACATTGGACAAGTGCATTAACCTCTCTCTGACTGTTTCCTCATCTGTAAGAAAGGATAATAATATTAACGATCTCATAGGGCTGTTATGAGAAGCAAATGAGTGGGCACATGCAAACCATGTAGAACAGTGCCTGGCACAGTAAAAACACCAAAAGCATTCTCTGTTTTTATCTTCACATAGTCTTCTGTCCATCCATTATATCTCCTGCATTTTCACCACATGGAATTGTTCCTCTAGGCTGAGCATTGCTTTTTCTTTGTATTAACTGTTAGAGTACAAATATTGGTGAGACATAAGGATTACAATCATTTAAAATTGGTCAAGTGTTAATAGGTGTTTATCAAAGACACCTTTAGAACAGAGGGTGGAGGAAATCAGAAGAGGTCAGAGAAAAGCGAAAGAAGAGTAGAGTGCTGGGTGTGGTCCCTGAATGCTGTCAAGGGGGGACTTTTCTGTGGGCAGGGCATGACGTTCTGCACAGTCAGAGCCCACATGTAGACACACAGTCCTCCCAATCCCGTGGGATGGGGAGGAGGACAGGGAATTGGGCACACAGGGAGGCAAAGGGAGAGACTGAAGACCCATTTTGCCAAGCATCAGCCCCAGGGCCAAGTGAAGCCTCTGGATGAAGCTTTGGTCTGAGCTCTGCTACACATTAATCAGATGACCTTGGCAAGTCGCTTTATGTTTCTGGACCTTGATGATGCATTCATTGTCCACTTGGATGTCACCCCTTTTCTACCTTCCTCATAGTGTTATTTGCACAAGGAGTTGCTACAACAAATTCTGCAGTTTTTTTCCGGAGGGGGGTGGTATTGAGCAACAGAGACAAATGGTTTTAAAAAAGCCATATGTGAGAAATGAAAATGAGGCATGTCTGGTCTCATACTGCCTCTTACTCTGTCTCTGCTCTGTGCTGTGCACTTGTGCATACCCTCTCCCTCTCACTGATGCTCTGTCTCTCACTCTTTCTCATTCATTCTCTGTCTTTCTCATTTTCTCTCTCTGATTTTTCTCTCTCCTTCATTTTCTCTCTCTTTCTCACTCTCTGATACATACGCACAGGCACACATGCACACACACACACACGCTTAAACACTCATCTTTACCTTTGCTTCCTTTTATTTTACCTCCACTAAAGTTGCTGAGGATGCTACAAAACAAAACAAAGCTCAGGGCGGTCCAGAGAGGCAGGGACCCACTGGTGAGGTCTCCAGGTACATGCTGTCCTTTATGAATGTTGTAAAGCAATTGCCAAGACAAAAAGCTTCAGAGCATAAAAGAGTTGTAGACAAGAAAGAGAACTGATGTGGGATTTTCTAGATGAAAAGAAAAGGGGCCTGGAGGCTGAGGCGGCTGCCTCTCAAGTTCCGCATCAGGGCCAGAATCCAGTCTCTGGACAGCCCGTCCAGTATCCTTCACACTATGCCATTTTATACTATTTAATTTTCTTTTTTTGATGACTTTGGATGTGGGATTGGCTTAGATTTGGCTACAACTTTCCATAACTTGCCAAAAAAGCTCCACCTCCCCACACCTATGCAGGGTTTAAAATGGAGCCACACACCCACGACTCAAGTTTACTTACTAGAAAATTCCTCCCTCAGTCCTGGTCTGAAGGCCTTGTCCAAGGCCCTGATCTCCTTCAGCTCCTTCTTCACCAAGAGATGGACGATCCTCTGACCCAGAAACCCTCCTGCTCCTGTCACAAGGCAGCTCCAGCCCGTCATGGCCAATCCAAGATTTCAGGAAACCCTTGCCAGGAAATAGAAGATGCTGGGGAGCAGATCTTATTCTAGGGTGACCATGGAGAGGACTAAAAACAGAGGTAAAATGGTTATAGACTTGCACAGATGCCTTGTTTTCCTCCACCCTATTTTTTGCAAAAATTCCATGTCCCCACCACTGCCAAGAGTAGCTGAAAGAAAATGAAAAAGCTCTAACCATTAGTTAAATGGTTAAAAGCTGGACAGAAGAGTCAGGGTGCTGGTCACTTCATCCCCTAAGGCAGCCCTGGAGCTTTATGCTCTGTGGCTCCTGGCTTGCCCCTTATCACTCTGAACTGCCACATACTCATTGCTCCCACCTCCTCAAGCATTCTTTTTCTCAGAAGAATAGTGACCTTTAGGTTACATCTCTAATTCTTCCCAGGAACAGGAGGAGAAATCCAATCCTAAGGCTACTCTTCGAAAAGGAGTAAGTGGGAAAGTGTGTGGTAAAGAGTCTGTGGAAAAGACTGTGGTAAAGAGTCTTAGGCGTAGCCTTAACAGGACACTGGTCAGTTGATACCAGCTGTCTGGTATCTGCAATCTGTGAAGTTAAACTAGACTGGGAGAAATCTCCAAGTACAATGTGAACTTTGCCTTTGTGCAGTAAATATGTTTGGAGGGAAATCCATATGAGCCCATTATTTCCTGTCTGAGTGGCATTTGAAATGTTGCTGCTGTCTTGCAAAGTTTAGAAATTTGCAATGGTGACGTCTCCAATCACTTAGTTTTATGTGAGGTGACTTTCTTTCCTACTGAATACATCCAAAACCTCAATTGAAATTTTTCCCCTGAAGAGCTCTGGGTTGCTAGATGAAGAACAGCATTGAAGGAAAGCTATCTATTGGTAACTGCTTAATAATATGGCTTGTACCACAAGAGTGGAGATTTGTAGTTGTTTGCCCCAATAACTCTTGTCAGAGATGTTTGAATGTATCCCATATTTTTGACTGCAAAACCATTTTCAGCAAATTCCTGAACTGAACATGCTGTGAGTGCTGCTGAAGCCTATGCATTAGAACTGCCTAAATTTACCCACCATAAGCTCCCGAGACACTTTATTTTCTTAAAAAAATGTAATTTATATTCATTAAACTGCCCAGATCTCAAGTGTTCAGTTCAGTGAAACTTGACAGTTATGTATGCCCACATAAGTACCACCCAAAAAAACACAGGCCATTTTCTTCTTGGAAAGAAGTTCTTAGTTAATTCCTCGCACTGTACCCAACCTACTTGGTAGGCAACTACTTTCTGATTTTTATTCTTGTTTTATTCCCATCTTTTCCTAATTTTTTCTTTTAAGATTTCTGTGGTTCTGGATATATATTTAAATGCAAAATCATTCTGAAATGAAGTTTTGTACATGGAGTACAGAAAACTTGACCACTGATTGTCCCTATTGTTTGCTCATTTTTTATTTCATGATTTTCTTTATTATTGGCTTATAGTTATTAACTTTGGGTTTATTTTACTCTTCTTTTTCAGGGTTCTTATGATGAAAGCATAGAAAATTGACTTTACTCCTTTGCTCATTTCCACTATAGGCATTGAAAGTTGTCAGTCTCTCTCTAAGCACTATGTCAGCTGCGTCCCACATTTTGAGGCGCTGGGTCATCTTCACTCAGTTAACGATGTTTTAAACTTTTTCTTGTGAGTTCGTCTACGACCAAAGTGTTATTTAGAGTATGTTGCTTGTTTTCTAAGATTGGGGGCTTTCTAGATATCTTTTATTTATTTATTTATTTATTTATTTATTTATTTATTTATTTATTGAGGCAGAGTCTAGCTCTGTCACCTGGGCTGGAGTGCAGTGGCAAGCTCCGCCTCCCGAGTTCACGCTATTCTCCTGCCTCAGCCTCCCGAGTAGCTGGGACCACAGGCGCCCGCCACTGTGCCCGGCTAATCTTTCTATTTTTAGTAGAGACGGGGTTTCACTGTGTTAGCCAGGATGGTCTCGATCTCCAGACCTTGTGATCTGCCCGTCTCGGTCTCCCAAAGTGCTGGGATTACAGGCTTGAGCCACCGTGCCCAACGCTCTAGATATCTTATTGTTACAGATTTCTAATTACATACTATTGTGGCCATAGCATATACTCCATATGATTTTGATTCTTGGATATATATTGAGACTTATTTTATGGTGCAGCAAATAGTGTATGTTGGTGAAAATGCCATAAGCACGTGAAAAGAATGCTTTTTGCAGTTGCTGGAAATAATACTCGACAAATGGTTTGGTTTGAAACCCCACTCTGGGTCTTGCCCACCTCCTGTGTTGTAGACATTCATCTGCTACTTGGGACCTGACTACCAATGCTTCAAACCCACTTGCCTAGGAAAGGTTGGCCGTGTGCTGCAAGATGTAGTAGCTAGTTCTCTGAAGTTATCGGAACTAGCTACAGGCCCTGGGTCTTGCTGAGACTTGTGGAGCGCTATCTGAAATCACCCAGGTGCATCGCATGCCTTTGTCTGCTGTATCAGATGCTGGAATGCATCTTATGTATCCCCCATCGCCTTAAGGGTGGGGCCGGTCATTCCCTCAGCTGTTGAGAGTTCTGGAGGCTGATAGATTTCAGCCGGTGTCTCTTGGAGTCTCTGAGTGGAAGCAATAAATATAAGCCCTAAAGAAAGTGAGAAATTAAACAAAAGGCAAGACTGATGGGGCCCACACTACTGAACTTTTTTGTTTTTAAACAGCTTTACTAAGGTATAATTGACATATCGTAACATTCACCTTTTTTAAGTGTAAAGTTCAATTATTTTTAGTAAAATTTTAGACACGTATGACCATCACCATGCTCCTGTTTTGCAACATTTCTATCATTCCTAAAACATCCCTCATGCTTATCAGTTGCCACCTTTTATTCCCACTCCCCAACTCAAGGCAACCCGTAATGACTTTCTGACTCTAGAGATTTGCCTTTCCTGGACACCACATAAATGGAATCATGCAATATGTGCTCTTTTGTATCTGTCTTCTTTCACCTAACTTAATACACTTTTGTGGTTTATCTATGTTGTAGCACATATCAATATTTCATTCCTTTTAGGTGTCAAATCCTATTAAATTGTATTGATAATTCCCATTTGTTTGTTCATTCACCTGTTGATCAATATTTGATATGTTTCCACTTTATGGACTATTATGGATAAAGCTGCTATGAATATTCACATTCATGTGTTGTGTGGACGTAGGTTTTTATTTCTTTTGGGTAAAGAACTAGGAGTGAAAGTGCTAGGTCATATGGTAAATGTATCTTCAAAGTTTTTAAGAAACTGCCAAACTGGTTTTCAACATGACTACATGTCCCATCAACAAGGCATGAGTAGTTTCAGTTTTCCACATCATTGTTTTTTCACTTCCTCCAGTTGTTTCTGTCCTTCTTTTATATTATAGCATTCTAATGGGTAAGAAGTGGTGTCTCATTGTAGTTTCGATTTGCGTTTCCCTGCTCACTGATGATGCTATCTTTTCTTGTACTTTATTGGCCATTCCTACACCTTTTTGGTGAAATGGCGATTTATATATTTTGCCCATTTATAAAATTAGGTTATTTATATTTTCATTGTTCAGATGTAAGTATATTTTATACCCTGGATATAAGTCCTTTATCAAACATATGATTCGATTTTTTTTTCTCAGTCTGTGGCTCATCGTTTCATTTTCTTTTGATGTCTTTAAGTGCAACATTTTTAGTTTTGATCGTGTCTCATTTTTAAACTCTTTTTTTAACCAGGAAAAGTTGGGTTTTTGCCTAATTCAAGATCATGAATATGCTAATCTATGTTTTCTTCTAAGAGGTGTATAATTTAGCCTTTACATTTAAGCCTATAATTTATTATGAGGGAATTTTTGTGTATGTCTGTGTTAATGGCCTGGATTCATATGGCCAATTGATTTTAACAATACTAAATTCAATGGGGGAAAAGCATAGTCTTTTAACCAAGCAATAATGAGACAACTGAATTGTCCACATGCTCAGGGAAAGTCAGCATGCTATGTCAAGTGATGCTCATCTGAGTCACCACCTATTGGCATCTGAGTGTGTGAAGAATTTCTCAGTATGATAATTATGGGTTAAATAATATGCTGTAGCTTTTTGCTTCTCCCATTTGACAGACAGTGTCATCTTTTTGTGCAGAGCCAGCCACATCCCTGATGCACCATGGTGAAAATGAAGGCATAAGTCAATAGATTTGGCTTTATTCGGGTGCTGGGTCACCAGGGCTACTTATAACACTGATAAAGTGAATATTGTTACCATCAGTGACCCCTTCATAGAGCTCAACTACATGGTCTACATGTTCCAGTATGAGTCCACCTATGACAAATTCCACGGGACCATCAAGGCTGAGAACAGGAAGCTTGTCATCAATGGAAATCCCACCACCATCATCCAAAAGCTAGATCCCACCAAAATCAAATAGGGTGATTCTGGAACTGAGTACATCATAGAGTCCACCAGTGTCTTCACTGCCATGGAGAAGGCTGGGGATCACTTGCAGGGTTGAGCTAAAAGGGTCAACATCTCTGCCCCATCTGCTGATACCACCATGTTTGTAATGGGTGAGAACCATGAGAAGTATGAAAACAGCCTCAAGAACATCAGCAATGCCTCCTGTACCACCAACTGTATAGTACCTCTAGCTAAGATCATTCATGACAATTTTGGCATATTGGAAGGATTTGTGACCACAGTCAACACTATCACTGCTACAGAGAAGACTGTGGATGCCCCTTCGTGAAACTGTGGCATCATCACCACAGAGCTCTCCAGAACATCATTCTTGCATCTACTGGCACTGTCAAGACTGTGGGCAATGAGATCCATGGGCTGAACAGGAAGCTCACTGGCATGACCTTCCATGCACCCACCACCAACATGTTGGTTATGGACGTAACCTGCCATCTGGAAAAACCTGCCAAATATAACATCAAGAAGGTAATGAAGCAGCATCAGAGGGTCCCCTCAAGGGCATCGTGTGCTACACTGAGTACTAGGTTGTCTCCTCCAACGTAGCCATTGACACCCACTCTTCCACCTTTGATCCTGGGACTGGCAGTGCCCTCAATGACACTTTCTCAAGCTCATTTCCTGGTATGACAATGAATTTGGCTACAGCAACAGAGTGGTGAACCTCATGGCCCAGACGGCCTCCAAGGAGTAAGACCTCTGGACCACCAGCCCCAGTGAAAGCATGAGAGGAAAAGAGAGGCCCTCAGGTGCTGGGGAGTCTCTGCCACACTCAGTCCCCCACCACACTGAGAATCTCCCCTTCTCACAGTTTCCATGCAGATCCCCTGAAGAGGGAGGGGCCTAGGGAACCCTACTTTGTCCTGTACCATCCATAAAGTCCCCTGTATGTACGAGGCCAACAAAATGCTATATTAGGAAAACTCGCAAATATTACTGATCAGAAAAAGATTAGACAGCATGATTTCTCTATCCTATTTTATGCTAAGGCATAAATGGTCAGGAAATGATGGGCTCACAATGGAAATCTGCATTCCAGTATAGGAACACTGGTCTCCCTTATTATAACTTTTTTTTTTTTTTTGTCATGTAAGCACAAGGACACAGCTTTAACAATGGAGGAACACACAGGCTGTTTGTGTGAAACAGTCTGGATTTAGGTGCCAACCGTTCACAAGATTGTCTGGGAAACTCAACTGCCCAGCATCTAGAGTCCTTGGGCCTCATGCAAAGAGTTTCCATTTTCTTAGGGGAGAAAGCCACCCATGTACAGGGAGCTATAGTAGGCACAGCCCCTCATGTTGGGAAAAGGAAATCCCTCTTCTAGGCCAGCTTATTAAATTCCTGGGTTACTTTAGGATAATTACACCCCTTGTGTTATAGTCCTAGAGAGGTCAATTTGGACATGAGTAACATAGAATAATTTTTAAAGGCACAGGAGTAGATGAAATAAGCTATGGTAAGAATAGTCATGGATAAAGGGGAAAGTTCCTGGACTGAATCCTGGAATAGATACATCAACATTTAGAAGTTGAACAGAGAAGAAGGGACCAGCTAAATATACTGAGTAGGAGTTGGTAGCAGGTAGGAGGAAAATTAGGAGGAGATGGCCTTGTAAAAGTCAAGCAAATAAAGTGTTTCAAGAAGAGTGTGGGCCACTATGTTGGATGCTGCTGACGTATCAAATGCAATAGGAAAATAATTGATTATTGATTTTGACAACATTTTAAGTAATTTGGTACGAGAAATTTCCAGGAACTGTTGGGTTGAAAGTTCAATTGGAAAGTCCAAACCACAATTCATCTGCGTGTTGAGGAACAGAAAAAAATGTGAACAGAGTGACTATTAATAAACATCTGTACAAGAAGTTGTGCCATGAAGATCTCAGTAAAAAGGTGTTACAGCCAGTGGAGTCAAGAGTTTGTTTTTGTTGTGTTGTCTTAAAACTGGACTGCTGCCTTTATGAATCCTCAGCACCTTGTACAGAGCAAATGTTCAAACATTTTTGAGTGTTTGACTCGATAAAGCACCTGTGTCTCATGCATCTTTTTATCACCATAAGAATTTGCACAACATCTGACACGTAATATAAACTTAATAAATGTTTATTGAATAATGAAAGGAAGGATGAGTGAACAATCAAGGACTCTTGAATGTCTTAGTGCTTCTGGGACCACTGCCCAGGCCAAAGCTATTTGCCAAGGAGAAGCAATTTTCCTCCCATCTAAAACATGGATATGAGTAGGATCCCAGGTATTTGAAGGGTACTTGAAGAGTCAGTTTTTAGAAGTAAGGAAAAATGGGCCATCCCCTCCACCCTACAGGGAGAGCTGGGGGCAGAGCTTTTGGTTTATACGAGCTCAACTTGGCTGTCTTTCCCAGCAAGGCCTTTGGAGTGAGGAAGGAGAAGGCTTTAGCAAAATCTCTTTTCCATGTCCTACTTAATTCTCTGTTTGTCAGTTATTTTGGGAAGGTCACATAGATACCATTCAACCAGGTGCTCCAGAGGATGACAATGATGATATGGTAGCCAGCCTCCAAGGTGACTCCAGTGATTTCTACTTCTTCATATTCATTCCCTTGTGTGTGGGCTGACCCTAGTAACTTGCTTTTAATCAGTATGATAAGACAAAAATGATGGAATGTTATTTCCATGATTAGGATAGAAAAGATTGTTACTTCTGTCTTGATTTTACATTTCCTGTTTCTCATTGGGCTGGATGAAGCAAGTTGCCATGCTGGAGAGGACAATATGGCAATGAACTGAGGGCAGCCAACAGTCAAATGGGAACTGAGGTTCTTGGTCCAATAAGTTTCGAGGAAGTGAATCTTCCAACAACTATGTAAGTGAGCTTGAAAGTAGATATTTCACTAGTTGAGTCTTCTGAGGAAATCAGAACTTTGTGCCAATCCCAGAGTTCTTGGAACTCCGATGTTTAAGAAAAAAAAAATGCCAGGTGCAGTGGCTCACACCTGTAATTCCAGCATTTTGGGAGGCCATGGTAGGTGGATCACCTGAGGTCAGGAGTGTGAAACCAGCGTGGCCAACATGGTGAAACCCCATCTCTACTAAAAATGCAAAAATATTAGGTAGGCGTGGTGGCACGTGCCTGTAATCCCAGCTTATTGAGGCAGGAGAATTGCTAGAACCCAGGAGGCAGATGTTGCGGTGGGCCGAGATTGTGCCACTGCACTCCAGCCTGGGTGACAGAGGGAGACTCCATCTCAAAAAAAAAAAAATAAAATAAAATAAAGAAAGAAAGAAAAGAAAAAGGTAGACTCTCATACTTTCAACAAGCTACCTTCTTTCCTTGGGGATTTCTCTTGCATTACAAAGAATATTCACCCTTAGTTAAACTCAGTTTGAAAACTACAAGTGGTTTAGCAAATGTTAGATTCACTGAAGTTTCTATGTGTTGGGGAAGGTGGGGAGACAGGCGTGTTATTTGTGGAAGTGTAAGTTTATGCAAATTTTTGGTGAGTATTTGACAAAATATTTTAAACTTTCACACACTTGACCCAGCAAGTTCATTCCAGATATTTATTTTAAGGAATAATCAGTTGAGATCAGACCAAGAGGTCATATGGGACATCTCCTTGCATATAGAAAGCTCTACATATGAGCTCTAATATATTAATTGAGTCCTTCACTATATATAAGATGCTTTACTTATATTTTCTCATTTAATTTTTAAAGTAGACTTTATTTTCTATAACAGTTTTAGCTTCACAACAAAATTGAGGGAAAGTGCAGAGAGTTCTCATATACTCCCACTCCCACATATACACAGACTCCCCCACTATCAACATCCTGCACCAGAATGGTACATTTTGTACAATCAGTTGATTTGCATTGACATATCTTTATCACTCAAAGTCCGCAGTTTACTCTTGGTCTTGCACATTCTCTGAATTTTGACAAATGTATACTGACATGTAAACACCATTTTAGTATCATCTGTCCTAAAAATCCTCTGTGCTCTGCTTATTCATCCCTATGTACATCTTGACTCCTACAGCCATTGACTTTTTACTGTCTCCAAGGTTTTGCCTTTTCCAGAATGTCATGTATTTGGAATCACACTGCATGTAGCCTGTTCATTTTGGTTTCTTGCATCTAGTAATATACATTTATGTTTCCCCCATGTCCTTTTATGGCTTGATAGCTCTTACTTTTTTGGTACTGAATAATATTCCACTATCCATTCAACCATTGAAGGACGATTTGACTGCTTCCAAGTTTCGATAATCATGAATAAAACTGCTATAAAGATCTAACCTAAAAGTACTTTTTTTATGTGGACATAAGTGTCTTATTTATTTGTGTAAATGCAATAGAGCATGATTGCTGGACAATGTGTTAAGAATATGTATAGCTTTATAAGAAACTGCCAAACTGCCTTACGAACTGTACCATTTTGCATCCCCACCAGCAATGGATGAGCATTCCTAATGCTCCACATTCTTGCTGGCTTTTGGTGTTGTCAGTGTTATGGATTATCACCATTCTAATGGGTGTACAGTGGTATTTTTTAGTTTGTAATACTGTAATGACATATGATGTTTAGTATCTTTTCATATGCTTTTTTGTAATCTATGTATCTTTTTTGGTGGGTGTCTGTTCAGGTCTTACGCCTGTCTTTCTATCAGATTGCATTCCAAATGTAAGACATTTTCAGAATTGAAGAGATTCCTTCTGAGATTTTTATATGCATCTCTTCAGTTTACTGTAGGCATTCCTTTTCCCATGTTCTGAGCAATGGAGAACAGCTTTTTGGTATTGTCTTGATAATATTCTTGCTCATTTCCCTTGGTGAATTTTTGATCTAGCCCTCTGAGCTCAGTTGCAGCTTAAAAAATTACACACATGTGTGTCCAGGAGCACAGTTATGACCAGGTAGATTTATACAAAGAAAGCTCCTACTACATTTTCTTGTAAAGCAAGCTAATGTCATTGTCTGTATGCCGCATTATTTTAATACCATATGCTCATGTGATTTGTTTCACTCTTACCACAAACCAATCTCTAATGACTCCCCTAAGTCCTCAGCTGGTGATTTCATGGTTGAAGAGATGACCTTAAGTGGGCCACTACACCTGCACTGAAGTCCTTGTAATAAAGGAAACTTGGGGAAATGTTGCAACATGATCACTAACAAGCAGGAAAGCATGAAAAAAATTGATTTGTGAGATCCTGATTGGGTGTTTGGAGGAGTAGACATTATCGTACTTATGTTTTCTCTGATTTCAAGTCTTATCTTCAAGGCTTTTAAAATTTATTTACTTAACCACAAGGAACAATTTAATACAGAAATGTTCTTATCTTTTTCAGCTGTGAGGAGAATCATGAGACCACAGTTATGAACTTAACACAAATGGAACGAGGCTAAGAAGGATGGTATTTGACAAAGAGTTCTATGATTTAGAAGGGAAATTCCAAAGAGTAAAGTTCTAGAAAGGGCACCAAGTCCCACTGTCTGTGAGGGTGATGCCTGATGGATGACAGGGGTATGAGGGCTGGGGAACAGGGCAGAGGAGAGCAAAGTCTGCCTAGGTTTGGTCATTTGCTGTGGGATGTGGCTGGTGTGACAGCTCTTGATGAGTCTGCCCACTGTCTGAGGCCGTGTTCTTGGGGACCACTGGGTAAGAGAAGATTTCTTAGACTTTAATCTCTCCCATTCATTTAGCTCTGTAGTACTTTATTGAGAAAGCCTCCATCTATCTACTAAAACTATCCAATATGACCAAAATAAACATATCTCCTTTCTCATTTACTGGTGAAGAACTGGGCTAGTCAGTATTAATTTGCTTTCAGGGTCCCTGAATTTCTTATTTGAAAACTCTGCTACTTTTCTTGGAGGTCAGTGCATTGCACAAAATAGACATTAGCCAATGGGCCATAAAATACTGTCACATCGTAGGGCGTGACAAAGAATATTTTAGGCTTTTCTTTGATTCTCTGTTCTTTCTTGTTCTGCTCTTTCTGGCCTTGGCTCTGTGACTCAAACTAAAAAATATTCCCGAAGCCCCTTGTAGCAGTGCATGAGTTAAGCTGTATCAAGATCACTCTTGTCTCATATTCTTTTTAATCTCGTGAACTTGTATGGTCTGAATCAGATTCACATGTTGAAACTCAATTGCCAATGTGATAATGTTTAGAGCTGGGGCCTTTAGAAAGTGATTAACATATGAGGACAGGGTTTTCACGAATGGAGTAAGTGTCCTTATAAAAGGGCTTCAGAAAACTAGCTGACCCCTTCCATTCTTCTGCCACATGAGGACACAGTGTCTACCTTTTGCAGAGGATGTGGCAACAAGATGCTGTCTTGGAAAGAGATACAGGGCTCTCACCATACATGGAACCTACTGACACCTTGATCATGGACTTCCCAGACTCTGGAACTTTAGAAATAAGTTTCTGTTATTTGTAAATTATCCAATCTGGTATATTTTGTTATACTAGCACAAAACGGCTTAAACCATGAAGTTTCCATTTTGTTTCAAGTCACATGTTGCCATGCAAATAAGGGTGTTGAAGGTCATCTTCAAGGCCCATGGTCATCTAGGCATCCTGTCCCATAATGCAACTGTGGCTGCTGTGTCAGCCAGCCAGTCACCCCTAGATATGTGCTTTCTTAGTGTGTCCCTAAACTTGCAGCACAAGCACTCCATCCTGGCTGCCAGAGTAAAGACCCCCCTCTTTGGCCTCAAATTATCAGCCACCAATGCAGCAGACAATTTGACACCTACATAAAAAATTAAGGCCTAACACTGGGAGCATGGTGAATTTCATTTTTCTTTTTATCAGCCCATTAACAATGACATCTACTTTAGACTTCTAAGCTTCTTTTCAATGACCATCATTCTCCAAATTATCCACTACTCTTCCAAGTATTCTAACAACACCTGCTTTATATTTTCCTTTCATCTGGTTTGACTGTGTTGCTCTGTTTAACAGATAGAGAGTATGAGTTCTGTTGGAAAACATTTTATAGGTATAGCTCTTCTGTCCAGAGTTCAAAGTTCCATACTTATTTCCTAGAGATATATAGGATGTGCAAAAAATTGTAATCCACTGACGGTTTCAGTCATTACTGATCTTCCCTTTTAAGATCTTTTATTCTGAGAAGAACCAAAGGGAGGGCTTTGAGTCACACATTTTATGAACTAACTTTTCAAGGGAGTGCTGTTTTGAAAGTTTGGGTGTTCACTTCTTTTTAATTCTGGGTTCTGAATTGCAGTTATAGGCAAGCAGAGCTGTACGGCCATACTTCATTTTTCCTTTCTAAATATGTGAGTGGTAGACACCCTATACATATATTTGGGTTAAGCAAATAGGCCTTAAAAGTTATTACCAGGTCTGCTGTGGGACTGCTTTCTCTTTTGGTGTTTCCCATGCTAATGTTCTTTTGACCCAGCTCCTGGCTCTGTGGGTTAATATGGGCAAAAGTGAACCTGTACTATGACGTGGATTCATGCAGAAAAGTGTCCAGTCAAGGAATGATAGAAGACTTTTCAGGTCTGTTGGCTTAGGTAGTGACCCATTCTGCTGGGTTCCATCCTAATTCGCTGTTTTCCTCCTTGGATGGCTATAATTTTCCAGATGTGCTGATGTATTTTGATCTGGCTTTGCCTTCCCGGATTAATTTATTTAATAAATATTTATGAGGCCCTCTATGACTTTGGGCATGATTCTAAGCTCTTGGGAATGTAGTAGGGAGCAAGACTGTCTGAGGTCCCTATGAGGGTACAGATAAACAATAAAATCTACAACTAGAAGTTAAATGCAGGTTTTGGTAACAGGAGGGGAGAATCAGGGTGATGTGATGCGTTAAGCAGAGCATATTCGGAAGAGGATGGTCAGTGAGTCTCACCTCTTTAGGGAGGTGATAGTTCAGCTGAGATCTACACGTCAACAGAGAGCCAACCATGAGAAAATGAGGAACACCATTTTATGTAAAGGGAATGAGAAATGTGAAGATTCAGAGGCAAGAAAGTATTGCTTGTTTATGGACTAGAAGGAAGGTTGATCTGTCTGGGGCATCATGAGTAAAAGGGAAGTGGTGAGGAGCTGGAAAGTTCAGCAGATCATTCAGTGTCCGGGAGAGCTGGAGATCAGTTTAGAGTGTATAGTAAATGAATGGGAAGCCACAGAAAGGTTTTAAATAAGTGAGACATAGGATTTGATTTTACTTTTAAAAAATCTCAGGCTGTTGTATGGAGAACAGAGTTTGGCAAGCAGCAAGACAGATCATGGGAAAAGTCAGTGCTGATACTATTCATTTAGACAGATATTTTTTTTTCTCTAACCTTCTTTCTTTCTTGTTTTTGTTTTTTTGAGACAGGGTCTTGCTCTGTCACCCAGAATACTGATGTGCAGTGGCGCAATTCTCAACTTCCCAGGCCAAGAGATTCTCCTACCTCAGTCTAAGGAGTGGCTGGGACCACAGGTGTGCACCACCATGCCTGGCTAGACTTTTACACATTTTTAATTTTGTGGAGATGGGGTCTCCCTATATTGCCCAGGGTGGTCTCAAAATCCTGGGTCAAGTGATCCTCCCACCTTGGCCTCCCAGAGTGCTGGGATTATAGACGTGAGTCTCCATGCCCAGCTATCTCTAACTTTTCTGTGAGTGGGCCTCTGCCCACATTCCGATTAGAGAAACTGCACCTGGTCACCTTGGACTTCTTGAGGTTTGATTAGTTTAAGCTGCAGATTTTCTTAACCTTGGAGAGCTGTTTTTTTTTCTTTTAAATGTAAAGAGTGATTCGTTAGAGTGAGGCCTAAGTACCTGTAATTTTGTAGAAACTCCCCAGGTGATTTTAATGAGGAAACAGGGTTAAGAACTCTGTAGGACCAATTAGGGACCCCCCCCATTCTTTCTTGGGGATTACAGTAAGTATAACACATAAGGCTCCAATCCTCTCCTCCACCAGAATTACAGAGGCAAAGGGCAGTGCAAGGTGCAACAGTCTTTGTCTGCTCCTGGTAGGCCACCTTTCACACAACTGCTCCAAATAGTGAAGACAATATAATAAGAGCCAGGAAAAGTGCCTGTGTTGGCTGTCCATCGGATAACTTCCACTGCTTCCATCAATCTAGCAGTGGAAGGCTGCTGCTGGCCTTCACCATCCTTGCCACTCATAGTCTCTCTTCTTCCCCTATTCTCATGAATCTTTATTTTCCCAACTCAGCTCACTTATCAAATCAAAACCCCAGACATGACTCCTTTTCTCAGCTGCCCTTGGCATGAACATAATTTCCGTCCTCTCTGCCTGTGTGGGAGGGAAGGAGCACACCTGGCCAGTCTCCAGCATGAATTGCCTAGTACTTGCTCCTCTGTCTCATTGTGACAGCCACATGTGCCCTGCAGATTGCAGTTTTCTGCTGCCAGACTGTGGTTTTAAGTTCATATCTGCTAACCCAAAGCACATTCCAATGGGTTTCAATTTCCAGCTGCTCCCCTGGGATCCAAACCACTGTTCACAGTGCTCTCTGCATCCAGCTGGTGCCCTGCCTCATTCCAGCAGCTGAGAATGTCAACTTTGGAAGCCAATGTGGTGGGCGGCAATTTGTTCCATATACCACATTGCCCTGTGTTCAGGAAGGTTGAAAAAGTATCAGTGTACATGCAGTGTTCAAGCTGACTCTCCCACTCATATATCTGAAAGACGTTCAACCTAAGTAAAAGTATTGGCAGACTCCATTTCCTGGAGACCAGGAATTCACTGAAAGTAGTTCCATGCATTCTTTTTATTCACTAAAGACACTCCACTGAGATGCTTTTCTGGACCTACTAGGGCTGAAGTAGGGAGTGATTCTGCCTGGGTGTTCTGATACCATCTGTGTATAGCTGGCCTTCCCCGGCCCCAAAGCTGTGACTCATAAAGAGCAGAGCTCCTGAGAAGTTCACTCCTCAGCTGAGTGGGCAAGTGCCGGGCCTAGTGTTCAGTGCTAGGGAGACAAATATGAGAGAGGTAGAGATGCTTGCACATTCCAACACCATTTAAGGGTGAAGGTGAACGCTGATTTTGTTCCCTTCCTGCCCAACATGCTTGTGGTGAATTATTGTGCCAACTGTAAGTATGATTTTCAGGGGCACCAGGGACTGCAGGGGGTGAGAGGTGGACAGGAGGAACTTCTTCATGTCAAGGCTTCACATGTTATGCTAGGGCAAGATGGTACATTCGGCAAAAGCTCGAAGTTAAGTAGATTCTCTGCCAAGGACTTTGAAACTGTAAGTCAGAGTCCCCACCACTGCTGCAAATCAGGCATTGTCCACTGTACCTGGCTTTGTTGGGTGGGAAAGGACAGTGTGTGACCTTGGAAAAGCTAGCCCACTTTGTCAAGGGGCTGGAAAAGGATCTGACTAGACATTTCTCTTGTCAAGTGTAGCACTAGTGAATGTCTGAAACGAGGGTCACCTCGAGGTTTCTGCTGAAGTAGCTCTGCTGATTTCTGTGTTGAAGTTAATAGATTTGGGAGAAATCACAGACACAACTTCACAGCCTGAGATTCCCTGGATTGACAGAGCCAATGCTCAATGTTGCTGAAACCTGCACCACCATGCCTGATGAAGCCCTCTTTAGCTCTATAATCTGAATTCTACAAAGACATCAAACTGCCCTGGGGGAGCCAGAGAGCCTTTTCCATTTACCCATGATTGATCAATGAACAATAGTTGTTTTGCCTGCTGCTAAAAGAAGTTCTCATAATTAGGACTCGCTGCATATTTTACAGGGATAGGATCAGTGCAAAATAAAATGTGGGGTCTCATGTCAGTCCCTTAAGCCAAGCACAGGCCCTGTGTGACCTCATGAGCCATGTGCCCTTACAGCTCCCCTGCTCAGCTACACCAGGGATTTGACAGACTCCAGATGGTGAGAGAGGGAGCTAGGGCCGGGCTCGTGAGAAGGGTATTCCTACCTCAGTGGCCAGGGTTCATGTTAGGATGACCATAGGCCTGCAGCCCATCTCACACCCACTCCTCTGTCACCAGTACCTGATTAAGAAGAAGAGTTGACTTCAATAGTCCTGATTCTTCCATTTCTTGAGAAAAGATTGCACTATGCAATAGGGAGCTTCAGATTTCCAGAACAGATTACTGACTGTTTTGGAGTCTGTAACTGACCCCAGTGACCCCTGCCTTTGGGGAGAGAATGGCCAAGGCACCTTCTGTTCATCCAGACTTCCCCCTCCACTTCCTTTTAATGAACCTCTTTCATGCCTCAGAACACCGTCTCAATTCTCTGCTCATTACCCTTGGGTGAGATCTTGGGCTGTGATAAAGGAAAAGAACTCCCACCCAAATTTCCCCCAGAGTCTCCTGATGTCTTAAGAAGCACATGTACCCGGAGAGGTTGAGTGGTCCTCACGTGAGTCTCCTAAGAGTGGGAAACTCTCTTTTGAATTCAGTTTTTAAAAGCAATTTTTCTCTCTCTTCCTTTCTTTCTTTTTTTCTTTTTTTCTTTCTTTTCTTTCCTTCTTTCCTTCTTTCCTTCTTTCTTTCTTTCTCTCTCTCTCTCTCTTTTTTTTTTGTAGTATAAAAATGCTCCAGGCATTGCACGATTTCAGGTTTTGGATCTAATTCCCAATCCCTTTATAACCATGACAGCTGGACTTCACCTTCATCAGCATTTCCTTTTCCCTGCTCATGGGCCTCTCACTCCTACATTCACTCTTCACATCACACAAATAAGTTCATTCTCAACCCCATACCTGCCATGTGGCTTCCCTTTTTTTCCATTCTCATCATGATAATCCAGGTTCTTCAGGTTCATCAACACCTTGAAAAGTCATCTTTGAATTCTTTCTTGCTTTGTCATTCAAAGCATTCTACTCCCTGACTCCCCATCTCTTCCTCTCTCCATTCTAACAGTTCTGTTTGCTTGTGTTTTATCCATCCATCCATCCATCCATTCATCCATCCGTCCATCCACCCATGCATCCACCCATTCATCCATCCATGCATCCGTCCATTCCTCCATCAGCCCATGTGTCTATTTTGTGTCAGACACTGGGGACAGAGAGATGATATGGTGAATTACTGTCCTCAGGACATGGCAGTGTAGGGGTGGGGAACAGGATATATAAATAAAAAATTAATGGCAGTGCAACTAGATATGCACAAAGCATGGAGGATGTAAAAGAAGAACCTGGGAAGGATGCACTGGTAGGAGAGCTGGGCACCTTCTAAGCAGAAGGAATGCCGTGCACTAGCATGGGTAGATGTAAAAGCATACTGCACGCAGGAAGCCCTGATTTTTGGAAAACTGTTGAGGCAAAAATTAGGAGAATCTGGGGATAGGACAGGGATTGGTGGTAAGAATTAATCTGGAGTGTTAGGCAGGGCCCAGGTCTTCAGAGGTCCTATATGTTTTGCTAAGGCTCTCAGGCTCACCCTGACGGTCCTGGGGCTCCACCCAGTGGTTGGTTTTAAGGAAGGGAGTGACATGGTGAGACTAGTTTGGAAAGAACTCTGGACTCCTGCAAATAGATTTCATGGGTGACTCTCCAAGGTGGGGAGGCCTGTGGGGGGGTAAAAGTAGGAATGATGTTTACCAGGGAGGAAGAGGATACATGCAAGAGGCATTGTGGAGGTAAAGTTGGTAGCCCTGAATGACAGGTGGAAGGAGTCCGGGGCTGCCATCCAGGTTTCTGGCTTGAGAAAGTGCGTGCATGAGAGTTCTGTGCCCACACCCAGTCCTGTCTAAACTAGGTCATTCTGCCTTGGGCCTGCCTCAGTTGCCCCTGTATTCAGTTTTGTTACCAACGCATAAATCAGGCCTTCATTTCTTACCTAGATTCTTGAAGTATCCTCTTCATCTCTTTCAGTCCATCCTAGAAAATACTGCCATCGTAATCTTCCAGGGACGGCTGAACAATTCCCATTGCATAGTGAACGATGTCCCAGCTTTTAGCATCACCGTCAATATTCATAGCTAGAGGAGACTTTCTTTTCCCGTAGAGTCAAATTTTTGAGAGAACATGAGGCATGTTGTATGTGAAAGTGGTTTTTAAGGGGGGCACAGACTCGTACTCTGAGGTCAAAGAAGGAAGATGGCAGGGTGTCTCTAGAAGTGACCCTGGGTGATCCTGTCTATGCCCATCATGTCTTTCTAGGTGTATCTTCCACCTTTCCCCTGGCCTAGTGTTCTCTGGTCTGGTCTCATTGTTGCCTAAAATTGATCCCTTTCTTACCTGGGTCTTTGCAGACTGCATTGCTTCTGCCTGGAATACTTTCACTCACATTCCTGTCTGTTGAAATCCTACCCATCTTTTGATATCCAGCCCAAATGCAAGGACCCCATGAATCTCCAGGGGAATGGATCATCCGGAAGCACTATCCTCTGTTACGACACTCCGCACATTTACTGTGCACAGCACCCAACATGTCTCGTATTTTATCTCCCCCACTGGACTGCTAGACTGGGAGCAGAAGTGGAAAATCGGAGGCCTTAAGCCTGGGTCCAGCCTTTGAATGTGTTTTGTTAATTTGCACATTATTCCCCAACCAAATTTAATTTATTTAAAAAAATAACCTGTGTTAAACACACAGAAAATTTGAAAATATGATATAATAATGTATATTTGGGACATCACTGAGAATGCACAGATTTGCTGCTGACACCTCGCCACCCACTTTTTAAGATACAAAATATTACATGTACAGTTTGAACACTAGCCCACACATCCCTCTTAAAGCTGGTCTTCACACTGCTGTTTCAAATTTAGAGTTAGTAACTAATATTTAGAAATCAAAAGATTTCACATAAGAATTGGCCTCCCACCACTTTCCTGCCAGTCCTCAGCAGGCCACTGTGGGTACCACACCCCACCCAGGCCCTCAGAGCCTGCCTGTCTGGTCGGTGGCTGAATCTTGCACCTGAGCTCCTCATCTGCCCTCTGTACACGCTTCTCAGCAGTTGAGGGGGCTCTTCATGCCCTTTGTCCTCCTCCAAACCACTGCCCTGGCTGTGCCCCCTGCCTGGACCCAAGAATCCAAGGCCTCATTCAAGCCCCATGGGCTCCTGCGGCTTTTCCCAGTGACTTCAGCTCAGATCCATTCTCTGTACTTATACACACCTAGCTCTTAAGCCGGTGGCTGAGCACTTGCCCGTGCTTTCATTTATTCCTTTGCCAGGTACCTTGCAGAGCCACCCAGGTGAAGAAAACGGACCCAAAAGTGCCCGCTGGGTCTGGTTTCCTTGTTCTTCCCTCTGAGATTTTGCTGCTCCCGTGTGATGCATCACGTGAGGTGCGGTGGGGCTTGGTGCAGGATCTCTGCCTGCCTGGCACCTGTAGCTGTAAGAAGGGATGGCACATATTGTTGGCTACAACACAACAGGGCCTCTATGCTTGTTCAGTTGAGAATGCTAGCCATCCGATTCCCTCGTCTCTCTTCGACCACTCCTTGCTGCCCGATGGAGATATGTCCTTTCCCTTTCCTTCCCTGTGAAAATTGCCCCGGTGGTTCATAGGTGTAGGGTTTCACCAGGCTGAAAAACAAGGAGGAAGGGCTCTTGCCCCAGATTCTACCACCCTCCTTTCCCTCCCGTACAATTTTGCATTAACATATGGATGGTGTGCATGCCTTTCAAGAGCTGGACAGATGCTGGCTCTTGGCATTTTGTGCAGAGGATGGGGAAGGAGGGTGCTGCATTTTTCACTTTACCCCATTGCCTGGGGCCACTCCGCCCTGATGCTAGTGCTGATTATCGGTTCCTCCGGGTTTTGAAAGTGGTGGAAACCTGTTCATCTGGGCCAGAATGTTTTTCTCTTTTCCCGCCAGAATGAACACTGATACTATATCCTTTGTGATAATCAAATTCAACTGATTAATGATGTGTAAACTTCCTGTGTAGGAAAGAAGCCATCTTGATCCTGGGTGTGACTGTCATCATTGCTGTCACACCCAGGTGCAGAGGGAGACAGCTTCCCCTCCACACACTCTGACCCCACAGCAACCTCCTCACCTGCTTCAGTTCTACTCTGTCCCTGATGTCCCTGAGACTGGATTTTGTTTGTTGTTTGTTTGTTTGTTTTTTACTGTTGCTTCTTTGGTTGGTTATTGACTATGTCATCGTTGAAGTCCCCAAACTTGTCCTGATTTGTCTCCACTTCTCAGGTACGTTGAGAAGAATAAGAGGGCCAGTGACTAAAAGGGAGATGGAGGGAAGGAAAGTGGCTAAGGAGGTGGAAGAATAAAGGAAGAAAGGATGTGATTCAAAGGAGAGAAGGATAAAGAAAGAGGAAGAGGCAGTTAAATCTGGGGATGTGGGATAGTACACTTTTACTTTTTGAGCTGAAGAGGAGGTATATTTTGAAGAAGTTCACACTTGTTCCCTTTACTTGCCCAGGAACCCATGGTGTGGCTTCATTGTGAGATTTGAAAGGGTGAAATGCAAGGTTATTAATGACCAGAATGGCCAACACACTTATAGCCAGGTGTGTCCTAGAGACCTTCAAGGAAATTGGCACTAAAGCTCGTGGAGGCTGGATGCATTTTTGCTTGCTCTCCCCTGCTCAAGGCCATTTGGTAAGGCATGCAAGCCCTTCCAGATGCCCCTCAGGGAATTTCCCGAGTTCTAGAGAATCCCCTGCATGGGACTATGCAAGAAGGAGGTAACCCAAGTAAGCTAGGGCTCTCCCAAGGATTGGCACCCCATGCTCCAGTACTCTGCTGTACCACTGACAAGGCCAGTTCAGGCTGTTTGATTTGGTGGAAACATAGGGACTTTCTTGGCCAATTTCCTGATAGCAGGCCTAGCCACTAATCAGTTGACTGTGAAGAAATTTCCTCACCAATAAAATGGAAATAGCCACCCCGCCTCGGGTTTCTGATGAGTATTAAATGAGGTAATGTATGTCATATGTAGCTCAAGTTGTACATGCCTGAAATAAGGTAGAGCTTATTCAGCTTTCAACCACCCTTCCTGACCCTCCCACTACTCTGCTCACCCCCCCAACCCCGGTTTCATGCTACTCTTCTAAGTTGGAGATGGTGATACCTGGAAATGAAAGGGAAAGGAGGAAAGTATGTATTAACAGAAACCATACCTCCCTCCAGGTTAAGCATTAAAACATTTATTGCTTGTTTCATTGAACTGTGTGAAGAAACAGGAGAGTTAAAAGAAAAGAAATCCTTTCTCATTTAGGAGGAGAAATGGAGTTCTAGTAGTTAAAAGAGACTCTCAAGATAAAAGAGACCACAAATGTTCAGAATCAGCCACTGAGATTTGGAAAAAGCAAATCACATTGTCTGTCCTCTGGTGTATGATTAGGACAGAAAGCTTCTGGTTGGGCCAGTGACTGTGCAGATTTTGATGACATGAAGAAGACAATAAGTTGGGCATTGTGAGAAAGGGAGGCAGCAGGACCTGGGCTTGTGCCCTTGTCACCTTCTGTATGAAGCCAGGAGGGTGGAGCTTGATGACATCGCCTAACAACACCCACATGCACATCTCTGTCATCCTTAAATCACTGAGTCTTGGACTTCAGGGTCTCCTTGTGCCGGTCCACAAGGGAACCCACCCACTCCACGGTTTTCTGCTTGGCTTCCTCCCAGCTGTAGAGCGGCTTATATGCCAGATCTCGCTGAGCCTTCTTGTAAGAGAAGATGAACACACTATTTGACAATGTCACTGTGTGACGATTGAAGGGCGGTCAATAGGTGTAAATTGGCCTGAGCAGGAGACTCACTATTTCCAGCAGGAAACCAATCCAGTACATCAGGGATAAAGGAAGGCTCCATCTGGAATCAAGGCAGAGGTCAAACTCTTTGCTCAGGGTGTAATTAAAGTTATCATAGCTTTGGTGAGATGTGTCATCTGAGATGTAGTAGAACTGCCCTCGGACACTTAGGGCCTTCTTGGGGTCCCGCAGGGCCCTCAAGGCCAGAATGTGGGCCCAGGCCACGTTGCCAGTATAGACTGGGTTGACTGTGGAGAACTTGCCAACACTTGACAGGATCCCATTGTTGTTCAGGGCCTCATTTATATTGGCAGTAAGAAATGTGCTTCCTTCTCCATAGATATACATGGGTCTTAAGACACAAGTGTAAAAGGTATCACCGTTTTTCAGAGTCCATCCATTAGCTGCCAGCACAGCCTTCTCAGCGAGCTTTTTGCTGTGTGGATATGGAGCAGACCATGTGTTTTCCAGAGAGTCTTGTTCATGGGCATTCTCGATGATTTCCTTGTAAGAGTTGGGCCCGGCTACCTCTAGGGCACTGGGGTAGATGAAGACTAGTACACTAGCTTGGACACAGGCCTCCAACAGGAGCTGAGTACCTGCCCACAAAGAGCATACTGTCAGTGTCAGGAAATATCCCTAAGGGGGTCCAACCACGTACACAGATCCATGTGCCCCACTCCTCACTCCCAAGTGCAGTGGTTGTAACAGACTCAGGATACATTCTTCTGTGGCTCTGACTAACACTGGGCCACGCTACAACCACAGGAAAAACACAAAGATGAAAAGAAACTGACATGTGGGTTCTGGAGAGCAAGAATTTTTAGACTTTTGGGTTTCATGTATGTGTCTGTGTGTGTGTGTTTGTGTGTGTGTGTACCTTAATTTTGGAAAATGACCTCGGGTTATCACTTTTTGTTTTGTCACGTAGACATTGAATAATTATGATTTTTCATCAATACCATTAAATACAGATCATTTAAAATCTAAAAATACTCTGAGTGTGTGGCTAATCCCAGTTCTTAGGCACAAAAGGGTAGTGGAAGAATTCACACGATACACACACAAATACATAGTATGCAGGCAATATACACTCTTCAATATACATGAAATTGTTCATATTTTTCTCATTTTGTTGAGTACTAATAAAACTTTGTCACAAGGACCATCTCTGGACATTGAGCAAACCGTGGGTTGTGGGAACATGCTGGAGACCCACACTCTTTTCTTGATTGTGTGTTCCCTGGGAAAGAGGCTCCCAATTTAAAGTCTCTGTGCAATTTGAATTTCTGGAGAGACAGTCTCAGGTTTTTAAAAATTAATCCAATGAGGGAGAAAATTTGGAGTTAGTTGGCCTTCAAGGGGGAATTGATCAACATTGTGAAGTATTTTCTAAGCCTGGGAGTGATAATGGTTTTCGGAAACAGATGTCTCTAACTGTCTTTCCATCTAGAAGACATCTAACAGATGTCTTCCCCTGTCATTTCATATCCCCTGTTGTACGGAGCTGTGGAGAGCAGGAATTAAAATAAAAAACTGGTTACTCTTAGCATCCTCCTTTCACTGTAGAGGTATTTAGAGGTATGGGTAAGTAGCAACTGGAAAGGGTTTTTTTTTTTGTTTTTTGTTTTTGTTTGTTTTTGTTTTTTGAGATGACACTGGCGACTCAAAAGCAATTAGTTGCTTTAGAAAAGGAGTTTGAGGCTGGGTGCGGTGGCTCGTGCCTGTAATCCCAGCACTTTGGGAGGCAGAGGTGGGTGGATCACCTGAGGTCAGGAATTCAAGACCAGCCTGGCCAACACGGTGAAACCCCATCTCTACTAAAAATACAAAAAAAAAAAAAAAAAAAATTAGCTTGGTGTGGTGGTGGGCACCTGTAATCTCAGCTACATTGGGAAGCTGAGGCAGGAGAATTGCTTGAACCTCGGAGGTGAAGATTGCAGTGAGCTGAGATCATGCCACTGCACTCCAGCCTGGGTGACAAGAGTGAAACTCTGTCAAAAAAAAAAAAAAAAAAAAGAAAAGGAGTTTGAGTAGACTGAATGTGGAGGGCCAGGCCGGAGGTTGGGGTGCTGTAGTGCTGAAGAGGCTCTGGAGATCAGAGAGTGAGAGTGCATTAGAAGATTCCTTAAGGAAATGTGTCTGAATTTAAAGTAGGTTGGAAAGTGACAATTCAGAAAGACCACCAAGCATTTAAGGGATGAGGATTGAATGAGGGTGCACTTTGGGCACCTGGCTGGAAACAGCTATGTCATAGCAGACCCTGTGGTGAGCTGAACAGATTGCATTCTGGTACACTGGGAAACTCTTATTGTTAAAAAAAATATTGTGGGAAGGCATGTGCTAGATAATTCTGTCCTGACAGACCTCTGTGAACCAGCTTTGCTAGTTCTCTTGAGAGGACTTCTTCTTGGAGGTGAGCAGGAGGGCTCTGAATGTTCTCATCAGCCTGCACACAAGGTTCAAAATGATGACTATGGTGACACCTGGAAGGTCTGATTCTGGTCTGGGGAGCCAAGGGGTAACTGGATTTCAAGAGTCTGAAGTCAGAGATTAATTGACTTTTGACTGGGGCCACATTAGAAAGAGCTTCCACAGCCTTTGGAGTCACACAGGAGTGAGTTTAAAGTTGAACTCTCCTACTTACCTACTTACTCACCTGTGGGACTTTGGACAAGTTGCTTGTCTTTGCTCAGTCCTAGTTTTCTCATCTATGAAACTGAAAATAGCAGCCTTGAGTTCCCCCAGTTGGTAGTGATCAGCAAAGGCACTTGGCCCAGAGCACAGCAGGTGTTCAGTGGAGAGACTTCTCTTTCCTTCCTGCCCTTCTTTCTGATCCTCATTTCCCCACCTTGGTCCATCTCCTCCCCAGGCCACCGTACCGTTGACATTGACATTCATGATGGACTTTCTGTGAGGGACACCGGAGACATCAATGATACAGGAGGTGTGGATGACGACCAAGACGTCCTGGCAGGCTCTCTTCAGGAATGGCTCATCCAGAATGTCTCCTTCCAGCACTGTCAGCTTGGTCTTGTTCTGGAGCTCTGTGTGAACACAGGTCAGGTCATAGGAATGATTTCTGGATCTGGTTGGGAAGTTTTCTGATAAAGGTGATGTTACACAGGTGTTCGAGGATGGTTAGAGTGGGGTGTTAGAGTGGAGGGTGTACATTCCACGGAAAGAAGAAGCAAACAAAGACACAGAAATCAGCATTGTAGCAGTTTACTAGGAAAGCAAACATCTGTTTCTACCATGTCTCATTTCAGAAAAGTAATCTGAGAAATGACCTGTCAGGTGTGCCTAGAATATAAGCATTGCTAGAGTCATGAGAGACTCACCAAATTTCTTAAGGAGCCTAGGGTGATTGTGGAGAGTTGGGTATAAAAGGGAAAAAGTGAATTCAATTTTATAGGTAATGAGGAATCATATATGCAATCATGATTTTGGGTCTGCAGCATCATGTCAAAGAAAAATGCTTATTGATATATGGAATAAAAAGAGAAACAGGCCAGATGTGGCAGCTCATGCCTATTTCTTTTTGCATTGCAAATATAAATAAGCAATTTTTGGAACTTTGGGAGGCCAAGGTGGGTGGATGCCTTGAGCCTGGAGGATGGAGACCAGCCTGGACAACCTGGTGAAACCCCGTCTCTACTAAAAATACAAAAATTAGCCCTGTGTGGTGGTGGCATCTGTCTACACTCTTTGCTACTCAGGAGGCTGAGGCAGAAAGATGGATGAAGGATGGATGGAGCCCAAGAGGTGAAGGTGGCAGTGAGCTGAGACTGCACCTCTGCACTCCAGCCTGGGGGGTAGAGCAAGACCCTTTCTCAAAAAAAAAAAAAAAAAGAAGGAAAGAAAAAGAGAGAGAGAAACAGAGGCAGAGTTGTGGTGTAGGAAGTTAACCTTGGCTTGAGGCTATAAAATGGACAGATACAGGTGATATGAGAAAGCCAGGTGATCAAATGATTAATCAGAATGTCTGTGCCAATGTTTAGATGAGGGCTGGAACCAGAGTCCAGCAGTGAAAGCAGAGGAGGGGAGATATACACCAGGTATGAATTTCAGACCTTACCTTGAAGGTCCTGGTACCTATTGGATCTGGGCTGAGAGGAAAAGAAGATAAAATCACCCCTGTGGTTTCCTGCTTGGGCAACTGGGAGGAGAGAGGAGCCATTACTAGGAAATTGAGGATGGGCGTAAATGATGAATTTCATTGAAAAACTCTTATCAGATATCATCAAAAGCAGATAGCAACGCTGAAAATGAGTTAGCCACCGATGAACTAACATCCCAGATGTCTAGTGTCTAGCCAAGGGCAGTGGATATAACATCCGTATCTTCAGGCTTCTCTGAAATCCACAGGAAGTGACGCTGCCAGTAAAGTCGTCAGCTGGAATTAGCCCCAAAATGAACACCATGCTACATGGAGCTCAGATAAATACTCTACACTCATTTGTGCTTTATAATCTGCACACAGCCCACAGCTTGCTTCTTTCCCTGTACAGCTATCTAGTAAGGTAGGTATTTTGAGTCCCACTTTATTGGTGAGGAAACTGAGGCTCGGATAAGTTAAAGGACAGATCTAAGGTCAGGCTTCTAGTAAGGCTCAAACCTGCCCACCTTACCTCAAGCCTTGTACTCTGTACCTCAGGTGCAGGACCGGCTGTTTAGAATCAACTTTTCTGAGAAAGAGTAAGAATAAGGCAGTTTAACTGAAATTGGCAACAAAGGCCAAATAATTGTAAGAGTGAAATTCAGGTGAAAAACTCAAGGCTGGAGAAATTCCTTCCTGGGGTACAGGCGGGACCATTTACTCTCCTAATGCCTGTGCCATGTTTTGTCTACTCCCAGCCCCTTCCTATAGTCAGGCACCTCCAACAAGGGCCTGCAGTGCGAGGAGCCAGGGAAGAGGCTGCTGGGAAGACGTGGTAACAGCCTGAGAGTGGAATTTTCTGTTTGTATTTCCCCCTCTTCTCTCTTCTCTGCTGCCTTCCTCTGCTTCTCCTTTGTTGCCGACTTTAGACAGACTGGCTCAAAGAAATTGCTATTTCAAAGCGGAAGAAGTCCAAAGCGGCGAGAAAAGCACTGTTTGCAAACAAGTTTGCAGGGATCAAGAGGCACCAGGAAAGGGGACTTTGTTGATGGAGCTATAGCTTCCTCCTTCTAGAAGCTGCTAGACTAACTACTGCTTAAGCACACAAATGCTGCACTAGACTGCGTGTGTTCAAATCCAGATTTACCATATTCTAACTGTGGAACCTTGAACAAGTTAATTAACCTCTCTCTGACTGTCTCCTCATCTGTAAGAAAGGAAGATGATAAAAAACCGATCTCATAGGGTGGTTATGGGGAGCAAATGAGTCGACACATGCAAAATGTTTAGCACAGTGCCTGACACAGAAAGAACACTGAATAGATTCTCTGTTTTTATCTTCATGCAGGCCCCCACTCATTCATTATACCTTCTGAATTTTCACCATAGGTGAACGGTTCCCTTAGGCTGAGCATTATTTTTTTTTTCCGGTATCAGGTGTTAGAGCGCGAATATTGGTGAGATATAAAGATTACAAACATTTAATATTGGTCGTATGTTAATATTTGTTTATCAAAGACACCATTAAAACAGAAGGTGGAGGAAATGGGACTTTTGAAGAGGCCACTCTTCTCTGAGAGAGTGAAAGAAGAGATTGTTGGGTGTGGTCTCTGAGTGCTGTCAAGTGGGAGCTTTTCTGTGGGCAGGGGAGGACCCTCTGGGCAGCCAAAGCCCACATGTAGACACACAGTCCCCCCAATCCCCTGGGTTGGGGAGGTGGACAAGGAATTGGTTTGGGGCACACAGAGAGGCAAAGAGAGAGACTGAAGACCCACTTTGCCAAGCATCGACCCAATGGCCAAGTGATGGAGCCTCTGGAAGGAAGCTCTGGCCTGAGCGCTGCTGTACATTGATCAGATGGCATTGGTGAGTAACTTTATGTTTCTAGACCTTGATGGGTTCGTTGTCCAGTTAGATGTGACCCATTTTGTACCTTCCTCATGGGGTTTTTTTTGCACAAGGAGTTGCTACAGCAAATTCTGCCATCAATTTCTTTGGGGTATTGAGCAACAGAGAGAAATGTTTGTTGTTGTTGTTGTTGTTGTTTATTTTTTTAAAAGCCATTTATAAGAAATCTAAATGAGGCATGTCCGACCTCATACTGCCTCTTACTCTGTCTCTGCTTTGTACTGTGCACTTGAGCACACTCTCTCTCTCTCACCGATGCCCTCTCTCTCTCCTATTCTCTCTCTTTCTCATTCATTCACTGACTTTCTCATTCTCTCTTCTCCTCATTTTTTTCTCTCTCTTTCTGACACACACACACACACCCCACACACAAACACTTACACACTCATCTTTACCTTCGTTCCCTTTTATTTTCCCTTCACTAAAAATCCTAAGGAGGCTTCCAAACAAAACAAAGTCCAGCGCAGTCTAGAGAGGCAGGACCCACTGGTGAGGTCTTTAGGGTAATGGTGTCCTTTGTGAATGTTGCAAAGCAATCGCCAAGACAAAAAGCTTCAGACATAAAAGAGTTATAGACAAGAAAGAGAACAGGTGTGGGATTTTCTTAATAGAAGAAAAGAGGCCTGGAGGCTGAGGTGGCTGCCTCTCAAGTTCTGGGTCAGGGCCAGAATCCAGTCTCTGGACACCCCATTCAGTATATTTCACACTATGACATTTAATACTCTTTAATGTTTCCTTTTTAATGACTTTGGATGTGGGATTGGCTTAGATTTGGCTACAACTTTCCGTAACTTGCTAGACAAGGTCCACCTCCCCACACAACAGGGTTTAAGCTGGAGCCACACAACTATGACTCAAATTTACTTACTAGAAAATTCCTCCCTCAGTCCTGGTCTGAAGGCCTTGTCCAAGGCCCTGATCTCCTTCAGCTCTGCCTTCTCCACCAACAGGCAGATGATCCTCTGACAGAAACCCTCCTGCTCCTGTCACAAGGCAGCTCCAGCCTGTCATGGCCAATCCAAGGTAGCAGGAAACACTCGCCAGGAAACAGAAGATGCTAGGGAGAAGATATTACTCTATGGTGACCCTAGAGAGGGCTAAAAAGGGAGATCAGATATTTATACACTCACACAGATGCCTTTTTACTTCCACCCAATTTTTTTTTGCAAAAATTCCATATCCCACCGTTGCTAGAAGTAGCTGCAAGAAAATGAAAAAGCTCTAACCATTAGTTAGATTATTAATAGCTGAAGAGAGTAGTCAGGGTGCTGGTCACCTCATCCTTTGAGGCAAGCCTGGAGCTTTGTGCACTGTGGCTTCTGGCTCAGTCATTATCACCATGAACTCCTGCCACAAACTCATTGCTCTCTGCTCCTTCAGGATCCCTTTACTCAGAAGAACAGTGACCTTTAAGTTTTATCTCCCAGGAACAGAATGAGAAGTTTAATCTCCCAGGAACAGAAAGAGAAATTCAAGGCTGCAATGTGATGAAGAGTCTTGGGTTTAGACTTAACAGAACACTGGTCAGTTGATACCAGCTCTGGGATCTGCAACCTGTGAAGTTAAAGTAGACTGGGAGAACTCTTCAAGTGCAATGTGAACTCTGACCTTGCGCAGTAAATACATTTGGGAGGAAATCCACATTAGCCCATTATCTCCTCTCTCAGACTATCATTTGAGGTGTTGCAAGGTTTAGAAATGTTGACAGCTCCAATCACTAAGTTTTATGTGAGGTGACTTTCTCTCCTACCCAATATATCCAAAACCTCAATTGCAATTTTCCCCTGGAGAGCTTTGGATTCCTAGACAAAGAACGTCATTGGAGGGAAGCTGTCTAGTGATAACTGCTTAATTATATGGCCTGTACCACAAGAGTGGGGATTTCTGGTTGTATGACCCAATGACTCTTACCATAGATGTTTGAACTTATCCTGTATTTTTGGCTGCAAAACCATTCTCAGCAAATTCCTGAACCGAATATGCTGTGAATGCTTCTGTAGTCTATGCCTGACAACTGCCCAGTATCACTACCATAAGCTCCCCAAAACACTTTCCTCTATTTTAAAAAATCAAGGTGTAATTTATATGTATTAAAATGCCCAGATCTTAAGTATTCAGTGCCAATGAACTTTGACAGTTACATATGCTCATGTAAGTACCACTCAACGAAGATATAGACCATTTCCTTCCCTCCATAAAGATGTTTTCCAACTGTTCCCTGTTATTTCCCTGCCCTCCGCCCAATCAGTCTCAGAGGCAACTACTTTCTGATTTTTATTCCCACAGAATTCTCATTTTCTATTTCAATTTCCTATATTTTCATAATTTATTTTTCTAAGACCTCTGTGGTTCTGGATATATGTTTAAATATAAAATCATTTTAAAATTTAGCCTTCTGCATAGTGTACAGAAAAATTAACTACTGATTTTCTCTATTGTTTGTTCATTTTTGTATTTCATGATTTTCATTATTTTTGTAATTGGCTTACATTTATTAACTTTGGGTTTATTTTACTCTTCTTTTTCAGGGTTCTTTTGATGAAAGCATAGATAATTGACTTTACTCCTTTGCTCATTTCCACTACAGGCATTGAAAGTTGTCAGTCTCTCTCTAAGCACTATGTCAGCTGCGTCCCACATTTTGAGGCACTGGGTCATCATCCCTCAGTTAATGAACTTTTTCTTGTGAATTCGTTTATGACCAAAGTGTTACTCAACATATGATGCTTGTTTTCTAGGATTGGGAGTCTTCTAGATATCTTATTGTTATGGATTTCTAATTAAATCCTATTGTGGCCAGAGCATATACCCTGTGTGATTTTGATCCTTGGATATATATTGAGACTTGTTTTATGGTCCAGCATATGGTCTATGCTGGTGAAAATGCCATAAGCACTTGAAAATAATGCTTTCTGAAGTTGTTGGAAGTAATACTCTACAAATGATTTGGTTTGAAACTCCACCCTGGGTCTTGCCCTCCTCCCACATTGTAGACATTCATCTAATACTTGGAACCTGACTACCAGTGCTTCAAACCCACTTGCCTAGAAAGGTTGACCCTGTGCTGCAAGCTGTAGCAGCTTGTTCTCTGAAGCTGGCAGAACTAGCTACAGGCCCTGGGTCTTGCTGAGACTTGTGGAGCACTATCTGAGGCCAACCAGGTGCATCACATGCCTTTGCCTGCTGTAGCAGATGCTGGAGTACACCTTAGGTAGCCCTCATCTCCTTCAGGACAGTATCGCTCATTCCCTCAGCTGTTGAGAGTTCTGGAGGCTGATAGATTTCAACCAGTATCTCTCTTGGAGTCTCTGAGTGGAACCAATAAATATAAGCTTTCTTTAAACCAATAAATATCTCGCTTTCTTTAGGAACATGAGAAATAAAACAAAGGGCAAGACTGATGTGAGCCAAACTACCAACTTTCTTTTATTTTTAAACAACTTTACTGAGGCATAACTGATATAACATTCACCTGTTTTAAGGCACAGTTCAATTATTTTTAGTAACATTTTAGAATTGTGTGACCATCATCACAGTCCTGTTTTGGAACATTTCTATCATTCGTAAGGAATCCCTCATGATCATCAGTTGCCACCCCTTATTCCAAACCCCCCAGCTCTAGGAAGCCCATAACTGATTTTCTGACTCCACAGATTTTATTTTCTGGACACCATATAAATGGAATCATATAATATGTGGTCCTTTGTATCCATCTTCCTTCACTTAGCTTAATATACTTTTATGGTTCATCTATGTTGTAGCATGTATCAATATTTTGTTCCTTTTAGGTGCCAAATCCCATTAAATTGTATGGATGACTCCCATTAGTTTATTCACTTATCAGTTGATAGATATTCAAGGTGCTTCTGCTTTTTGGACTATTATGAATAAACTGATATAAATATTCACGTTCACGTGTCGTGTTGACATACATTTTTATTTCTTTGCGGTAGACAGGTAGGAGTGACACTGCTAAGTCATATGGTAAATGTATCTTTAATGTTTTAAGAAACTGCCAAATTGTTTTCCGGTGTGGCTGCCTGTCCTATCAACAATGCATGAGTATTTCAATGTTTCACATCATTGTTTTTTCACTTCCTCCAATTGTTACTGTCTTTCTTTTCTATTATAGCATTCTAGTGGGTAAGAAGTTGTATCACATTGTAGTTTTGATTTGCATTTCCCTGCTGACTGATGATGCTGACCATCTTTTCATGTGCTTTATTGGCCATTCCTATACCTTTTTGATGAAATGCTATTCAAATATCTTCCCCATTTTAAAACTGGGTTATTTATCTTTTTGCTGTTTAATTGTATTTTATATTCTGGATACAATTCTTTATCAAATACATGATTTGAAATTGTTTTCTTAGTCCGTAGCTTATCTTTTCATTTTCTTATTGATGTCTTTCAAAATGCAAACATTTTTAGTTTTGATCATTTTAGTTTTGATCAAATGCAAATATTTGATCTCATTTTTAAACTTTTTCCCTTTTACCAGGAAAAGTTGGGGTTTTGCCTAATTCAAGATCATGAATATGTTAATCTGTGCTTTCTTCTAAGATGTGCATAATTTAGCCCTTACATTTAGACCTATAATCCATTTTGAGGGAATTTTTGCTTATGCGTGAGTTAATGGCCTAAATTCTTATGGTCACTTGATTTGGACAAAAGTAAATTCAATGAAGGAAAAGGATAGTCTTTTAAACAAATGATACTGAGACAACTGAATTGTCTACATGCTCAGGGAATTTCAGCATACTGTGTAAAGTGAGGCCCATCTGAGCCATACCCTATTGGCATCAGAGTTTTTGCAGACTTTCTTGATATGATAACCATGTGTTAAATAATATGCTGTAGCTAGTTCTCTCTTCCTGTTCCACAGGCAGCCACACTGTCCTGTTTTGCTCCAACCACATCCCTGAGACAACATGGTAGAGCTGAGGGCCTGAATAAACGGATTTGGCTGTATTGGGTGTCTGGTCACCAGGGCTACTTTTAACTCTGGTAAAGTGGATATTGTCGCCATCAATGACCCCTTAATTTAGCTCAACTACATGGCCTACATGTTCCAGTATGATTCCACCCATGGCGAATTCCATGGCACCGTCAAGGCTGAGAATGGGAAGCTTGTTGTCAATGGAAAGCTAGATCCCACCAAAATAAAAAATGGCAATGCTCTTACTGAGTACCTTGTGGAGTCCATCAGTGTCTTCACTACCACGGAGAAAGTTGGGGCTCACTTCCAGAGGGGAGTCAAAAGGGCCATCATCTCAGCCCCCAGTGCTAACGTCCCCAGGTTTCTGATGGATGTGAACCATGAGAAGTATGACAACAGGTTCAAGATCGTCAGCAATGACTCCTGTCCGACCAACTGCTGAGCACCCCTGTCCAAGGTCATCCATGACAATTTTGGTATCGTGGAAGGACTCGTGACCACAGTATACGCCATCAGTGCCAGTCCGAAGACTTTGGATGGCCCCTCTGGGAAGCTGTGGCATGACGGTCACCGGTCTCTCCAGAACATCATCCCGGCCTCTACTGGTGCTGCCAAGGCTGTGGGTGAGGTCATCCTTGCCTAAATGCAAGGACCCTATGAATCCCCTATGGGAATAAATCCTCTGGAAGCACTTTCCTTTCTTATGGCACTCTGCACATTTACTGTGCACAGCTCCTAACATGTCTCATATTTTATCTCCCCCGCTGGACCACTAAACTGGGAGCAGAAATGGAAAATCAGAAGTATTAGGCCTTTGTCCAGCCTGCAGACTTGTTTTGTTAGTTTGCATGCTTTTCCCCCCACAAAGTTTAATTTATTAAGAAAATTATAACCTATGACACACACACAGAAAATATGAGAATATGGTATAATAATGTGTATTTGGGACATATCACTAAGAACAAACAGATTTGCTGCTGACACTTGTCCACCCACTTTTTAAGGTGTAAAATATTATACACACAGTTTGAACACTACCCCATGCATCCCCCTCCTGCAGCAGGTCTTCACACTACTTTTTCCAATTTACAGTTAGTCATTAATATTTAGAAATCAAGAGATTTCACATAAGAGTTGGCCTCTGGCCACTTTCCTGCCAGTTCTCACCAGGCCGTCGTGGGCTCCGCGCCCCACCCCAGCACTTGGACCCTGCTTATTGGGTCTGTGACTGACTCTTGCACCTGAGCGCCCTCATCTGCCCTCTGTACACGCTTCCTAGAAGGTGGGGGCAGGGAGCTCCTCATGCCCCTCATCCTCCTCTGCACCACTGCCCAGGCTGTGCTCCCTGCCTGGACCCAGGAATCCAAGTCCTCATTCAAGCCCCATGGGCTCCTGTGGCTTTTCCCAGTGACTTCAGCTTAGCTCTGTTCTCTGTACTCATATACACCTCGTCCTTAAGCTGGTGGCTGAGTACTTGCCTGAGGGTTCATTCATTCCCTTGCCAGGTACCTGCAGAGCCACCTAGGTGGAGAAAAGGACCCAAAAGTCCCCACCAGGTCAGATTTCCTTGTTCTTCCCTCTGAGCCTTTGACGTCCCCGTGTGGTGCATCGCATGAGGTGCAGCGGAGCTTGGTGCAGGAGCTCTGCCCACCTGGCACCCTCAGGTATAAGAAGGGATGGCACATTTTGTTGGCTACAACACTCCAAGGCCTTTTTGCTTGTTCAGTTGAGACTGCTGGCCCATCCAATTCCCTCGTCTCTTTCTTCAAACACCCCTTGCTGCCCGTTGGAGATATGTCCTTTTCCTTCCCTTCCCTGTGAAAATTGCTCTGGTGGTTTTATAGGTGTGGGGTTTCACTAGGCTGAAATACAAGGGGGAAGGGCTCTTGCCCCAGATTCCACCACCCTCCTATCCTTCTCATGCTGTTTGTCATTAATATACAGATGGTGTGAATACCTTACAAGAGCTGGACAGATGCTGCTCTTGTATTTTGTGCAGTGGCTGGGGAAAAATGAGTGTTCCTTCCATTTTTCACCTTTCCCCACTGCCTGGGGTCACTCCGTCCTGAGGCTGGTGCTGATCTTCTGTTCTTTGGGGTTTTGAAGGTAGTGGAAACTTGTTCATCTGGGCCAGAATGTTTTTCCTTTTTCCCTGCAGAATGAACACTGAGATAATCTCCTTTGCAGTAATCAAATTCAGCTGATTAACGATCTGTAAATTTTCTGTGAAAGAAAGAAGCCGTTTTGATGTTGGGTGTGACTCTCTTCATTGCCAGGTACAGAGGGAGACAGCTTTCCCTCCCCACACTCTGGACCCACAGCAACTTCCTCACCTGCTTCAGTTCACTTCTGTCCCTGATGCCCCTGACTGTGTGTGTTTTTTTTTAAAACTATTGCTTCTTTGGTTGGTTAATGACTACATCATCATTGAAGTCCCCACATTTGTCTTGATTGGTCTCTTCTTCTCATGGAAATTGAGAAGAATGAGAGGGCCAGTGATTAAAGGGGAGATAGAGGTAAGGAAAGAGGCTAAAGAAATGGAAGAATAAAGGAAGAAAGGATGTGATTTACAGAAGACAAGGAGAAACGAGAGAGAGGCAGTTAAATCTGGGGATGTGGGATAATAGACTTCCACTTCTTGGGCTGAATAGAAGGTACATTTTCGGGGAAGTTCACGCTTGTTCCCTTTACTTGCCCAGGAACCCATGGTGTGGCTTCATTGTGTAATTTTAAAGGGTAAAATGCAGGGTTATAAATGACCTGAATGGCCAACACACGTATAGCCAGGTGTGTTGTAGAGACCTTCAAGGAAATTAGCATTGAAATTGGTGGAGGCTGGATGCCTTTTTGCTTCTCTCTCCCCTGCTCAGGCCCATTTGTTAAGGCATGTAAACCCTTCCAGATGCCCCTCAGGGAATCTTCTGGGTTCTAGAGAGTCCCCCGCATGGGACTGAGCAAAAAGAGGTAAACCAAGTGAGCTGGGGCTCTCCCAAGAATCAGCACTCCCTGCTCCAGTGCTCTGCGGTACCACTGACAAGACCAGTTCAGGCTGTGTGATTCAGTGGAAAGATAAGGACTTTCAAGGCCGACTCCCTGGTAGAAGGCTTAGTCACTAATCAGTGTGACTGTGAACAAGTTTCCTCACTGATAAAATGAGAATAGTCACCCTCACCTCATAGGTTTGTGAAAGAAAATTAAATTTTGGGACCCCACACTTATCTAGCCAAAGGGAAAAGTCAAGCTGGGAACTGGGTCATGCAAACCTGCCCCTCCCTTTTGGTGCCTAAATAAGATGGCTACAAGATGAAAAGCCACATCCCCGCCCCCCTTCCCCATCCCATATTTTGCCCACAAGAAAATTTCTAGTTAGCTGTTAAAACTTCATCATGGCAATGCAAATTGGTAACTTATCTTTACAGGGCAGTCACCCGGGCTGCCAGACACAAATGCATATCTGGTTGTTCCCCTACCCAGTGTTTTCCATCTTACCTTATGTACAATGCAGATTCCCTGCATTTTCCCTCTGCCTTTTTTTTTTTTTTTTTTTTTTTTTTGAGACGGAGTCTCGCTCTGTCGCCCAGGCTGGAGTGCAGTGGTGCGATCTCGGCTCACTGCAAGCTCCGCCTCCCGGGTTCACGCCATTCTCCTGCCTCAGCCTCCCGAGCAGCTGGGATTACAGGCGCCCACCACACGCCCGGCTAGTGTTTTTTTTTTTTTTTTGGTATTTTTAGTAGAGACGGGGTTTCACCGTGTTAGCCAGGATGGTCTCGATCTCCTAACCTCGTGATCCGCCCGCCTCGGCCTCCCTCTGCCTCTTTTATGTCATCTTATATAAAAAATGCAGATTCACTGAGCCAGACAAGGGCATGATGGCTATTTTTCCCTACCCTCCCCTTACATAAAAACTGTGTGCTTCTCAATATCCCACTCTTTCCCCCTTTGAATTTGAAGCACTCAAAATCGTCTACAGAGAAAGGCATAGACCTGTCTCCTGGGTCTGTCCTTAACTTTGACAAATGAACCTGCTAAAATGATTCAGACTTGTCTCATCATATTCCTCAGTTGACATCTGGTAACCACGGAGGGATCCTGAGTGAAAGTGACTTGACCTGTGGAAATTTGCCTCTCGGTGCTTGGTACCTGCTTGGGCACTTTATATCCCAAACTGACAGGATGATTTGCCAAAGTCAGGGAACTCTTTCCTGCTGGGATCCCTTCCAATATTTTTCAGTTAGGGGGTCAGAGGTTTATTTGCTGTTAAAACAACTCCCCTTTTTTTGTGGTAGTTTTTCTACTTGCTTCCATCAAGGAAGGTGAGCTCATCTGCTTCTGCATCAGTGGAGTGTGGTCTCCAGCTTGGACTCCATCACTAGGTATGAAACTGGTTTGGGATTGTGTCTTATCAATTCTTTTAAATGACTAAAATTAACATTAACAACCAGCTGGTGTTAATTTCCTGCTCACACTTAGAGCGCTCAGTGTGATCACTGTTAGTTTTGCTTAACTGTTTTGTTGTGTGTGTGTGTGTGTGTGTATTTCAGTCCTTTCTCCTGTCGGATTTGACCAACTCTGAACCCTCTGGCTCATGAGTGTGGAATCTTCCACTCTGAAGAAATAGAGCACCTTGCTCCCCTCAGCCTTTTGAGGCATTCTCAGGTGACTGAGAATCATGTGAGGGTGCCTTGAAAGAAATGCTCCCTAAGATGTGCAGTGGCTCTAAATAGGTTTCCCCCTCAGAAGAACATACTTAGGGTCTAATCTCAGCTGGCAGGTGCATATAAGGAAGTGATCCCTCCTGCACCTTGAGCCCCTGACACATTGTGCCAGGTAGCCATGACACAGGTAGACCAAACTGGGTCAGGGGCTAATGGCTTTGAAAAGTTAGCTCTGCATGGAGCACATTTTGTGCCCGACACATGTCCCAGCTTGGTCAAATTTAAAGATGAACTCTAAATTATGGCGAACGAGGCCTCTAAGATCCCAGCAGCTGCGAAACATAAAGTTCCCCCTTTAGGAACTCTAGCTAGGTATATGCAAAATACTTATGGCAAATCATCACGCAAATATTTAACCGAGTGGACCACTGTAACTAAAGCAGATTCTAAGTTACAGTGGCCTAAATGGGAATCTTTTGAGATGCCCAAATCAGTGTACCTCTGAACCACTATGGAAACGCAGACACAAATAGCAAACGACCAGAATGGGAGAACTATTTTCAGTGGTATCTAGAAAGTAACAAAAGCGGGGAAGACCACCTCATCTCCCTACAGAAGGTGAACAAACAACTTGGGAATGCTAATAAAGAACTCTCTAATATTTTATCTCTCTTAAAGAAATCCTCGGGATCCACTAATTCCCCTTTGACACCTTCCCCACCTCCACCTACACTCCCACTCTACCCTGACCTCTCTGAGCTTCCCAGGCCAGATCTGTCCTTACCTTCCCCAGCATGTTTAACACTTGCTCAACAGAAGACAGAGTCAGGAATCTGACTCCATGGACCCCACCCGCTGATGATTCCCTGACATCCCTAATGGCAGAGTCTCATCTGGAAGATGTGGGAAAGCGGGACCCCGCAGGGACTTCTCTCATGATTTCCTCATTTTGGGAACAACCAGTAACAGGTAGGGGAACCCCAGCAATTGTCTACCAACCCTAGTCAAAGGCAGAATTATGAGGCATAAAGAATTTCCTGACCCCATAAAGATCCAACTGGGTTTGCCCGAGAAGTTGAGTTTATTATCAGAACCTATGACGAAGGTCATTCAGACCATTATCAGCTAGTCCACATGTCGGTCTCAGAAGCTAAAGCTAGGGAATGGCTGGAAAAAGCTCAATGGTCAGACCTTATAGCAGATTTGACCCCTGAAGGCCCAATAGAGCCACAATAATCAGGCTCCACAAATCCAGAAGACGGGCGTAAAGACGCATGGGAACAATCGACCACTCTGTTAAATATTAGTCCTTCAGTGTTCCAAAGGGTTGTGGATTGGAATAAAATCCAACGATGCTGCCAGAACCCAGATGAATCAGTTTTAGATTATTTCACATGTTCTGATAAAACTTTAAGACAATATTGCGTGATGTCAGCTGATTGTTTAAAAATACTAAAAATGATATATTACCAAATGAAAATTTCTTAAACAGACTGGATGATGATTTAGCCACCCTTGTAAAACACCACTTGACAAATTGGGCCACAGCCAGAACTAATGAACTAGTTAACTTATCTGACCAGTTATCTCGCATTATGATAAAGAAGGAAAAAGAAGATTGCCTGAGTTATGTATTTACAGCTAAAGCAATTAGCTTCCCAAACCTCTCAGTCCCAGAAAGACTTTAAGCTCCCTCAGTCTGAGAACTCTTTCCTCCAAGTTTGTTACTACTGTAAAAGATGGGGATGCCTCAAGAGGGATTGCCTTAGGCTGAAGCGAAAGAAAAGGCCAGAGAATGCAACTTAGGAAGACTAGGGATGCTCTGAGGAAATACAGGGGTTTCACCTCTTTAAATACTCTACCCTGACAAACAAACTGGGAGAGATTAATATAACAATAAACCATTTTATTTTATTTATTTATTTATTTTTTTTTTTTTGAGACGGAGTCTGGCTCTGTTGCCCAGGCTAGAGTGCAGTGGCCGGATCTCAGCTCACTGCAAGCTCCGCCTCCCGGGTTTATGTCATTCTCCTGCCTCAGCCTCCTGAGTAGCTGGGACTACAGGCGCCCCCCACGTCGCCCGGCTAGTTTTTTGTATTTTTTAGTAGAGACGGGGTTTCACCGTGTTAGCCAGGATGGTCTCCATCTCCTGACCGCGGGATCCGCCCATCTCGGCCTCCCAATAAAAATATATATATATATATATATATATATATATATATATATGAGCTTAAAACTGTTTTGACAAAGGCATGACTATTCCTTTGATAAATCCCAACTTATTTAGAAACCCCATTCCTTAAAGTAATAAAAGATTTAACATGGTGGGTGTGTCTAATAAAACAATCCCATGTTTTAAGTTCAGACCTACCCCTACCTTTTCGTCAGCTTCAGCTCCCCCGCCACAGGCTCTAAGCATGACACGCTCAATACGTCCCATATGTTTCTTATATGCCCTCGGGCCCCTGTCAATCATCTGGACCATGATCTCCTCAACATCCATAATGCTCATATCCTTTTTTTTTTTTTTAAATCAAAAGGTGAACTCTTTTTAGAATTGGAGCCAGGTGAGCAAAAATACCAAATTAAAAAATGTCCTGACAATGTACCACAATTTAGCATTAGTAATGTCAAAATGTCAGCTTGTGACTGGGAAAATAAAATGGAGGCAGGGGAAGAAATATTAAGGGAGAAGAGTAAACATCGGAATAAAGAGCAGGAAGCAATAAAACTCCTTTTAGCTTCCTCAATCTTCCTGCTAACACCAGAAGTGGAGTACTTGTTCAAGATGTCCCCTCCCACTTATGGCCTCAGTCAAATACAGGTATGGGAAAAATACCCTAAACCACTTTAATAAAGGTAGAGATAAACCCAAAGAAACCCCTATCCAACTTTAAACAATATCCTCCATGACAGGAAGCCATAGACGGAATTGCCCCTATCATACAAGATTATCTGGAAAGAAAAAAAAAAAACTCATTATTCCCTGCATAAGCCCCTGCAACAGCCATTGGATGCTTTCCTGTAAAACATCCAAGCGGGAGAGGATAAAGATTTGTGCGTGACTTGAGGGCAATTAACAATATTGTAATACCCAGGCACTCAGTAGTCCCCGAACCACATACCCTTCTATCAGCAGTAGCCACTACCAGCCAGTATTTCTCAGCTGTGGATTTCCGCCGTGCCTTTTTTTTTTTTTTTTTTTAGTATTCCTGCAGATCCAGACAGCCAGCATTTGTTTGCCTTTACTTGGAAAAAATGGCAATATATGTGGACTACAATGCCCCAAGCGTATACAGAAAGTCCCACTTACTTTTCCCAAATATTAAAAGCTGATTAAGAGGATTTAATTTTGCCCCAGGGCTCAACCTTCACCCAGTACATGGAGGACCTTCTCCTTTGTTCAGGCATACTATCTTCCTCCCAGGAAGATAGTCTGTATTTACTCAAACAGCCACCAAAGGACACAAAGTGTCCAAAGACAAATTTCAGCTATGCTTACCACACATTAAGTATTTGGGGCATATTATCTCAAAGGACTGAGTATTAACCCTGACAGAGTGAGAGGAATTTTAGCTTTTCCAATGCCCATCACTATGAAGCAACTTAGAGGATTTTTGGGCCTGCCAACCTGTTGTAGAAACTGGATGCCAAATTTCTCCCTTATGGCGTAACCTCTGTGTGCATACCTAAAAAATGAACAACCTGATCCCATC
The DNA here is from genome assembly GCF_003255815.1 of Theropithecus gelada. Classification (NCBI taxonomy): domain Eukaryota; kingdom Metazoa; phylum Chordata; class Mammalia; order Primates; family Cercopithecidae; genus Theropithecus; species Theropithecus gelada. Next base: position 11,577,730 of record NC_037668.1, on the reverse strand, counting down.
ATGTGGACTTCAGAGGGACAATCAGCTGTACAACAAATAAAGGAAATTCTAACTAATGCCCCAGCATTAGGATACCCAAACTATTGCCTTTCTCCCTTTTCGTACACGAAACTGGAGGTACTGCATGCAGGATACTGATCCCAGAAACATGGTGATCATCAGAGACCTATAGGCTATTATAGCCAACAGCTGGACCCTGTGGCTTGAGGGCTGCCTCCTGTGTGAGATCAATAGCAGCCATGGCCCTTCTGTACAACTCTGTTGAAGAAATAATTATGGGTTCCCCCATTACCATTTTTGTGCCACATTCTCTTAAGACCCTTCTCAACTCTCATCATACTCAACATCTGTCAACTGGTTAGCCTCTTATGAAATTTTGCTTTTATCATTTCCCAATATTACTATTTCCCTCTGTAATAATCTGAATGCAACCACTCCCTTGACAGGCTCTTCCAATAAAACCCCTAATGACTATGTTCTGATGATTGACCAACTTCTCACCCCCAGAACAGACCTATAAGAGACCCCACTGGATAATACTGAGATAGAATCATATACAGATGGGTGTTATTTAAGAGGAGAGGAAGGAAATTTTAGAGGAGGATATGCTGTGGTTTCCGTAGCAGAGGTAATTGAAGCCAGTCTTCTTCCCCAAGCCAGATCAGCTCAAGTGGCCGAATTGATTTCCCTGATCCAAGTTTGTCAATTGGCAAAAGACAAGGCTGCAAACATTTACACTGACAGCCACTATGCTTTTGGGGTTGCTCATGACTTTGGGATGCTATGGAAAGAGAGAGGATATTGAACCTCCTCAGGAAAACCCATAAAATAATGGACACCAATTATGAGAGCTGTTAGAAGCTATTTTAAAACCCAAATGTTTGGCAATTATAAAAATCCCAGGTCACTCAAAATTAGACACCACAGAAAGTCAGGTAACCAATTGGCTGACACTATAGCTAAAAGAGCAGCATCCAAGCCACAAGCCCCAGTACAAGAAATGGCCATAAAACCCCAAAACACGTAGAAACATGTTGAAAGAAACCCAGAGCATAGCTCCTACAAGAGAGAAATCTACTTGGAAACAGGCAGGGGAATACTTGTCTCCCAAAACTGAAATATGATGTGGACCTAATAATAAATCCACTATTCTAATTGGATGTCAGGTGCCCCTTATGGAATATGTTCATAATCTAAGCCATTGGAATCCAGATAAAATAATATCCTAATGTAAACAATATTACTGGAAACCATCCTTCACAGTGGCACAAAAAGTTTACTCTTGTTATTTGTCCCAAATGTAACCCACGAAAGCCCCTCCATGGGGCCCAGGGTCATTTTTCCTTTCTCACTGGACCTCTTGACGTATGGCACCTTGATTTTATCCAGCTGCCATCATCTCAAGGTTACAGGTATGTTTTAGTAATAGTCTGCATGTTTTCCCATTGGGTTGAATCTTTTCCCTGCAGGCAAGCAACAGCCATGGCAGTTGGAAAAATCCTACTAGAAAAAAGTATCCCACTGTGGGGAGTCCCTGGTGAACTTCACAATGACAGGGGAACTCACTTTACTGGCCAGGTTATTCAAAGTATTTGTAAAATTTGGCCCATATTTCAACATTTCCATTGTGCCTACCATCCCCAATCCTCAGGCCTGGTGGAAAGGACCAATGGAATAATTAAAACCCAATCGGCTAAGTTCACAGAAGCATTTTTCCTCCCCTGGTCCAAAGCACTCCTGCTTACACTCTGATCAGCCCCTTTTGGAAAACATCAATTGTCCCCTTAAGAAATTATAGTGGGAAGGCCCATGTGTACGGGAACAAACATAACGAATCCAACTTTTCTCAAGGGAGATAGATTGCAATATTGTGAGGGACTTTTTTTTATCCACCTTAAAAAATGCCAAGATTTGGTAAGGAATTCCTTTCATAGTGTGTTCCCTGAAGATAAGATGCCTGGTCACAATCTGCAACTCAGAAATTTTGTCTATTGGAAAAGACATCTAATAAAGAATTCCTTTCAACCCTGATGGAAGGGCCCATACCAGGTACTATTGACTAATCCATGTGCCACAAAATTAGAGGGTATAGACTTTTGGATTCACATCACTCATTTTAAAAAGGCACAATCTCCTGAGCGGACTGTAACTTCCACCAAAGACCTTCACCTCCAGTTCACTAAACATTGACCTTCAACCCAAAATTAGAAGCAGATTACAGCTATTGTGGACTGCTTAAACCCAAGATACAGGACCAGGCCTGTATACAAAGAAATGTCTATGTTCATTGTACAATAACCATTACAATGATTGTCCTAGATATACTGGCAACTACTGTCTTATGCAGAACAGGGCACTTGCTTTTGTCTAATTTAACTAACATCTGTTAGTAACTAAAATGAATTTCACAACCTTGCTATTATTAATTATATATCCCTACGTCTTCTTGCTACTGATGCCCATGAAACAAACCTATTTCTACAATAGGCTCAGGATTATGCAGACAGATTACAGAAGGACACCTGCTGGATAAGTGGGCTCATGCCTCTCTCCAGTGGCTCTGGCCTGCCATGGTGAGTATCCCCCTTCCAAGGTCAGGACTAGATACAATACCAAAAATGTATTGCATCACAGAAACAATCTGGTATTCTTAGTGCTGCCATAACAAAATACAATATATATATAGTTGGCCCATTAAAAACACTCTTAAGAGCGAGGGACATAGGAAAAGTTTTTCAGTGGAAAAGACCAGCTCATTTGCTCTCACTTTAGCATCTCCCCAACTAAAAGAGAAGGTGGTAACCATGCCTCAAACAATGACCCATTTTCAGAATGGAATAATACAAATTTGGGATGGATTTATATGGCTCACCCATTCTTTGGCCAACTTAACAAAACAGTACGAGAGATATGGGGTGGATACCTGGAGAACATTGAGACCACATTATCATATTATAAGACGCTGACTGGCATGCCAACAATTGGGTGCAGCAACCAGATATTTATTGGCTAGCTCCAAATGGGACATATTGGCTATGTGGCACTAACTTATGGCCATAGTTACCTCCAAGGTGGTTGGGATGATGTTCCCGAGGTTATGCTTGGGCACAAGGACAAGTAATTCAGACCCTGCCAAAACCAACAAACCTTTTTCGTTTACACTCTCATTGGATGTGTTCAGTATTCCAATGGCATGATCATTTAGCTTCAATCTTTATACCACAGATAGGTATTGAAGATGTTATATGGCATAGAGAGGCCTTTATGAATTACACCCAAAAGGCCCTGAATGATAGCTGCATGTGTATCCCCTTGCTAAACAATGAGGTTATGCTTATGAGGAAAGCTGTGCTGCAAAATCATGACTTTAGATACTCATGACAGCACAAGAGGGGACCTGTGTCATCATAAAAACTAAATGTTGTGTGTATATTCCAGATGAATCAAAGAACATAATGCAACATATGACTGATATGAAAACCCAGGTAATCAACATGTCAGATCCAAAACCCTCACTAATCGATTGGTTGAGTGGTTGGCTTGGATCCTGCGGAACACGGTGGTAGAAACTATTGTTTATAATAGGAATAATAGTAATAATTTGTGTTCCATCCTGTTTTTGCTTACAATGTTGTTGTGGTATGTGCTTACATATAAGTCAACATGCAACTAAAAGGCCTAAAGAATTGCTCTAATTGAGGAGGCAGTAATATACTCCAACCCAGCTTCCAGGTTTGCTTTCCTTTTGTTGCTGTAAATCTGGCCTATGTCGCTATATATTTTCTTTTTTTCTCTCTCTCTCTCTTTCTGGTTTCCTCTCATGTTCCTTTCTTCCATTTTTTTTTTTTTTGGTATCTTCATGGGACAAGACTTCCCAGGAATAAGCCTTCCTAGCAAGGTGAGACATAACCTCCCAGGAACGAGCCTTCCTAGTGACGTGGGACCTGAACTTCTAGGAATAAACCATCCTAGCCATGAGAAACCAGCAAAAAAAAGAAAAAAGAAAAAGAAAAAGAAAAAGAAAAAGCAACCAGAGGCCAGGAACGCATATTTCTTTCAAATGCAATACTTTGAAAGAGTTTAGAGAAAAAAAGGGGGAAAATGTGAAAAAAAAATTAAATTATGGGACCCCAAACTCATTTAGCCAAAGGGAAAAATCAAGCTGGGAACTGGGTAATGCAAACCTGCCTACCCCTTTTGGTGCCTAAATAAGATGGCTACAAGATAAAAAGCTACACGCTTCACCCATATTTTGCCCACAAGGAATTTCCTAGTGAGCTGTTAAAACTTCACCACAGCAATGCAAATTGATAGCTTATCACTACAGGTGCAGTCACCCCAGACATGAATGCCTATCTGATTGTTCCCCTACCCCATCTTGTCTGTGTTATTTTATGTACAATGCAGATTCCCTGCATTTTCCCTCTGCCCCTACTGTTTATGTCATCTTATGTAAACAATGCAGATTCACTGAGCCGAAGGCATGAATGCCTATTTTTTTCCTACTATCCCCTTACATAAAAACTGTGTGCTTCTCAATATCCCTCTCTTTTCCCCCTTTGAATTGGAGCCCTCCAAATTCATCTTTGGAGAAAGGAATAGGCCTGTCTCCTGGGCACATCTTCAAATAAATCTCCTAAAATGATTGAGACTTGTCATTTTCCTCAATTGACAGGTTTCTGATGAGTATTAAATGAGATAATATAAGTCATATGTAGGTCATTTCATACATGCCTAAAACATAGTAGAGCTTATTCAGTATTCATCTGCCCTTTCTGTACCTCCCACTACTCTGCCCACTCCGCAACCCCGGTTTCATGCTACTCTTCTAAGTTGGAGACGGTGATAGTTGCAAATGAAAGGAAAAGGATGAAAGTATGTATTAACAGAAACCATGCCTCTCTCCAGGTTAAGCATTAAAACATTTATTGCTCTTTACATTGAACTGTGTGAAGTAATAGGAGATGAAAGAGAAAAGAAATGCTTTCTCATTTAAGAGGGGAAATGGAGCTCTATTAGCTCCATTAGTCAAAAGAGAACCTCAAGTTAAAAGTGACCACAGTCATTCAGAATCAGCCACTGAGATTGGGTAACAGCAAATCATATTGTCTGTCCTCTGGCGTATGATTAGGACAGAAAGCTTCTGGTTGGGCCAGTGACTGTGCAGATTTTGATGACATGAAGAAGACAATAAGTTGGGCATTGTGTGAAAGGGAGGCAGCAGGACCTGGGCTTGTGCCCTTGTCACCTTCTGTATGAAGCCAGGAGGGTGGAGCTTGATGACATCTCCTATCAACACCCACATGCACATCGCTGTCATCCTTAAATCACTGAGTCTTGGACTTCAGGGTCTCCTTGTGCTGGTCCACAAGGGAACCAACCCACTCCACGGTTTTCTGCTTGGCTTCCTCCCAGCTGTAGAGCGGCTTATATGCCAGATCTCGCTGAGCCTTCTTGTAAGAGAAGGTGAACACGCTATTTGACAATGTCACTGTGTGGCGGTTGAAGGGCGGTTGATAGGAGTAAACTGGGCTGAGAAGGAAGCTCACTATTTCCAGCAGGAAGCCGATCCAGTACATCAGGGATAAAGGAAGGCTCCATCTGGAATCAAGGCAGAGGCCGAACTCTTTGCTCAGGATGTAATTAAGGTTATCATAGCTTTGGTGAGGTGTGTCATCTGAGATGTAATAGAACTGTCCTCGGACACTTGGGGCCTTCTTGGGGTCCCGCAGGGCCCTCAAGGCCAGAATGTGAGCCCAGGCCACGTTGCCAACATAGACTGGGTTGACAGTGGAGAACTTGCCAACACTTGACAGGATCCCATTGTTGTTCAGGGCCTCATTTATACTGGCAGAAAGGAATGGGCCTCCTTCCCCATAGATATACATGGGTCTTAAGGCACAAGTGTACAAGGTGCCACCATTTTTCAGAGTCCACCCATTGGCTGCCAGCACAGCCTTCTCAGCAAGCTTTTTGCTGTATGGGTATGGAGCAGGCCATGTGTTCTCCAGAGGCTCTTCTTCATGGCCATTCTGGATGATTTCCTTGTAGGAGTTGGGCCCGGCTACCTCTAGGGTACTGGTGTAGATGAAGACTGGCACACTGGCTTGGACACAGGCCTCCAACAGGAGCTGGGTACCTGCCCAGGAAGAGCATGATGTCAGTGTCAGGAAATATCCCAAAGAAGCTGCAACCACGTGCACAGATCCATGTGCCCCACTCCCCACTCCCAAGTGCAGTGGTTATAACAGACTCAGGGTGCATTCTTCTGTGGCTCTGACTGAGATTGGGTCATGATACAGCCATAGGAAAAACACAAAAATAAAAAGAAACTGACATTTGGGTTCTAGAAAGCAAGAATTTCTAAACTTTTGGGTTTCATAGACCTGTTTGTGTGGTGTGTGTGTGTGTATATATATATACACGCATATATATATATACTTTAATTTTGGGAAAGGACCTAGGGTAATCACTTTATATTTTGCCAAGTAAGAATATTGAAAAAGTATGATTTGTCATCAATACAATTAAAGACAGATCATTTAAAGTCTAAAAATCAGGAGACTATACTCTGAGAATATGAACAGTCCCAGTCAGTCCTTAGGCAAGAAAGGACAGTGAAAGAATTTGCATTACACACACAAACTCACAGCTGAATATAGGCAATATACATTCTTAGATATACATAGAATTGATGGTATTTTTCTCATTTTGCAATGGATTAATAAAACTTTGTTACAAAGACCATCTCTGGAGTCATTGAGCAAAGAGTGGGTTGTGGGGAGATGCTGGAAACCCACACTCTTTTTCCTGATTGTGCGTTCCCTGGGAAAGCAGCTTCCAATTCTGGCGATGACTCTGTTTACCCAGTTATGTAAAGTGGGGGTGATAAACCTTCCTTTAAACCCTGCCCTGGCGTTTGCTGTGGAGCCTGGTGGAGAACTGGGGAGAGGAGTGTGCCCTCTTCTGGTAACACCTGCACTGGGAGGACCTGTCAGCATGCCCTGAGCTGTGTGGAAGCAAAGCTCATAGAGGTATCTGGAGTGCCTTCCCTTGAAGAAGGAAGGGATTTCCTAGGCAAATGATCGTTTTTTATTTACTTATTTTTGTATTCTTAGCCATTTTTAAAGTCTCTGTGCAATTTGATTTTCTGGAGAGACAGCCTCATGAAATGGCCATCATTGTGAAGCATTTTCTAAGCCTGGGAGTGATAATGGTTTTAAGAAACAGATGCCTCTAACACTCCCCCTGTCATTTCTTATCCCCTGTTTTTGGGAGCTGTGGAAAGTCAACATTAAAACAAAAAACTCTTTACTCTTAGCACACTCCTTGAACTGTAGTGGTACTTAGGGGTATGGCTATGTAGAAACTGGTAAGGGTTTTTTGTTTTTTTGTTTTTTTTTTTTTTAGGTAGTGCTGGATACTCAAAAGCAATTAGTTGCTTTATAAGAATTTGAGTAGACTGAATGTGGAGGGCCAGGCCAGTGGTGGGGTGCTGTGGTTTGAAGAGAACTGGGCTCTGGGAGTCAGAGGGTGAGACTGCATGGCAAGATTCCTTAAAAAAATGTGGATCAAATGAGGGTGCACTTTGGGCACCTGGCTGGAAATGGCTCTGTAATAGTAGGCCATGTGGTGAGCTGAAGAGATTGTATTCTTGATACTGGGAAACTCTTATTGTTAAGAAAATATTGTGGGAAGGCATGTGCTGGATAATTCAGTCCTGACAGACCTCTGTGAACCAGCTTCGCTAGTTCTCTCGAGAGGACTTCTTCTTTGAGGTGGGCAGGAGGGCTCTGAATGTTCTCATCAGCCTGCACACAAGGTTCAAAATGATGACTACGGTGGCACCTGGAAGGTCTGATTCTGGCCCAGGGAGCCAAGGAGTAGCTGGATATCATGAGTTTGAAGTTGGAGTTTAGTTGACTTTTGATTGGGGCCACAGTAGAAAGAGCTTCCACAGCCTTTGGAGTCACACAAGAGTGAGTTTAAAGTCTAATGCTCCTACTTACTTACTTAACTGTGGGGCCTTGGAAAAGTTACTTGCTGTCTCTCAGCCCTAGTTTTCTCATCTAAAAAACTGAGGATACCAGCCTTGAACTCCCCAGTCAGTAGTGATCAGCAAAGGCACTTGGCCCAGAGCTCAGCAGGTGTTCAGTGGAGTGACTTCTCTTCCCTTTCTTGTCCTTCTTTCTGAACCTCATTTAACCAACTTGCTTTATCTCCTCCCCAGGCTACCGTACCTTTCACATTGACGTTCATGATGGACTCTCTGTGAGTGACACCAAAGACATCAATGATACAGGCGGTGTGGATGACGACCGAGACGTCCTGGCAGGCTCTCCTCAGGAATGGCTCATCCAGAATGTCTCCTTCCAGTACAGTCAGCTTGGTCTTGTTCTGGAGCTCTGTGTGAACACAGGTCAGGTCATTGGAAAGCTTTCTGGATCTGGTTGGGAAGTTTTCTGATAAAGGTGATGTTACCTAGGTGTTCAAGGATGGTTAGAGCGGGGTGTTAGAGTGGATGGAGGGTGTACATTCCATAAAAGGAACAAGCAAACAAAAGCACAGAAATCAGCATGTGTAGCAGTTTACTGGGAAAGAGCAAACATCTGTTTCTACCCCATCTTATTCCAGAAAAGTAATGTGAGAAGTGAACTGTCACACGTCCCTGGAATATAAGCATTGCTAGAGTCATGGGAGACTCACCAAATTTTTTATGGAGAATAGAGTGATTGTGGAGAGTTGGGTATAAGAGGGAAAGTTTGAATTTAATTCTGTAGGTAATGACGAATCATGTATAGAATTATGATTTGGGGTCTCCAGCACCATGTCAAAGAAAAACCCTTATTTATGTTGGAATCAGTAGAGAAACAGGCTGGGCGCAGTGGCTCATGCCTGTAATTCCAGCTCTTTGGGACTCTGAGGTGGTGAATCACTTGATTTCTGGAGGTGGGGGTCAGGCTGCAAAACATGGCAAAACTCTGTCTTTACTAAAATTACAAAAATTAGCCCAGCATGATGGCACATGCCTATAGTCCCAGGTAATCACAAACCTGAAGCGGGAGGATGGATGGAGTCCGGGAGGCAGAGGTTGCAGTGAATTGAGATCATGCCACTGCACACCAGACTCGGTGGCACAGAAAGACCCTGTCTCAAAATATTAATAATAATAATAATACAAGAGAAACAGACGCAGAGTGGTGGCATAGGAAGTTTACCTTGACTTGAGGATATAAAATGGACTGGTATAGGGTATATGAGAAATTCAGGTGATCAAGAGATTAATCAGAATGTCTGTGCCAAAGTTTAGACGAGGGCTGGAGGCAGGGTCCAGCAGTGGAAGCAGAGGAGGGGAGAGATACACCAGGTTTGAATTTCAGACCTTACCTTGAAGGTCCTGGTACCTACTGGATCTGGGCTGAGAGGAAAAGGAGACAAAATCACCCCTATGGTTTCCTGCTTGGGCAATTGGGGGGAGAGTGGAGCCATTACTCAGGAATTGCAGATGGGCTTAAATGATGAATTTCATTGAGAAATTTTTATCAGTTATCATAAAAAGCAGATAGCAATGCGGAAAATGAGTTAGCCACTGATGAACTAACATCTCAGCTGTCTAGTGTCTAGCCAAGGGCAGCAGATATAACATCCATATCTTCAGGCTCCTCTGAAATCTCCAGGCAGTAACGCTGCCAGTAAAGTTGTCACCTGGAATTAGCCCCAAAATGAACACCATGCTACATGGAGCTCAGATAAACACTCTATACTCATTTGTGCTTTATAATCTGCATACGGCCCACAGCTTGCTTCTTTCCCTTTACAGCTATCTCGTGAGGTAGCTATTCTGAGTCCTACTTTATTGGTGAGGAAACTTAGGCTCAGAGAGGTTAAGGGACAGATCTAAAGTCAATTTTCTAGTGAAGGCTCAAATCTGCCCATCCCACCTGCCATTTTTAGACCCTGTACCCCAGGTGCAGGAATAGCTGTTTAGAATCAACTTTTCTGAGAGAGTAAGAATAAGCCAGTTTAACTGAAATTGCCAACAAAGGTCAAAGAACAGTGAGAACAAAATTCGGAATGAAAAATTATAGGCTGGAGAAATTCCTTCCTGGGGTACAGGCAGGACCATTTGCTCTCCTGATGCTTCTGCCTTGTTTTGTCTACTCCCAGCCCCTTCCCACTGTCAGGCAACTCCAAGAAGGCCCTGCAATGGTGGAGTCAGGGAAGAGGCTGCTGGGAAGGAGGTGGATGTGAGCCCAAGAGTGGAATTTTCTCTGGTTGTATTTCCACCTCTACCTTTTCTACTCCCTTTCTCTGCTTCTCCTTTACTGCCAAATTTAGACAGACTGGCTCAAAGGAATTACCATCTCAAAGCGGAAGAAGTCCAAAGCTGATAGAAAATGACTCTTCCCCAGTGAGTCCCCAGGGATCTAGAGAGACCAGACCAGAAAAGGGAACTTCTTTGATGGAGCCGTAGCTCCCTCCTTCTCCAAGGCACTGTGGACTTGGCAAGTGTTTCATGTAGACTAAATGCGGTTGCTTTTGTGGTGTGTGTTGGGCTGGAGGGAGGCTCAGAGAAGCTGCTAGACAAACTACTGCTTAAGGGCACCGACGCTGCACTAGACTGCCTGGGTTCAAATCCAGCTTCGCCATAATCTAACTGTAGGACCTTGGACAAGTTGGTTAATCTCTCTGTGCCTGTCTCCTCACCTATAAAAAAAAGGAGGATAATAATATTACCGATCTCATAGGGTTGTTATGAGGAGTAATGAGTCTGCACATACAAAACGTTTAGCACAGTGCCTGGGCACAGAAAGAACACTGAAAGGATTCTCTGTTTTTATCTTCATACAGACCTCTGCCCATCCATTATATCCCCTGCATTTTCACCATAGGAAAACTGTTCCTCTAGGCTGAGCATTGCTTTTTCCTGGTATCAGATGTTAGATTGCAAATATTGCTGAGATATAAGGAGTACAAACATTTAATATTTGTCATTTGTTAATATTTGTTTTTCAAAGACACCATTAGAACAGAGAGTGGTGGAAATTGGACATTTGAAGAGGTCAGAGAAGAGTGAAAGAAGAATAGAGTGTCAAGGGCAGCTTCTGTGTGAACAGGGAAGGACCTTCTAGGCAGCTAGAACCTGCATGAAGACACATAGTTCACCCAGTCCCCTGGATAGATGGTTAGAGTGGGGGTGTTAGAGTGGAGGGTGTACATTCCATAAAAGGAACAAGTAAACAAAAGCACAGAAATCAGAATGTGTAGCAGTTTATTGGGAAAGAGCAAACATCTGGAAGGAGGACAGGGAATTGGTTTGGGGCACACAGAGAGGCAAAGGGAGAGACTGAAAACCTACTTTGCCAAGGATTAGCCCCAGGGTCAAGTGATGAAGCCTCTGGAATGAAGCTCTGGTCTGAGCTCTGCTACACATTAATCAGCTGTTTTTGGCAAGTTACTTTATGTTTCCAGAACTTGATGGGTTCATTGTCCAGTTGGAGGTGACCCCTTTTCTACCTTCCTCACAGGATTATTTGCACAAAGAGTTACTACAGCAAAATCTGCAGTCAATTTCTTTGGGGGTATTGAGCAACAGAGACAAATGGTTTTAAAAAAAAAAGCTATATATGAGAAATATAAATGAGGCATGCTGGCCTCATACTGCCTCTTACTCTGTCTCTGCTCTGTGTTGTGCACCTGTGCACGCTCTCTTTCTCTCTTTCTCTCTCTCACTGATGATCTCTCTCACTCTCGCTCTCTCTCTCTTGCTGATGCTCTCTCTCTCTCACACTACCTTTCTCATTCATTCTCTTTCTCATTCTCTGTCTCTGATTTGCTTTCCCCCTCATTTTCTTTCTCTCTTTGACACACACATCCACTTACACACACATCCACTTACACACACATCTGTACCTTCACTTCCTTTTGTTTAGCCTTCACTAAAGATGCTAAAGAAGTTATAAAATGAAACAAAGCCTGGGGCAGTCTAGAGAGGCAGGGACCCACTGGTGAGGTCTCCAGGTAAATGGTGCCCTTTGTGAATGTTGCACAGCAATTGCCAAGACAAAAAGCTTCAGAATATAAGAGTTGTAGACAAGAAAGAGAACTCATGTGTGGTTTTCGAGAAGAGAAGAAAAGGGGCCTTGAGGCTGACATGGCTGCCCTTCAAGTTCTGGGTCAGGGCCAGAATCCAGTCTCTGGACACCCTATCCAGCATCTTTCACACTATACCATTTTATACTGTTTCCTTTCTGATGACTTTAGATGTGCGATTGGCTTTCATTAGGCTACAACTTTCCTTAACTTGTTAGACAAGGTCAACCTCCCCACACCCGTGCGGAGTTTAAGATGGAGCCACAGACCCATGACTCAAGGTTACTTACTGGAAAATTCCTCCCTCAGTTCTGGTCTGAAGGCCTTGTCCAAGACCCTGATCTCCTTCAGCTCCTTCTCCTCCACCAAGAGGCGGATGATCCTCTGACCCAGAAACCCTCCTGCTCCTGTCACAAGGCAGCTCCAGCCCGTCATGGCCAATCCAACGTAGCAGGAATCACTCGCCAGGAAACAGAAGATGCTGGGGAGCAGATCTGATTCTAGGGTGACCCAGAAGAGGACTAAAAACAGAGGTAAAATGGTTATACACTCACACAGATGCCTTATTTTCCTCCACCCCATTTTTTACAAAAATTCCATGACCCCACTACTGCCAGGAGTAGTTGAAAGAAAAGGAAAAAGCTCTAACCGTAAGTTAGATTGTTAAAAACTGGACAGAGGAGTCGGAGTCCTCATTGCCTCATCCCTGGAGGAAGGACTGGAGCTTTATGCTCTGTGGCTTCTGGCTCAGCCCTTGTCACCTTGAACTCCTGCCACATACTCATTGCTCCCTCCTCCTCCAGGATCCCTTTTCTCAGAATAATAGTGACCTTTAGGTTATATCTCTAATTCTTCCCAGGAACAGGAAGAGAAATCCAATCTCAAGGCCGCAGTGTGATAAAGAGTCTTGGGTTTAGCCTTAACAGAACACTGGTCAGTTGATACCAGCTGTCTGGGATCCGCAATCTGTGAACTTAAACCAAACTGGGAGATGTCTCCAAGGGCAATGTAATTGTCCTTGTGCAGTAATTCCACCTGGAGGGACATCTACGTTAGCCCATTATCGCCTCTCTCAGAATGTCATTTGAAATGTTGCTGCTGTCTTGCAAAGTTTAGAAATTTACAATGGTGACAGCTCCAATCACTAAGTTTTATGTGAGGTGACTTTCTTTTCCACCAAATATATCCAAACCTCAATTGCAATTTTTCTCTGGAGAGCTCTGAGTTCCTAATGGAAGAACCTCATTGAAGGAAAGGTATCTAGTGATAACGAATTAATTATATGGCATGCCCAATGACTCTAATCATAGATATTTGCACTTATCTTATAATTTTGGCTGCAAAAACATTCTTAGCAAATTGTTGAACTGAAGATGCTGTGAATGCTTCTGAAACCTATGCCCCAGTCTGCCCAAACACCACTGCCATAAACCCCTCAAGACACCTTTCTCTACTTAAAAAAATAGAGATGTAGTTTACATGCATTACAAGGCCCAGATCTTAAGTGTTCAGTGTACACACTTAAGTGTTCAGTGTCAATGAATCTTGACAGTTATATATGTCCATGTAAGTACGACCAAAAAGAAGATATAAGCCATTTCCTTCACTCCAGAAAGCTTTTTTCTGTCTGTTCTTAGTCAATTCCCTGCCCTCCCCCCAATTTACCTGGTGGGCAATTACTTTCTGATTTTTATTCCCACAGAGTTCCCATTTTATTCCTATATTTTCCTAATTTTTATTCTAAGATCTCTGTGGTTCTGGATATATATTTAAATATAAAATCATTCTGAACTGAATTTTTGTGCATGGAGCACAGAAAAATTGACCACTGATTGTCTCTATTGTTTGTTCATTTTTCTATTTCATGTTTTCACTATTTTTATTATTGGCTTATATTTATTAACTTTGGGTTTATTTTACTCTTCTTTTTCAGGGTTCTTATGATAAAAGCATAGATAATTGACTTTACACCTTTGCTCATTTCCACTATAGGCATTTAAAGTTGTAAAATTCTCTCTAAACACTATGTTAGCTGTATCCAACATTTTGATTACTCAGTCACTGATGTTTTGGATTTTTTTTCTTGTGATGTCTTCTTTGACCCAAGTGTTACTGAGAAGCATGTTGCATGTTTTCTAAAATTGATTTTCTAGATATCTCATTGTTATGGATTTCTAATTAAATACTATTGTGGCTGGAGCATATACTCTATGATTTTGATTCTTAGATATATACTGATATTTGTTTTATGGTCCAGCATATGGTCTATGTTGGTGAAAATGCCATAAGCACTTGAAAAGAATGCTTTCTGAAGTTGTTGGAAGTAATACTCTACAAACGATTTAGCTTGACACCACACTCTGTGTCTTGTCTTTCTCCCGTGTTGTAGACATTCACCTTCTACTTGGAACCTGGCTACCAATGCTTCAAACATACTTGCCTAGGAAAGGTTGGCCCTGTGATGCAAGATGTAGCAGCTTGTCCTCTGAAGCTCTCAGAAATAGACACAGGCCCTGGGTCTTGCTGAGACTTGTGGAGTGCTATCTGAAACCATCCAGGTGCATCACACACCTTGCCTGCTGTATCAGAAGCTGAAGTGCACCTTACAGACCCCCATCACCTTCAGGGTGGGAACGAATGTTCCTTCAGCTGTTGAGAGTTCTGGAGGCTCTTAGATTTCAGCCAGTGTCTCTTGGAGTCTCTGAGTAAAAGCAATAACTGTAAGCTTTCTTTAAACCCATAAATATTTTGCTTTCTTTCGGAAAGTGAGCCGTAAGACAAAGAGCAAGGCTGATGGGGGCCACTCTACCAACTTTCTGTTTATAAACAGCTTTACTCTGGTATAATTGACATATTATAACATTCTGCTGTTTTAAGTGTACAGTTCAATTGTTTTCAGGAAAATTTTAGACTTGTGTGACCATTACCATGATCCTGTTTTGGAACATTTCTATCTTTCCTAAGAAATCCATCATGCTCATCAGTCGCCACCCCTTATTCCCAACCCCCCAGCTCTAGGCAGCCCCTATGACTTCCTGACTCCACAGATTTGATTTTCTGGACACCATATAACTGGAATCATGCAATATGTGGTCTTTTGCATCTGCCTTCTTTCACTTAGCTTAGCATACTCATGTGGGTCCTTTATGTTGTAGCGCATATCAATATTTCATTCCTTTTAGGTGGCAAATTCTATTAAATTGTATGGATGGCTGCCATCAGTTAATTGACTGATAGATATTTATGTGTTTCCACCTTTTTTTTTTTTTTTTTTGAGACGGAGTGTCGCTTTGTCACCAGGCTGGAGTGCAGTAGCACAATCTTGGCTCACTGCAACTTCGGCCTCCTGGGTTCAAGCGATTCTCCTGCCTCAGCCTGCTGAGTAGCTGGGACTACAGGTGCATGCCACATGCCCAGCTAATTTTTGTATTTTTAGGAGAGACAGGGTCTCACCATGTCCGCCAGGATGGTCTCAATCTCTTGACCTCATGAACCGCCCGCCTCGGCCTCCCAAAGTGCATTATGGATAAAGCTGCTATAAATATTCACAGTCATGCATTGTGTAGAAATATATTTTTATTTCTTTGGGGTATTCAGGAGTAAAACTGCTGGGTCATATGGTAAGTGCATCTTTAATGTTTTAAGGAACTGCCAAAATGTTTTCCAACACGGTGGCCTGTCCCATCAACAATGCATGAATATTTTAATTTTCCCACATCGTTGTGCTTTCACTTCCTCTAATTGTTATTGTCTTTTTAATTATTATTATTATAGCATTCTAGTGGATAAGAAGTGGTGTCATATTGTTGTTTTAATTTGCATTTCCCTGCTGTCTGATGATGCTGACCATTTTTTCATGTACTTTATTGGCCATTCCTACACCTTTTTGGTGAAATGGTTATTCAAATATCTTGCTCATTTTAAAATTGGGTTATTTATCTTTTTGTTGTTTAGCTGTGAGTACATTTTACATTCTGGATATAAGTCCTTTATCAAATATATGATTTAAATTTTTTTCCTTCAGTCAAAAGTGGCTTATCTTTTCACTTTCTTATTGATATCTTTTAACATGAAAACATTTTTAGTTTTGATCATGTCTCATTTTTCAACTTTTTTCCTTCTACCAGGAAAATTTGGGCTTTTGCCTAATCCAATGTCATCAATATATTAATTTCTGTTTTCTTCAAGAAGTGTATAGTTTAGCCCTTACATTTAGGCCTATAATCCATGTTGAGGGAATTTTTGCTTATGTGTGAGTTAATGGCCTAAATTCGTATGACCAATTGATTTTGACAAAAGTAAATTCAATGGAAAAAAAAGACAGTCTTTTATACATGCGATCCTGAGACAACGAAATTGTCTGCATGCTCAGAGAAGGTCAGCATGCTATGTAAAGTGATGCTCATCTGAGTTACCACCTACTGGCATCAGAATTTGTAAAGAATTTCTCAATATGATAATCATGGGTTAAATAATATTCTGTATTAGGGAAACTCACAAAGATTACTGATTAGCAAAAGAAGAGGCGGCATGATTTCCCCATCCTCTTATCTTATGCTGATGCATAAATTGTTAGGAAATTGCTGGGCCAACAATGTGAGTCTTCATTCAGTGTAGGAACACTAGTCTCCCTTATTATAACTTTTTATGATGTAAGAACAAGGACACAGTTTTATCAAGGGAGGAACACAGGCTGTTGGCGTGAAACAGTCTGGATTTATGTGCCAGCTATTCACAAGATTGTCTGGGAAAATCAACTGCCGAGCACCTAGAGTCCTTGGGACTCATGCAAAGAGTTTCCCTTTTCTTAGGGGAGAAAGCCACCCATTCTACAGGGAGCTATATTAGGCACAGTCCCTCATGCTGGGAAAAGGAAAATCCCTCCTCTTGGCCAGCTTATTAAAATTCTGTGTTACTTTAGGATAATTACACCCCTTGTGCTAGTCCTAGAGAGGTCAATTTGTACGTGAGAAGCATAGAATAATTTTTAAAGGCACAGAACTAGATGAAATAAGCTAGGGTAATAATATTCATGGATAAAAGGAAAAGTTTCTGGACTGAATCCTGGAATAGACATATCAACATTTAGAGGTTGAAAAGAGGAGGAGGGGCCAGCAAAAAACACTGAGTAGAAGTGGGTGGCAGGAGGAAAATTAGGAGGGGATGGCATTGTAAAAGTCAACTGGAGAAAGTGTTTCAAGAGGAGCGTGGTCCACTATGATGGATGCTGCTGATGCATCAAATACAATAGGAAGAGAATTGACCATTGGTTTTGGCAACGTGCTAAGCAATTTGGTAAGAGCAATTTCCTCGAATATTTGGGTTGAAAGTTCAACTGGAAAGTACAACACACAATTCATCTGTGCATTGAGGAGCAGAAGGGAAAAGTGAAGAGAGTGACCATTAAAAAAAGTACCTATTCATCAAGAAGTTGTGCCATGATGATCTCAGTAGAAAGGTGCTACGGCCAGTGGAGTTGAGAGTTCATTTTTGTTGTGTTGTCTTAAAACTGGACTACTCCTTTATTGATCCTTAGTACCGTGTACAGAGTAGATGCTCAAACATTGTTGAGTGTTTGACTAAATAAAATGTCTATGTCTCATACATCTTCTTATTACTATGAGAATTTTCACAACATCTGACATGTAATAGGAACTTAATAAATGTTTATTTAATAAATGAATGGAAAGATTAATGAACAATCAAGGACTCTAGAATGTCTTAGTGCTTTTGAAACATAGTGCTTATGAACTAATACATAAAAGGAAATAGAAGAGAACAGTGACCACAAAAATGAAAATACTGGAAAGTTTATCATACTAATGACAGACTGGGACCATTGCCCAGGCCAAAGCTGTTTGCCAAGGAGAAGCAATTTTCTTCCCATTCAGAGGATGGATATGAATACATTCCTATATATTTGAAGTGTATTGGAAGAGCCAGTTGTCAGAAGTAAGGAAGAATGGGCCATTCCCCGCACCATACAGGTAGAGCTGGGGCCAGAGCTTTTGGTTTATATGAGTTCAACTTTGCTGTCTTTCCCAGAAGGCCTTCGAAATCAGGAAGGAGAAGGGTTTAGTAAAATCTCATTTCCATTTGCTACTTACTATGCTGTCTGCCAATTATCTTGGTGGGGGAGGTCACATAGATGGCATTCAACCAGGTGCTCCAGAGGCTGACAATAATGGTATGATAGCCAGCCTCCAAGGTGGCACCATTGATCTCTACCTCCTGGTATTCATACCCTTGATTTGTTCTTTTTGCTTAGTCTTACTTTGGCTATGCAGGCTCTTGTTTGATTTCATATGAATTTTAGGATTGTTTTCTCTAGTTCTGTGAACAATAATGGTGGTATCTTAATGAGAATTGCATTGAATTTGTAGATTGCTTTTGGCAGTTTACAATTTTTTCACAATGTTGATTCTACCCATTCATGAGCATGAGATGTGTTTCCATTTGTTTGTATTGTCTATGATTTCTTTCAGCAGTGTTTCATAGTTTTCCTTGTAGAGGTCTTCTGCCTACTTGGTTAGGTATATTCCTAAGTATTTTATTATTATTATTATTATTATTATTTTGCAGCTATTGTAAAAGGGGTTGAGTTCTTGATTTGATTCTCAGTTTGGTAGCTGTTAATATATAGCCGAGCTACTGATTTGTGTACATTAATTTTGTATCCTGAAATTTTGCTGAATTCAGCAAATGATAAAAGGACAAGGCCTTTTATAATTTTCTTAAATTTATTTGAGATTTGTCAGTTCTAGGAGCTTTCTGGAGGAGTCTTTAGGGTTTTGTAGATATACAATCATATTGTCAGCAAACAGCAACAGTTTGACTTCCTCATTACCAATTTGAATGCCCTTTATTTCTTTCTTTTGTCTGATTGCTCTTTCTGGGACTTCCAGTACTATGTTGAATAGAAGTGGTGAGAGTGGGCATTCTTGTCCCAGCTCTCAGAGGGAATGCTTTCAACTTTTCCCCATTCAGTATTTTGTTGGCTGTGAATCTGTCATAGATGGCTTTTATTACAGTGAGGTATGTTTCTTGTATGCCAATTTTGCTGAGGGTTTTAGTCATAAAGGGGTGTTGAAGTTTGTCAAATGCTTTTTTTGCATTTGTTGAAATGATCATGTGATTTTTTTGTTTTTAATTCTGTTTATCTGGTGTATCACATTTATTGACTTGCGTATGTTAAACCTTCCCTGCATCCATGGTATGAAATGCACTTGACCGTGGCAGATTATCTTTTTGATATGCTCTTAGATTCAGTTAGCTAATATGTTGTGAAGGATATTTGCTTCTATGTTCATCAGGGATATTGCTCTGTAGTTTTCTCTTTTTTGTCATATTCTTTCCTGGTTTTGGCATTAGCGTGATACTAGCTTCATAGAATCGTTTAGGGAGGATTAGCTCTTTCTCGATCTTGCGGAACAGTGTCAATAGGATTGGTATCAATTCTTCTTTGAATGTCTGGTAGAATTCCATTGTGAATCCGTCTGGTCCTGGACTTTTTTTTTGGTTGTTGATAATATTTTTTTTAGTCTGTCGCCCAGGCTGGAGTGCAGTGGCCTGATCTCAGTTCACTGCAAGTTCTGTCTCCTGGGTTTACGCCGTTCTCCTGCCTCAGCCTCCCGAGTAGCCACAACTACAGGCACCTGCCACCTTGCCTGGCTAGTTTTTTTTGTATTTTTTAGTAGAGACAGGGTTTCACCATGTTAGCCAGGATGGTCTCGATCTCCTGACCTCATGATCCACCTCTCTCGGTTACCTTTTCATTCTCACTGCTTATTATTGGTCTGTTCAGGGTTTCGAATTCTTCCTGATTTAAGCTAGAATGGTTGTATTTTTCCAGGAATTTATCCATCTCCTCTAGCTTTTTTTAGTTTATGCACATGAAAGTGTTCGTAGTAGCCTTGAATAATCTTTTGTATTTCTGTGGTGTTGGTTGTAATATCTCCCATTTTGTTTCTAATTGAAATTATTTGGCTCTCTTCTTTTCCTGGTTAATGTTGCTAATGGTCTATCAATTTTATTTATCTTTTTAAATATCCACCTTTTTGTTTTATTTATCATTTCTATTTTTTGTTTCAATTTCATTTAGTTCTACTCTGATCTTGTTTTTTTTCTTTCTTCTGCTGGGTTTGGGTTTGGTTTGTTCTTGTTTCTCTGGTTCCTTAGGTATGACCTTAGATTTTATCTATTTGTGCTCTTTCAGATCTTTGATGTAGGCATTTAAGGCTGTGAACTTTCTTTTTTAGCACTGCCTTTGCTGTATCCCCAGAAGTTTTGATATGTTATGCCACTATTATCATTCAGTTTGAAGAATTTTTTATTTTTTTCTTGATTTCATTGTTGCCCTAGTGATCACTCAGGAGCAGGTTATTTAATTTTCATGTAGTTGCTTGGTTTTGAAGGTTCCTTTTGAAGTTTATTTCCAATTTTAGTCCACTGTGGTCTGAGAGTGTACTTGATATAATCTGAATTTTCTTAAATTTATTGAGATCTGTTTTGTGGCCTATCATATGGTCTGTCTTGGAGAAAGTTCCATGCACTGATGAATAGAATGTATAGTCTGAAGTTGTTGGGTAGAATGCTCTGTAAATATATGTTAAGTCCATTTGTTCCAGGGTATAGTTAAATCTATTGTTTCTTTGTTGACTTTTGTTTTGATGACCTGTTTAGTTCTGTCAGTGGAGTATTGAAGTCCCCTACTATTATTGTGTTACTGTCTATCTCACTTCTTAGGTCTAGTAGTAATTGTTTTATAAATTTGGGAGCTCCAGCGTTAGGTGCATGTACATTTTAGATTGTGGTGTTTATCTGTTGGACAAGGCCTTTTATCATTATATGATGTCCCTCTTTGTCTTTTTTTAACTGCTGTTGCCTTAAAGTTTGTTTTGTCTGACATACAAATAGCTACTTTTGCTCACTTTTGGTGTCCATTTACATGGAATGTCTTTTTCCACCCCTTTATCCTGAGTTTATGTGAGTCCTTATGTGTTAGGTATTTGAAGGCAGCAGATACTTGGTTGGTGAATTGTTATCCATTCTGCAATTCTGTATCTTTTTTTTTTTTTTTTTTGAGACGGAGTCTCACTCTGTCGCCCGGACTGGAGTGCAGTGGCCGGATCTCAGCTCACTGCAAGCTCCACCTTCCGGGTTCACGCCATTCTCCTGCCTCAGCCTCTCGAGTAGCTGGGACTACAGGCGCCCGCCACCTCGCCTGGCTAGTTTTTCTTTTTTTGTATTTTTTAGTAGAGACGGGGTTTCACCGTGTTAGCCAGGATGGTCTTGATCTCCTGACCTCGTGATCCGCCCGTCTCGGCCTCCCAAAGTGCTGGGATTACAGGCTTGCGCCACCGCGCCCGGCCAATTCTGTATCTTTTAAGTGAAGCATTTAGGCCATTTATATTCAACATTAGCATTGATATTTGAGGTACTATTCCATTCATCATGCTATTTGTTGCCTGTATACCTTGGGGTTATTTGAGTTTCTTGTGTTTGAATGTCTAGGTCTCTAGCAAGACTAGGAAAGTTTTCCTCGATTATTCTCCCAAATAAGTTTTCCAAACTTTTAAATTTCTCTTCTTTTCCAGGAATGCCAATTATTCTTAGGTTTGGTCATTTAATGTAATCACTAACTTTTTGGAGGCTTTGTTCATTTTCTAAATTCTTTTTTCTTTGTCTTTATTGGATGGGGTTAATTCTAAAATCTTGTCTTTGAGCTCTGAAATTTTCTTCTGCTTGTTCAGTTCTATTGCTGAGACTTTCCAGTACATTTTGCATTTCTCTAAGTGTGTCCTTTATTTCCTGAAGTTGTGATTGTTTTTTATTTATGCTATATATTTCATTGAAGACTTTTCCCCTCATATCTTATATCGCTTTTTTTAAAATTTCCTTAAATTGGACTTCATCTTTCTCTGGTGCCTCCTTGATTAGCTTAATAATCAACCTTCTGAATTCTTTTTCAGGTAAATCAGGGATTTCTTCTTGGTTCGGATCCATTGCTGATGAGCTGGTATGATTTTTTTCGGGGGAGGGGGTGGCGGCAGGTTGTTTAAAAACCTTGTTTTGTCATATTACCAGGATTGTTATTCTGGTTCCTTCTCATTTGGGTAGTCTACGTCAGAAGGAAGATCTGGGGCTCAAGGCTGCTGTTCAGATTCTCTGTCCCACAGAGTGTTCCCTTGATATATATTCTCCCCCTTTTCCTAGGGATGTGGTTTCCTGAAAGCTGAACTATAGTGACTGTTATTTCTCTTCTGGATCTAGGCTCTGGGCTAGTACTGGGGGTTGTTTGCACAGAGTCCTGTGATGTGAACCATCTTCAGATCTCTCAGCTGTGGATACCAGCACCTGCTCTGGTGGAGGTGGCAGGGGAGTGAAATGGACTTTGTGAGGGTTCTTAGTTTTAGTTATTTAATGCACTGTTTTTGTGCTGGTTGGCCTCTTGCCAAGAGGTAGCACTTTCAAGAGAGCACCAGCTGTGGTAGTATAGGGAGAATCAGGCAGTGGGCAGGGCCCTAGAACTCTCAAGAAAATATGCCCTTTGTCTTCAACTACCAGGGTCGGTAGGGAAGGACCATCAGGTGGGGGCAGGGTTAGGCATGTCTGAGCTCGGACTCTCCTTGGGCGGACTTGTTGCAGCTGCTGGGCTATAGGGCTATGGTTCCCAGGTCAATGGAGTTACATTCCCAGGAGAATTATGGCTGCCTGTGCTGTGTCATGCAGGTTGTCAGAGAAATGGAGGAAATCTAGCAGTCATAGGCCTCACCCAGCTCCCACACAACCCAAAAAGCTGGTCTCACTCCCAGAATGCTCCCGCCCCAACATCACCGAGTTTGTTTCCAGGCAGTGTGTCAGCAGGGCTGACACCCTGCACCAGGCTACCAGCCTCCCATGAGAAAGTAAGCCGAGCTTTCATACCTTCCCGCCTGTTGAGTCTGCATATCAGATTCACACCCTCCTCTGAGTTTCTTTGTTTGGAATTGTTACAAAAGTCAGCTGAAGGTTTCCTTCTCCCTGTGTTCTTTTCCCAGTTCCTCTGGCAGCCCTTCCCAAGGACCTTTGTGAGATAAGTCAGAAATGGCTTCCCTGGGGACCCAGTGAGTCCACAGGGCTTTTCCCACTGCTTTCTCTACCCCTGTATTTTGCTCAGCTCTCTAAATTGACTCAGCTCCAGGTAAGATCAAATCCTTCTCCCATGATCTAGATCTTCAGGTTCCCTACTGAGGGTGTGTGTTTGGGAGTGTACGATTACCCTTTTCTCACTTTCACACCTTGGGCATTCAGAGTGTTTGGGGCTCTCTCCTGAGTTCCGCAGGAGCAATCTGCTTCCTTCAGAGAGTCTGTGGGTTCTCTCAGCTTTCCTGGTATACTCCTGCAGTAGTTCTGGAGCAGAAGTTCATGATGCAAGTTTCCACATGCTGTTCTGTCCATCCAAGTGGGAGGAGCAATTTAGTCCTACCTCCTATTAGCCATTTTCCCTCCACTCCAGACATTTATTTTAAGGAATAATTAGTTAATATCAGACCAAGAAGTCATATGGGATATCTCCTTGCACATAAGAAGCTCTACATATGAGATCTAATATATTAATTGAACCCTTTATTATGTATCAGGAACTCTACTATATTATCTCACTTAATTTTTTAAATGGGCTTTATTTTCTATAATAGTTTTACCTTCACAACAAAACTGAGGGAAAGTGCAGAGAGTTCTCATGTACTTCCTACCCCCACACATACATAGCCTCCCCCACTATCAACATCCTGCACCAGAGTGGTACCTTTAGTACAATCAATTGACCTGTATTGTCACATCTCTGTCACTCAAAGTCCAGTTTACTCTTGGTCTGGCACATTCTCTGAGTTTTGACAGATGTATAAAGACATGTAACCACCGTTATAGTATCATCTGCCCTAAAAATCCTCTGTGCTCTGCCTATTCATCTCTCTGTTCACCCTGACTCCAACAGCCATTGACCTTTGTACTGTCTCCAAGGTTTTTCCTTTTCCAGAATATATATATTTGGAATAACACTGCATGTAGCCCATTCATATTGGCTTCTTGCATTTAGTGAAACACATTTAAGTTTCCTCCATGTCTTTTTATGGGTTGATGGCATTTTTCTTTTTTTAAGCACTGAATAATATTCCATTGTCTGGATGTACCATAGTTTATTTATCCATTCACCTACTGAAGGACAATTTGGCTGCTTCCAAGTTTTGATAATCGTGGCTAAAACTGCTATAAAGACCTAATCTAAAAGTAGGCTTTGGTGTGGAAATAGATTTCCAAATTATTTGTATAAATGCTATGGAGTATGATTGCTGGATCATATGGTAAGAATATATTTAGTTTTATAAGAAACTGCCAAACTGCCTTACAAAGTGTCTGTACCATTTTGCATCCCACTAGCAATGGATGAGCATTCTTGATGCTCCACATTCTTGCTAGTGTTTGGTGTTGTCAGTGTTGTGGATTTTGCCATTCTAATGGGTGTGCAGTGGTATCTCATTTTTGTTTTAGTTTGTAATTCTCTAATAACATACGATGTTGAGTATCTTTTCATATGTTTTTTGTAATCAATATGTATTCTTTTGTTAGGTGTCTGTTGAGGTCTTTTGCCAAACTTTATATCAGATTGCAATCCAAATGTAAGACATTTTTAGGAGTTAAGAGATTGCTTCTGAGATTTCATATGCATCTCTTCAGTTTACTGTGGGCATTCCTTTTTGCATGTTTCTGAGCAATACAGAACAGCCTTTTGGCATTATCTTGATAATATTCCGGCTCATTTCCCTTATAATTTTGGATCTAGCCCTCTAAACCCAGACAAACTTAAAAAATTACACACTTGTATCTGGGAGCACAGCTATCACCAGGTAGATTTATACAGAAAGCTTCTACTACTTTCTCTTATAAAGTAAGCTAACATCATTGTCTGTATACCACATTGCTTTAATACCATATGCTCATGTGATTTGTTTCACTCTTATCCCAAAACTCTCTGTAATGTCTCCCACAAGTCCTCAGCTGATGATTTCAGGGTTGAAAAGATGACCTTAAGTAGACAATTATACCTGCATTAAAAAGTACCTGTAATAAAAGAAACTGGGAAATTTTGCAACATGATCACTAGCCAACATGAAAGCATGATAAAAAATTGATTTATGAGACTGCGATTGGGTGTTTGGAGGGGTGGATATTATCCTACTTACGTTTTCTATAATGTCAAGTTTTATCTTCAAGGCTTTATTTATTTGTTTACTTAACCACAAAAAAAATTTAGTACTGAGATGTTCTTATCTTTTTCTGATGTGAGGAGAATCATGAGATGGTAGTTATAAACTTAACACAAATGTAACGAGGCTGAGAAACTGATATCTGACAAAGAGTTCTATGGTCTAGAAGTGAAATTCCAGAGAATAAAGTTTTAGAAAGGGCACCAAGTCCCACTGTCTCTGTGGCTGATTTCTGGTGGAGGACAAAGGTATGAGGGCTGGGGAACAGGCCAGAGAGCAAAGTTTGTCTAGGTTTGGTCATATGCTGGTGAGACAGCTCTTTCATGAGTTTGCTCACTGTCTGAGGCAAACTTGGGGACCCCTGGGTAAGAGAAGATTTCTTAGACTTAAATCTCTGCCATTAGTTTACCTCTTTAGTACTTTATTGAGAAAGCCTCCATCTATCCACATCTATCCAGTGTGACCAGAATAAAGGTTTCTCCTTTCTAATTTACTGTGGAAGAACTGGACTAGTCAATATTACTTTGTTTCCAGCGTCCCTGAATCTCTTATCTGAAAACTCTCTTTCTGCTACTTTTCTTGGAAGTCAGAGCATTGCACAAAATAACATTAGTCAATGGGTCATAAAATCCTGTAACATCCTAGTTCATGAGAATGAATATTTTAGGGTTTCCTTTGCTCCTCTGTTCTGTCTTGTCTCTGGCCTTGGCAGTGTGACTCAAAGTAAAAAAAATATTCCCAAAGTCCATTGCAGCAGTGCATGAGTTAGGTTACACCAAGATGACCCTTGCCCCATATTCTTTCTTGATCTCATGAAACTCTATGGTCTGAAGGTGTTACCTCCAAATTCTTATGTTGAAACTTAATTGCCAATGTGATAGTATTTAGAGCTGGGGTCATTAGGAAGTTATTAACATATGAGGACAAGGCCCTCATTAATGGGATTAGTTACCTTATAAAAGGGCTTGAGGGAACTAGGTGGCCCCTTCCATTCCTCTGCCACGTGAGGACACAGTGTTCATCTCCTGCAGAGGATGCAGCAACAAAAATCCATCTTGGAAGGAGACTCTGGGCTGTTACCAGACTTACCAGCCTCCAGAACATGAGACATAAGTTTCTGTTGTTTATAAATGATCTGATCTCATATATTTTGTCATACTAGCACAAACAGACTAAATCATGAAGCTTCCATTTTTTACAAGTCACATGTTGCTATGCAAATCAGGGTTTGAAGGTCATCTACAAGGCCCACGGTCATCTAGGTCTCCTGTCCCATAATGCAATTGTGACTTACTGTGTCATCCAGATAGTCATCCCTAGATATGTGCTTTCTTAGTATGTCCCTAAACTTTCAGCACAAGTACTCCACCCTAGCTGCCAGATTAAAGACCCCTCCTTGACCTCAAATTATCAGCCCACCAGTGCAGCAGCCAATTTGACACCTGAGTAAAAAGTCAAGGCCTAACACTGGGATCATGGTCAATTTCCCTTTTCTTTTTATCAACCCACTAACAATTACATCTAATTTAGCCTTCTGAGCCCCTTTGCAATGACCATGATTCTCCAAAGTATCTGCTGCTCTTCCAAGTATTCTAACAACATCTGCTTTTTTTCCTTTTCGTCTGGTTTCTCTATGCTGCACTATTTAATAGTATGATTTTTCTTGGGGCATATTTTATAAGTACAGTTCTTCTGTCCAGAGTGCAAAATTCCACAGTTATTTCATAGAGATATATAGGATGTGCAAAATTTTATAATCCACTGGCTGTTTCAGTCATTTCTGATCTGCCCTTTTAAGATCTTTTTTCCTGAGAAGAATCAAAGGGTCTTCTTTGAGTCACACACTTTATGAACTTTTTTTTAAAGGGACTGCTGATTTGAAAGTTTGGGTGTTCACTTCTCTTGAATTATGGGTTCTGAATTGCAGTTATAGGCAAACAGGTTGTATGACCTTACTTCATTTTCCCTTTTCTAAATATGTGGGTGGTTGACATTCTGTACATATATTTGGGTTAAGCAAATAATCCTTAAAAGTTATTACCAGGGAGACTGCTGTGGGACTGCATTCTCTTTTGGTGTTTTCCATGCTAATGTTCCTTTGACCCAGCCCTTGGCTCTGTGGGTTAATCTGGGCAAAAGTGGACCTGTACTATGGCGTTGTTTCATGCAGGAAAGTGTCCAGTCAAGGAATGATAGAAGACTTTTCAGGTCTGTTGGCTTAGGTAGTGACCCATTCTGCTGGATTCCATCCTAACTCACTGTTTTCCTCCTCTGACTGCTATAATTCTCCAGATGTGCTGATGTGGTTTGATCTAACTTTGCCTTCATGGATTAATTTATTTAATAAATACATATGGTCCCTCTATGACATTGGACATGATTCTAGGCTTTTGGGAACGTAGCAGGAAGCAAGACGGCCTAAGGTCCCTATGCAGGTACAGATAAACAATAAAGTAGACAACTGATACGTTAGTTGCAGGTTGTGGTAACAGCTAGGAGGGGAGAAACAGTATGATGTGATGAATGAAGCAGAGTGTTTTCAGAAGAGGATGGTCAGGGATGTCTCACGTCATCAGGGCGGTGACAGTTCAGCTGAGATCTACATGTCAACAGACAGCCAACCATGAGAAGGTGAGGAACACCATTTTATGTAAAGGGAATGATAAATGTGAAGATCCAGAGGCAAGAAAGTTTTGATTGTTTATGGAATAGAAGGGAGGCCAATCTGTCTGTGGCATTGTGAGTAGAAAGGAGAGTGATGAGGAAATGCATTGGAAGGATGAGCAGATCACGCAGTGCCCGAGAGAGCTGGACATCAGTTTAGAGTATATAGCAAATGGAATGGGAAGCTGTAGAAAGGATTTGATTTTACTTTTAAAAACTCTCTAGGCTGTTGTGTGGGAATAGAGTGTGGCAAGCAGCAGGAGAGATGATGGGGAAGCCATTGCTGAAGTTATTAGTTTAGACATAGATATTTTTTCTTTAACCTTTTTTTTTTTTTTTTTTTTTTGGTTTTGTTGTTGTTGTAGTTTTGAGATGGGGTCTTGCACTGTCACTCAGAACACTGGAGTGCAGCGGCATGATCTTCAACTTCCCAGACCAAGTGATTCTTCTACCTCAGCCTCCTGAGTGGCTGGGACCACAGCTGCACACCAGCACACCCGGCTAGGTTTTTAACAAAGTTTTAAATTTTGTAGAGATATCCCTATGTTGCCCACGGAGGTCTCAAAATTCTAGGCTCAAGTGATCCTCCTGCCTCATCCTCCCAGGGTACTGGGATTATAGGCATGAGCCTTCATGCCCAGCCATCTCTAACCTTCTTGCTGTCTTCAAGTGTCAGATCTTATTCAGCTGGATATCCCTGCTCTAGAAATCTATTCAAGCTGGCTACTGGTCTCGGGAGGTTTTGTTCTGATAGGTCATTTATATATTTTCCAACTCTCCTTTATCTATCCCTCCATCCTTCCATCCATCCATCCAACCATCCATCCCAGAAATGTTCACTGAGATGTTCCTATATGCCAAGCCCAGAATAAAGCAGAGTTTCTTGTTTGGAGTCATTCATAGTCTATTTATGGAGAGAGACATGCAAATAAAGAAATATGATAGGGTTTAATAAGGGTTGTAATACTGGAATGTGCAAAGTACAATAGGAAGGACAGAGCAAATAGCCTGGGTTAATATTCAGTGATAGCTGAAAGTTGAACAAAGCCTTAAAAAGTTAATAGAAATTTTCCAAGCAATAAGTATATATATATATATATATATATACTCATTAAGTATGAGTATATATATATGTATACACTCATTAACTATGAGTATATGTATATACACACTCATTAAGTATGAGTATATATATACACATGCTCATTAAGTATGAGTATATATATATATACTTATTAAGTATGAGTATATATATACCCATTAAGTGTGAGTGTTATGAACTTCAAATACATCATCGTACTCAAACTTTTTCCCAACCTACTGACTGAGGGAGTATAATCCCCATTTTACAGACCAGGACTCAGAAACACAGAAAGATCAGAAAACTTGCCCAAGTCACATAGCTTGCGGTAGTCCTGACTGTCAAACCCGCATCTGTGTGGCTCCAAAGCCTATGTCCTTAACTATTTCCCTATTTCTTTAGATAGGAGTATGTTTTTGTCGGGAAAATGCCTTCTATATACAGCTCCTCTGTCCAGAGTACAAAGTTAAATAGTCATTTCATAGAGTTGTATAGAGTATGCAAAAAATATAACCCACTAGTGGTTCCAGTCATTAATGATCTGTCCTTTTGAGATCTTTTACTTCAGAGGAAGATTTTAGGCAAGAAAGCAACATATAACAGTCAGTGATACAAAGAAGGGCATGGAACATTTGGGGAACACAGGGGTTTGGAGGGCCTGAAGCACAGGAGTGGAGGGATTGGAAATTTGGGAAATATGGGGCATGAGCCTCCGGGCGGGATGGGGTCCAGGCAGGACAGCATCACACACCATGCCGTGAGTTTGTGATCCTCCTGTGGGCAACCTCAGCAGTCTGGTTATTGGCCTTTTTTTCTTACAGCCTGGAAAATTGGATCAAGTTTCGATTGATCTCAGCAACCGACCGGCAGCCTAAAAGAACAATGAGGTTACAAGCTCATTTCTCTCAAATACCAGCAATTCACCTCATCATGGGTAAGGGGTCATGAAGGGGAACAAGTCTGACTTGATCTTTGTGCTCACTCTTATAAATGGTTTACATACAGAATGAATAATGTAATTCTGTTTGCATGGGGAATTATTCTGTGAACCTGAGCCCATGTCATCTCTGAACACAGCTATGTCAAAATGTCAGGGTAAACATGTAAAAACCCTATTTTAGCATTTTCTAAATCAACTCTTGTGTGCAATAGATGTCTTTGATCTTTATCTTGGTTTTGATAAGGCTCAAGGATATAGGAAGTATCTGTTAGGGAGGAATATGACACACAGATAGCAAAAGAGATGGGGTGAGTATTCCACATAACAATTGCCTTCTAAAGGAAAGTTCTGTCAAAGGAAAAGACTCTTCTTTAGAAGAAGATATTAATTAATATGTAAAATTATGACTGTAGCTCAGATTGGCCATAAGGATTGAAGAGAGTAACTCCAGATAAGTAAAAGAAGGGAGAAAGAGAAGGTGGCATGATGTTATGGGGCTGGGGAGTTGTGGGCTTGAGTAGGCAATGAGAAGTCCCTGGTGATAAGAAGGCTGAAAGAATTCAATAACAGACTGCATAATGTTTAACTGGGAGTTCTTTCCATATTTATGATGTATGCACCATAACTTTGGCAAAATGTATTAGTCACAAAAATATACTAATGAGAGGGTCTTTTCCTAAAAATAGAAGCATAGAAAAGAGTTGAGTTTCATGCCTGGGTTGATTGGAGTGGACAGAAACAGCAGGCATGGGATATGTCAATAGTCCACAAATTGAATGAATTCAACAGAAGTAAGAATTCAGAGCCAGAGGTGACACTCCCCAGAACTGACAATGATCTTGAGGAGTGCTCTGGTTTCCACTGGGCAGAGAATACTGCTTAATCTTTGTCTTGAATGTTGCCTGCCCGTCCTATGTTTTGGACGGGTACCATGTCAGGAAAGGGTCAGCTAGAGGGAAGGACTGCTATTCCTATTCTTTCGCCATCCTGCTTTAAGTTCCAAATCAGAGAAAAAAATGTTTTTAACTTACCTGTAAGGGCCATGGAAGTGTGGAACTCATTTGTTAAAATGTTCAAAACTTCCTTAACACCGTGTTCACCCTGCTCCCGAGGCAGACAGACAGAGACACAAAGAGACATAAAGGAACATTCTGACCATCCACTGAATATAAGTTCTAGATGTAGTCAGAGCTATGATGGGAAAGATGGGAAGTATCTGTGAAGTAAGAATTACCTTGGGAATAAAGGAAAGCACAGAGACAAAGATAAGGGATGAGAGCTATTGAACATTTTGCAATAGGCTTCAGAGGAAGCATGGAGATGCAGCTTAGGTGTAACTATCCTTTAGGAATCATTTTGAAAAGGGTTAAGCTTGGAAAATGAACCACAGGAAAGCACAGAAATGAATGAGAAGCTCTGTATCTTCTTGCTGGTTCACTTTGCCACTCTCACCTTGTAGGCAAGACCCCATAAGATTGGTCTCCCAAGAAAAATGCACCTAGCCCCAAGGGCCAGAGCCTTCAGCACATCATTGCCAGTTCGGACCCCGCCATCAAGGTAGACTTCAATTTTCCCTTTTACAGCAGCCACCACTTCTGTCAAAGCATCAATCTGAAAAGGAGATACACATGGGCTGGAGGGCTTTCTATTTTGACTCTCAGACTTGGTCTTCTTGGCATACGACCAGGCAAACCAAGCTGAGGAGATGCCCTTGACAATTTATTCCCCTCCCATGCTTGAGGCTGCCGGTGCTGATCAACTGCAGCGGCAGTCACATTCCTGAGGCCCTCCTGCCTTGATTTTCTGCTTTGACTCCAGTCTAGCTTCTCTCTGACCCCCTTAACTTTCTTACAGATTGGAAGAACTGCTTGGTTGCTCTTTCCATCCCAAAAGGGGCATTTTCCATTTATAATGTTCACTTTAACCTTCTTCTTTTCAAACAACATTTTGACTTTTGATTTTCTTCTACTCTCTCTGTTTCTAGGGTGGCAAAAATAGAAAGTCTCTCCACTGTGAAGGCACTAAGTCTTTTTGGCAAGACAAGTATGCTCAGCCATCGCCTGCATGTCTGGATTGCAGCCTGACTTGGGAAACTGGGCTGCGCACTATTTCTCATGCACCACTTGGCCAACTTGTCCCTGACTCCCTCATGGCGTATCTGAGAAAATGAGATAGGACTAAAGTACAACATGGTAAAACTAAATTTTGAGATTTTGATAGACACAATAAAAACATCTTATCACCTTGGCTTGATTTTTCTAAGGAGCTTTGTCTCTTATGTCGCCTCTTCAATTCCAGGGAACAGGCCAATAGGCCTTGACCACACAAGGTGCCCCAGGCCAATCTTTGCTTCTAGGCACCTACAAGTCTGTAAAGAGGAGTGACAGCAGGCCCCTTATGGATCAAGGGGGAAGATCCTTGGGGAGGGAGTTCTGGAACTCCCTCGGGGTTCTATCTATGCTTCTCTGAGAGATAGCCTGAGAAGAGGAGTCAAAACTTGGTCCTATGAGGCCATCTGCTGCCAAAGGAATCCATCAGCATTCTATCTGAATGGGATCCTTTGGCCGAGACTGAACAGTATAAGAAACTAGTAAGGAAATAATTTTCTACTTTAATTTATAGGTGAGGGGGTGGAATTGAATATGTTTGGAACTTACATGTAATAACTAGAGATAATTCACATTCTAATAAGAGGCATTTTTTTCCCTAGGAAACGAATATCAGTATTTGCATTTAATAAACATTTACCTTCTCAGAAAAATGGATTTTTCTCTCTGCAGAAGAGATTTACGCCAAGCTAGAGGGTACTATTAAAGCAACTTTCTTGAGATGTTTTTTGACTGGCGCCTGTCTACGTACGTATGACTATAACATACATCAGTGTTTTTATGGAAATATATACAGTGAGGCATGAAAACCAGG
Organism: Theropithecus gelada; assembly: GCF_003255815.1. Taxonomy (NCBI): domain Eukaryota; kingdom Metazoa; phylum Chordata; class Mammalia; order Primates; family Cercopithecidae; genus Theropithecus; species Theropithecus gelada. The sequence goes on along the minus strand of NC_037668.1, from coordinate 11,544,783 downwards.
ATGCACCCAAGTAAAGCATATTCCATCCCCAAAATATAAGCTGTATAAGGAATTAATATCTATAGGGACTATATGAATACTTCTGGTTTAAAAACTCATCTGATCTATAGACATTGTGAAAATTGTGTTTGAGGCATACTTTCAAAAGGATTACATTGGAAATGAAATAATTGATTCTGTTTATCCATTTCAAAGTTAAGGAAAGGTTCTTAAGACAGAGCGGATTCTTTTCTTTACATGTTAAGTCCAAAACAAGTTGTGGAGGTTTTAGGAATTGAATATAGCCTAACAGTGCCAGGATCACTTTAAGTTCTCAGGCAGTGGAGGTATATATGGCTGTATAGATCTAAAAGATTTTTTTTTTATTATTATTATACTTTAAGTTCTAGGGTACATGTGCATAACGTGCAGGTTTGTTACATATGTATACTTGTGCCATGTTGGCATGCTGCACCCATCAACTCGTCAGCACCCATCAACTCGTCATTTACATCAGATATAACTCCCAGTGCAATCCCTCCCCCCTCCCCCCTCCCCATGATAGGCCCTGGTGTATGATGTTCCCCTTCCTGAGTCCAAGTGATCTCATTGTTCAGTTCCCACCTATGAGTGAGAACGTGCGGTGTTTGGTTTTCTGTTCTTGTGATAGTTTGCTGAGAATGATGGTTTCCAGCTGCATCCATGTCCCTACAAAGGACACAAACTCATCCTTTTCTATGGCTGCATAGTATTCCATGGTGTATATGTGCCACATTTTCTTAATCCAGTCTGTCACTGATGGACATTTGAGTTGATTCCAAGTCTTTGCTATTGTGAATAGTGCCGCAATAAACATACGTGTGCATGTGTCTTTACAGCAGCATGATTTATAATCCTTTGGGTATATACCCAGTAATGGGATGGCTGGGTCATATGGTACTTCTAGTTCTAGATCCTTGAGGAATTGCCATACTGTTTTCCATAATGGTTGAACTAGTTTACAATCCCACCAACAGTGTAAAAGTGTTCCTATTTCTCCACATCCTCTCCAGCACCTGTTGTTTCCTGACTTTTTAATGATTGCCATTCTAACTGGTGTGAGATGGTATCTCATTGTGGTTTTGATTTGCATTTCATAAGAGGCATTTTTATAGTCCCAGCATGGTATTATTTGGAATATTTTTATACCGTTGTGAAAGAGGTGGGAACTTCTATGAGGAACTTCGAGATCATCTGATTTCGAACTATAGTATCTGAGTTTTTGGCACCCCCTTAGATTCTGTGCCTGAGGTCAGTGTCCCACTCCCTGCAGTATGTTGCCAGTGCTATAAAAGGTGAGGATTTTGAGAAAAGTTCCCACTTCTATGAGGTTTCATATCTAACATTGTCCTTGTACTTCCTCCTGGGACCAGGGGAAAGGATAAGTCAGCTGTTATCCTCAGAAGACTCTAATGAATGTCCTGTTCTGTTCTATTAAAAATTAACTCTAAAGCCTCACTGCACCTTAAGGTGAAATTCACTCCCTGTTTTATTTCACAATTATTGTCAACTCCACTGCATAGTATGGTTCACTAGAAGAGTTTGTACAAACATGTTTTTCTTTCACAACATCATACAAATATTCCAGTTGGGCACAGTGGTCCATGCCTATAATCCCAGCACTTTGAGAGGCGGAGGCAGGTGAACCACCTGAGGTCAGGAGTTCGAGACCTGCCTGGCCAACATGGTGAAACCCCATCTCAACTAAAAATACAAATAGCCAGGCGTGGTGGCCAGTGCCTGTAATCCCAGCTACTTGAGAGGCTGAGGCAGGAGAATTGCTTGAACCTGGGAGGCGGAGGTTGTAGTGAGCTGAGACTGCACCATTGCCCTCCAGCGTGGGTGACAGGAGCGAACTCCAACTCAAAAAAAAAAAAAAGAAAAGAAAAAAATCCAAATAATACCATGCTGGGACTATAAAAATGTCTTTTATTTGGACATGAATTCTCTCTCGTTACTAATAGTCACCAAAACTGCATGGTACTGGCATAAAAATAGGCACATAGACCAATGGAACAGAAGAGAGAACCCAGAAATAAATCCAAATACTTACAGCCAACTGATCTTTGGTGAAGCAAACAAAAACATAATGTGGGGAAAAGATACTATATTTAACAAATGGTGCTGGGATAATTGGCTAGCCACATGTAGGAGAATGAGAATGAAACTGAATCATCGTGTCTCGCCTTATGCAAAAATCAACTCAAGATGGATCAAGGACTTAATTCTAAGATCTGAAACTATAAAAATTCTAGAATATAACAGGAAAAACCCTTCTGGATACTGGCTTAGGAAAGGATTTTATGACCAAGAACCCAAAAGTAAGTACTATAAAAACAAATAAAGAGCAGGCATTTAATTAAACTAAGGAGCTTTTGTATGGCAAAGGAACAGTCTGCAGAGTAAACAGACAACCCACAGAGTGGAAGAAAACCTTCACAATCTATGCATCTGACAAAAGTCTAACATGGAGAATCTATGAGGAACTCAAACAAGAAAAAAAAAAAAACTCATCAAAAAGTGAGCTAAGGACATGAACAGATAATTCTCAAAAGAAAATACACAAATAGCCAACAAACATATGAAAAAGTGCTCAACATCACTAATGATTAGGGAAATGCAAATCAAAATTACGATGCAATACTTCCTTACTCCTAGAAGAATGGCCATAATCAAAAAATCAAAAATAATAGATGTTCATGTGGATGCAGTGAACAGGGAACACTTCTACACTGCCGGTGGGAATGTAAGCTAGTACAACTACTATGGAAAACACTGTGGAGATTCCTTATAGGACTAAAAGTAGAACTACCATTTGACCCAGCAATCCCATTACTGGCTATCTACCCAGAGGAAAAGAAGTCATTATATGAAAAATATACTTGCATACATGTTTATAGCAGTAGAATTAACAATTGCAAAAATGCAGAACCAACCCAAATGCCCATCAATCAATGAGTGGATAAAGAAACTGTGGTATAGGCTGGGTGTGTGGCTCATGGCTGTAATTCTAGCACTTTGGGAGGCTGAGGCGGGTGGATCACAAGGTCGGGAGATCGAGACCATCCTGGCTAACACAGTGAAATCCCGTCTCTACTAAAAATACAAAAAAAAAAAAAAAAAAATTAGCTGGGCGTGGTGGCGGGTGCCTGTAGTCCCAGCTACTCAGGAGGCTGCGGCAGGAGAATGGCGTGAACCTGGGAGGCGGAGTTTCCAGTGAGCTGAGATTGTGCCACTACACTCCAGCCTGGGAGACAGAGTGAGATTCCATATCAAAAAAAAAAAAAAAAAAAAAAAAGGAAAGGAAAGAAGAGAAACTGTGGTGTGTGTATAGATAGATAGATAGATAGATAGATAGATAGATAGATAGACAGATAGATAGATAATGAAATACTACTCTGCCATTATAAGAAGGAGTGAATTAATGGCATTTGCAGCAACCTGGATGAGGCTGGGGATTGTTATTCTAAGTGAAGTAACTCGGGAAAGGAAAACCAAACATCACATGTTCTCACTCATATGTGGGAGCTAAGCTATGAGGATGCAAAGGCGTAATACTGACACAATGTAGTTTGGGGACTAAGGGAGAAAGGGTGTGAAGGGGGTGAGGAATAAAAGACTACAAATAGGGTGCAGTGTATACTGCTCAGGTGATGGTTGCACCAAAATCTCACAAATCACCACTAAAGAACTTACTCATGTAACAGACACCACCTGTTCCTTAATAACCTATGGAAATAAACTTAAAAAAAAATCAGATAAATGATATTTGAATACACTGTTTTAAAAAACCAAATGGCAAACTCTGACCTGTGAGCTGGAAGTTTGTTTTTATAAATAAATAGATCTCGGGCCAGGATTAAGGTGAGGTGAGTGAGGTAGGGTTACGCAAGTGCAGAGTCAGGCTTCACCTGAAGCAAAACCCTCACTAGGCTCACAATGATATTGGTGCTGTCTCTGAGTGACGTTGGGTTTGGATGTGAAGCCAAATGACTTGGGAGAATAACAAGTTGATCAGCACAATAAGATAGGAGAAATTCTCCTCTCCCTGGCCCCTGCCTTAGCCAATACTCATTCTCTAGTGGGGAAGCACAATGGGAGAATTAGTCTTCCTCTTTCTCTACTCATTACTCAGTTCTTCCAAAGGAACAAGACCAGCTAAGTTGATTAATGAGAGCTTGACACCTATGGTATGATGTATTTTATTAGTTTTCTTTCAAAAGCCTATATTCTAATGTTTGCTGCTTGTTGGTGATGGGCTCTTCATTGTCTTCTGTTCCTATTTAGGCATAGTTGGGATGACTCAGGGCATGCCATACTCTTTTGCTTTCTCTGTTTTGCTAAATACTGGATGGCTTGTAGGCATCCTGGCAGGGGTTGGGTGAGAGAGCTCACTGTGTGCTCTGCCCAACCACTTTCTCCTAAGGTTGCAGGTCAACAGGTGGGATGGAAAGTAGGAGGCCCGACCGCTTCAGTTCAACTCTTACCAGAGAGCCACAGTGAAGAGTGGCCCCCACTCTCCATGTGGGCTTGCCATTCCTCTGCCTCTACCAATTAGAGCTGGTGCAGAGGAGGAGGTGAGTGGCTGGCTCTTAGGCTTCCCAGCATCATGTGTCTTGGAATGTACCAACCAGCTAGTGCAAATTTCTAATTCAATTTTATCTTAAAGAAGTACTTGAGAATGTGCTATGGATTCAATCACTGATGTGTTGTTTAAAATAGGGAAAGATTAGAGGCAATACAGATGTTCTCCAATAGATGTCGGTTATATAGTTGTCTGTTCATACTACATACCAGTAAAAATAACAGGATCATATATACTGAAACAAAAAGTTGCTCTTAATATAATGCTAAGTAAAAGAAAAATATAACAAAATAGTATTTATACTTTTCTTAAACACAAAAAGTTGTATTTGCATTAAGAAGATGTTAACAATGACCAAAATATTGATGTTAGTGATAGTGATGAAATTAGTGTTAATTTTTATCTTTTGCTTATGCATATTTTCTAATGTATCTGCAGTGAACATGTTTTATTTATGTAAGTGTCAATGAAACTGAAGAAGAAAAAAATCTCATTTCTCTTTCTTAAAACAAGTCAAGCAGCAACAGAACATTTGAAAAAACATAACTCAATGAAAACAAATCAACAACAAATTCCCACGTAAAGATTCTTTCCCTGCCTTCCTTTCCCTCACTTTCTTGCCCTCAGACTTCATCTATAATGGACGTAAGTTTATGAGTTAAGGGAAAAAATTATGGACTTTTGTAGATTTTAGCAAAAGACTCATTAGGGTGTTTTTAGAGTTTTGCCATGAAAGGTGTTTACTTTAGAACATCTGTCTAATGAAATTCCATATTAACTATTTATTATCTATGTGAACTAAAGACAAGTTACTTAACATCACTAAACTACAGAATCCCCATTGGCAAAACAGGGATAATACCCATCTTGCAGCATTGGCATGAGACTTAGAGATGCTATATGTAAAGGTTGAAAAAACAGCCTAGCACACAGTAGGCTACTAATAATAATTAACAGTCCTTAAAATTCACAGCTACATACCAACACATGTGGTATGGAGGAGTGAAATATGCTCAGATTGCACAGAGTCCCTTGATGTGGACACACTCACACATACACACACAGCACTCACAAACACACCCCTCTCGGAAGTAATCCTACTTACTGAAGCGAGAACCTCATCAAGCTGCCTCCCACCATGGTTGGAAACAATGATGCCCTGGACATTGTGCTTCACAGCTAACTCTGCATCCTCTTTTGTCAGAATCCCTTTAAGGATGATGGGCAATCGAGTTATGCTCTGAAACCAGGAGAGATCATTCCAGCAGAGAGAAGTGCTGATAGGAGTCATCTGGAAATAAGGTATTGAATTTCCCTATAGGAAATAAAAAGGGAACTTAGTCCTGAACTCTCACAAGGCTACTTGATGCATTCCAAAGATGAGACACATTTGGAGAGCTGCCATTTATAAACTGGAAGGAGGAAGAACAGGGCTGGGCATGGTGGCTCTTGCCTGTAATCCCAGCACTTTGTGGGGCTGAGGTGAAAGGATTTCTCTTGAGCCCAGGAGTTTGAGACCAGCATGGGCAACACAGAGAGAGCCTGCTTCTGCTCCTCTAAAAAAAATAAATAGTGGTGCACGTCTGTAGTCCCAGCTACTCGGGAGGCTAAAGTGGGAGGATCACTTGGGCTCAGGAGGTCTAGACTGCAGTGAGTCGTGATGGCGCCACCACATACTAGCCTGGCTGATAGAGTGAGACCTTGTCTCAAAAACAAACAAACAAACAAACAAACAACAAAGAAACAAAAAGAAACAGGAGCAACAAAACCCAACAATATTTCTAGCTCCTTTTTCTAACAAAATTAGTATAAAAGAATTTCTACTTTAATTGCTTATCATTGACCATGAATCATATTGCTGCTCAATAATTGTGCTAGGATCTGGTGACACAAAGACAAATAAGGCAAAATTTCTACTTTAAAAAAATTCAGAGTTTAGTATATGAGATGGATAAGCAAAAGCATTTATAGGTCAATGTGATATGTTATGGTTGAGACATACCCAGGATAAGAACTAAGCAATACCAAATCAGTTATTACCCAATATTTACTCTTGGCTCACCATGTACATCAAATATTTATAAATCTCGTGCTTCTGGAATTTGAATAAGGATTTTGGAGCACCTCAAGGCCAATCTGTGATTAATGAGAACCGTTGAGTTAGTTGGATGGATGTCACAGCTGCCCACTGGGTGAAAAGGCTGGCTTTAGTATCTCTACTATAGCCAGGGATTCCCACTTTATCATGGCTGTCTCTCTCTGAGGTACTCCTTGCCATTTAATTGCAGGATTTTAATGGGGAAGGTGTCCTTTGTAGTCACCTGGTTCAGAGATTACAAACAAATGTGCTATAACATCCTGGTGCTCCACAAATGAGTTCTATGTGTGCAGAGATATTGATTCCTCAGTTTCAAGGCAGTAGGGTAGAACCTGGCCTGTCTAGACTGTCTGGCCAGTCACCTTGGCCATGAACATCCCCTTTGGAGAGTCAGTTTGTCTATGTATGCCAACCAAAATTAGCATTTTCTGAGTGTGTCATAAAGTAGAAAATGTTGGATGAACTTTTTTAGTTTACTCTCCTGTTCACGTGAAAATCTTTTCCGTGGCTTTCCTATTTCTCAGCATCCAGCTCTGGTCAGAACACTTCTGGTGACAGGTTGGGCAGCTCCAAGGGTGAGAACATTTGGTCTTATATTCTGCTTCTCTGGAAACTCTAAGGAGCAGGAACCATATCTGCTTTTTTGAACTGCTGTATCCCCAGTGTCTGGCACAGAGCAGGCATTCAATAAAAGGTTGTGGAAAGAAAGAATGGAGGAAAGGGGAAAAGAGGGAAGGAAATTTGCCTCCTGTAATGCTTGTCCATTGAATTTGGTATCTTTCCTACCTTTTTAGGTGATTGAAGATCTGTTAGTGTTAAGTTCCTCCTCAATTGGTTTCGAATGTCATGTCGCCTATTGCCACATACAGGTGCATCCAAAGTAATTACCAAAGCTTTGAAACCTAGGGATTCTACCCTCTGGATCAACTGTTTGTTCAGCTGCAGGTCTGGATGCACATAGAGTTGGAACCATCGGAGGCCTTCAGGAGCTGCAATAACAATGTCTTCAAGGCTACAGCTGGCAAATGTGCTGGTGATGTAGCAGATACCAGCTGCTTGGGCAGCTGCAAAGCAAAGGACATGACTCAGGCTGGAGGACGGAGGCCTCTGGACTAGGCTAAAAACCCTTGGGAGTCTGTGTAGCCTCTGGCCATCTTGCCCCATGAATGCAGATAAAACTTAATTTCATTCTGCTTCCTTATAAGAAAGGGATGGAAGGAAATTTGATGAGACTGAGAGACCTAAAGCTGTTTGGGTTCTCCTCTGTATAACCTGTCTTACAAACCCTCTACTCGATAACAAAATATTTCCAGCTAAAGATGTCATGCAATCTCCAGAATCATGTTGGTTGTGTTATAGCCTTCAGACAGGAAACTGGGCTTCTTATGAACTCCTTAATGAAGCAGAAGAGAATTAGAGAGGACAGAGGATGAGGGAATGTAATCCCAGTGGAGAATCCTGAACTTCATGGTGGAAAAAGCATAACATATGAAATTAGAAGAATGTTAGTTCTACTCCTTCTTTGCTGGGTGGCCTTGAGTCTCTCATTTTCTTTATCTGTAAAATGGGGAAAATAATACATCTCTTTAGGGTTGTTGGGAGACTGAATAAGATACTAGCTATGGGAGCATTCTTTACATTGCAAAGTGGCGTACTGCATAGATACCAGTGCTAATGAAGTTGATGGTGATGACATTCATACTGCTGCTGTTGACTGGCAGATTTCCCATTTCCTACTCTATTCATTTCAATGAAATCTCCAACAGGTTAATGTCACTGTCCCACTATAACTCATGGGCAGAGAATTTGGGCTAGTCAAAAATTAACACTTTCAATTTTTCATGTCAACAGGAGATACCCCATTCTTTCATCCTACCCCAAACAACACATTCAACCATGACGACTTAGTAAACTAGTCATATTCATATAGGATATTAATGTTTCAACCTAGCTAGACCTGGACCCTAAACCCCATCAAGATGGATGTCACATTCAGCTCTAGAGTCCTTGAATCCATAGCTTCCTGTATCATGGAGTCAAAGGAAAAGACCTCGGGGAAGCCCTGAGCTATTCACAAAAACAGATGTGACTTAGAGTGAAGATTATGAAGGAGTCCCAAGAGCATTTTCAGCCCCATCTCTCCTTTTCTATTTATGATTATTATTATTATTATTGGTGGTGGTGGTGGTGGTGGTGGTGGTGGTGGTAGTGGTGGTGGAGAATGTGGGATGAGAATCAGGTTGACTGGGAAGGAGATGTAACCCAACAAGAAAATCTTTGTCAAACAAGATGACAAGGTCAATTGAAGAGAGGGAAAATGGAATATTTGGGCAACAGCAGGTTCCAGGGCCTTATGTTAGGACCTAATGTCATGATTCTCTCCTCATCCTAAATTCAGAGACTGCCATTCAGCCCTAGTCCTGGCCCATCAGGGGCCAAAGAGAGCCCTAGCCTTGGGGCTGCATTAAGCATCCCTTTCCCTGCAGATGGTGTGAGCCTGAAGGGCCAGCATCCCTCTTCTGAGGGATGACTTGGTTGGCTTTTAGCACCTTCTTATTCATCTTAACCCCCCTTGCACTCTAACTATTCTTTATTATGGAAAATGAATGTTTTCTCAGTCTTAGGTTACACAGACATAGCTTTAAGCATTCCCTTTCCTGCTTTCCTTAGTGTTAACCAGATTGTGTTCCTAAAGCCCTTCTATAGAGAATCTTGGAGCACTCTGCCACTGCTCTAAGGGACCCCTCCTCTGGGAAGGGAACCTCGAGGTGGGGATGGTTCATACCTCTTGCTGTGCTCATTTCCCCATCAGGCCAGACAAGGCAGTGGAACCCTGTGGGTGCGATGCAAATAGGGGCACTGATCTCCTCCCCTTGGATTGTGGTTCTGGTGTCCACCTCAGACACATCTCTCAGATACCGGGGACGGAGGCGAATTCTGTGCCAGACAACAAAGAGATCTTCTGTTGGTGAGATGATTCTGCAGCAGGGAGGTGCTGCTTGAGGTGGATCCCCCTGATTCCTGATACAAGTCTAAACCAGACTGTGGAACCTTGGTGGGTTCAGTTGGCTGAGAGCTGAGTAACCTGTGTTGATCCAGAAAAAGGCTCATCTCCAGAAAGCCATTCCCAACACCTCATTCCCCATTACCCAACCTTCTCTGAACTACTCTGTGCACACCAAGTCCACACTATACACTATACCTGCTTTGCTCTGTCAGAGGTCCGTGTCTTTGAGCCATGCCTCCCTGACTACACTGCAGCACTTGGATGGTTTGGTTCATCATAAGAAAGACTAAAAGGAAAAGAATAGGCAGGAAGAAGTTCCAGGCTCTTTTCCTCTCAGGTTAGGAACAAGTCTCCAGAAAGTAAGAAAAGGCCACTGAATGAGAACAAATCCCAGGGAGTGATTGAGGTTTTTGTGATAAAGCTAGTTAGTTTGAAGATTTGACTTAAACACTGCTTTAGGAGAAAGTAGGAGAATTTACAAATAATAAATATGCAAAACACACATTTTAGATAAATGTTTACTTAGCCTCAGGAGTCTAAAGTTTTCATTGTTTACACAATATCAGTATTTCTGCACACGAACTTAGAAAAATTTTCTGAAAATTCTAATTGTGCAAATTTGAGTAAGATAACCTCAGTCACTTCATCTGAAATAGGAATAATAATCCAAATTTCCTAATAGTTTTGTGAAGACAGACTGAAATAAACGATGTAAGGTGCTTAGTATAGTGCTAAGTATGAAAATACAGAACATAGGGCTCCCTTTTATACCATTTTTCAGTTTTCTCCTGACCTCTCTATCACAGGAATCAGCAAACTTTTTCTATAAAGGGCCAGAGAGTAAATATTTTAGGCTTTGTGGACCATGTGGTCTTTGTCACAAGTATTCAGCACTGCTGTTGAAGTGCAAAAGCAGCCATAAACAATAGTAAATGGCTGAGCATCTATGTGTTAAAATAAAACTTTATTTATGGGCACCAAAATTTGAATTTCATATAATTTTTAAGTATTACAAATTATTCTTCTTTTGACTCACCACCCCGCAGTCATTCAAAAATGAAAAACGATCGTTAGCTCATGGACCATGCAAAAATAAGTGGCGGGTCAGCCTCTGCCTGTGGACTGATGTTGGTTGAACGATGCTCCATCTCCTACTTTTTCAGATCAACTCTTCTCCCCCGACTCAATCTCTTATCTCTAAGACTCCTTGGATCTCCGTATTTTCTCCAAACCTGAGTGTTCTCTCCTGTCTTCCATTTTCTTCTCCAAGCCAAAGTTTAGGAACTCAGGAGATCTAGGCCTCCCAGCAGGCCCATCCTCCCTGACCAGGGAACTGGTCATTCTGAGACTCTTGTTCCATCTTGTCAGGTTGCAGAGTTGCTGAGATGAAGGAGAATGACTTCCTTATGCTAAGTATAAGAGAAATTCTCTCTTTTTCCATCTTCCCATAACCCTCCCTCCCCTGCCCCCAACAAACAAAAACAACAAAAAAAATCATCCACATTATTAGGTCTTGAGTGGTCTGTGTTTTCTGGAGGCAGAAACCAGGACTACTACTGTCCAAGGAGCTCTCCACCAGTGCACCTTAACCTAACAATAGACAGGCTGCAGAAGACCAAACCTTTTAAATGCTGCAATGTTGTCATCCCGCGTGACACTGTCATCAGCTCCACCTTCAATAAAATCCCGAGTTGACTTAGACAGATGCTCTCGCGCGTGGGCCTGAAAGTCTGTCAGACATACCAAGGACATTTCCGGACCTTCCAAGGAGAAAACAAAACAAAACCAAACCCAGTGAGAACACTTCAGATGCAGAAAAGAAAATGAAGGGGAAGCTGCAGTATGAAATTGTTTGGATTCAACATTAGTCTCCCTGTATTCTTTATCTTAACGGAGTTATTGCCAAAGCCAATGATCCCTAAACCAGAAGGCAGAGAGTAATGGTCCACCCCTCCATTCTCCCATTCCCATTCCCAAATCCTGATTATTTGGCCTTCTGAGTATTTCTCATATTTTCTTCTCCACTCTACACACACCACCTTAGACCTAGTTCAGGCCCCACCACCTCTTAAAACCTCATTACAAATTTTTTTTTGTAATTTTTTTTTATCTTGCCTTCACATTCACTCCCCATCTTGTCTTCCATCAGCTGCCTGGGATCTTTCTAAAGTTCAAGGTTGATCATGCCTGCCTCTTGCTTTTCAATGTACCCACATCATGGCATTCCCAGCTTTCTAGGCCCTGGCTCTTCACCGCCTCACCAGCTTCATTCCTTGGTGAACATATGCTACCATCTGAGAGTTCCCAGGAACCTCAGTGTTTGAATTGGTGGGGCTGTGGATTACAGAGAGCGGAAAGAACAAAAGAAAGTTTACTTTGTAATTCTTGGCTGGGTCGCTGAACATATTGCTTAATATTAGCAGGAGGCTTAAGGGTCACCATCTACCTCTTTGCTATTTTTGCTAATTTGGGGACCTGAGAAACAATGTGTGTGGCCTCCATTTATTCCCATCTTCAATTTGAGCCCTATAAACCCAGAGCTTAGTACTTTTGATACAACACCTCTGAAAGAGAAAAGAGGACAAGGCTTGGGGGTAATCAATAAATCTCTCCAGTAGAAACAGGGCAGTAGGAACAGCAGCAGCAGCAGAGATGCTGAAGACACTAGCTGCTTTCAGTTACAGCATGTAGAGCTCCTGCATGAGAGGATTCCAGAAGGAAAAACAGAGAAACGTGAAGTTCTAAGCTCCAGCCAACTCCCAGGCAGTTGGCAGCCGTGTGAAAATTAACCAAAGGTTGTGGGTAGAAACTGAATGGCTTTTAAGTCATTATCTAAAGGAAGAGAATAGTTTCCAGTAACTAGGGCTTCAACTAGGAATGGGTTAGTTCCTCTAATGGACAAAGGGGACAGAGAGGCCAGATGGGATGTGAGGTGCTGGGAATCTTGGCTGGAGCAGGGATGGGGCAGAACTTGCTTGAGGATACCTCAAGTCAAGTCAGAATCTGGTCAAGCCAGATTCTGTTGAAGTCAAACAGAGAAGTAGCCCTTAGCATTTACTTAAAGGTCTAAGCAGGAAGAAATTATATGACAGACAGGAAATGGAGCCCCCAGGAAGTGCACTGGGCTCTAGATGGAAGGTATGAGGAGTAATTTGGAGCCCAGTCATAGCACTTTTTATAGAAGAAGTACTCTTCCAGTGAGTGAGGAGAGAACATTGAGGTATGGAGTTGAGTCTGACAAAGTACTACAACCATATCTAATTTAGCTCATTCTTACTCCACCCTTCAAAGGGTTAATAAACCTTAGTCAAATGAATTAATCATTGCAAGTAACCAATTATATCACAATTGCTTATTTATATCTCTGTGTGCATGAAATAATTAACATACTAGGCCTGGGAATGTTATTCTTTCAGAGGTCTGCTTGCAAGATTGGACCTTGATTGGTGTCTGGGAACTTGGACTTCAACAGGGTTCCCAGTGTTCCCTGATAAGAGTACCTCCCTGTGTGTAAACTGTTTGTATAAACAATGTGGTTTATGATGAACATTTGCTTCTCCTCTGAGAGTCTAGAATTTTGGTATGGGCTAGGCAGAGGGTGACCACATGATTAGCCCCCAACATGAAACTCTGGGCATTGAATCGCTACTGACCTGCTCAGGTAGGTAACATTTTACATGTGTCATCACATGTAATTCCCCCATGCTGGGGGAATTAACTGCATCCTGCATGAGTCCACTGGCAGAGGACTCATGGAAGCTTATACCTGGTTTCCTCCAGATTTTGCTGCAAGAGCCATTTTTCCCTTTGCTAATTTTGCTTTCAGTAATAAAGCATAGCCTCAACTATTTGTTCTTCCTAATGAAGAACTGAACCTGGGATCCCCAACACACTTTGTATTCCCAGGCATTAGGATAGTACATGGCACTGAGTTGCTGCTTACAGTGTTCCTTACTTGAATTTAACATTCCCCTGCCTGTCATTTATCTTCATCATTGGATGAGAATTCTCCACCAGGTTTCAACTCCTGATATCTCAATAAATCCACATATCCTATACATTACACACTCATAGAAATGCTGTTCTACACAAATCTAGCATAAAGATTGTGTCCAATCCAGATGAAATACGCTCACAATTATGGCAGAGTCATATGCCTAGAATAGTGTCAATTATGTGATTTGAAACCTGCTTGGACACAAAGAATCAACCCTAGCATCTTATATATAACAAACACTATTTTTTCTCATTTCTATACCTCTTCTAATTTTTCCTTAGACTCTTTTCTATCTACAGCTTTTTCTTAATGTCCCTGTGAAGAAGACAGAGAAGGTATTAGTGGACTGTGAATTCTTGAGTTTTGCATTTAAAGAGACTGAGGCCTCAGAAATAAAATAACTTGTGAAAGATCTGTGATATGGTTTAGCTGTTTCCCCACCCAAATCTCTTCTTGAACTGTAGCTCCCATAATCCCCACATGTCATGGGAGGAGCCTGGTAGGAGGTAATTTAATCATGGGAGTGGGTTTTCCAGTGCTGTTCTTGTGAGAGTGAATGAGTCTCATGAGATCTGACGGGTTTATTTATTTATTTACTTATTATTTATTTTGGGATGGAGTCTCACTCTGTCACCCAGACTGGAGTGCAGTTTGTTCTAGACTCATGTGTTCTTGTAGCTTCTAAAGATAGACATTCTCTATTTTCAATTTCATGTAAAGAACAAAATAGTTGGTTCTCATAAATTGCTTATTATATTTAAGAGCATTTTGTAGGTTTAAAAATACAATTATGCATTTTTTTCTTTTTATAATGTATGTAAAGCTTAGTATGGTCTCAGCTCACTGTAATTTCTGTCTCCCCAATTCAAGCAATTCTTCTGCCTCAGTCTCCCGAGTAGCTGGGATTATAGGCATGTACTACCACATCCAGCTCATTTTTGTATTTTTAGTAGAAACAGGGTTTCATCATGTTGGCCAAGCTGGTCTCAAACTCCTGACGTCAGGTGATCCACCCACCTTGGCCTCCCAAAGTGCTGGGATTACAGCTATGAGCCACCATGCCTGGCGGATCTGATGGTTTTATAAAGGGCAGTTCCCTGCATGTGCTCTCTTACCTGCTGCCACTTAAAACATGTCTTTGCTCCTCCATCACCTTCCACCATAATTGTGAGGCCTCCCCAACCATGTGGAACTGGGAGTCCATTAAACCTATTTTTCTTTATAAATTATCCAGTCTCAAGTATTTCTTTTACAGTATGAAAATGGACTAATACAGTAAATTGGTACCTGGTAGTAGGACGCTGCTATAAAGATACCCGAAAATGTGGAAGTGACTTTGGAACTGAATAATAGGCAGAGGTTGGAACAGTTTGGAGGGCTTAGAAGAAGATAGGAAGATGTGGGAAGGTTTGGAACTTCCTAGATACTTCTTGAATGGCTTTGACTAAAATTTTGATAGTAATATGGACAATGAAGTCCAAGCTGAGGTGGTCTCAAATGGAGATGGGGAACTTGTTGACAACTAGAATGATGGTGACTCTTGCTATGTTTTAGCAAAGAGACTGGCAGCATTCTGCCCCTTCTCTAGAGATCTGTGGAACTTTGAGCTTGAGAAAGATGATTTAGGGTATCTGGCAGAAGAAATTTCTAAGCAGCAAAGCATTCAAGAGGTGACTTGGGGGCTGTTAAAAGCATTCAGTTTTATGTATTCACAAATATATGGTTTAGAATTGGAAATCATTTTTAAAAGGGGAACAGAGCATAATAAAAGTCTGGAAAATTTGCAACCTGATGATTTGATGATAGAAAAGAAAAACCAATTTTCTGAGGAGAAATTCAAGCCAGCTGCAGAAATGTGCATACGTAATGAGGAATCAAATACTAATTGCCAAGACAATGGGGAAAATGTCTCCAGGGCACATCAGACATCTTTACTACAGACCCTCCCATCATAGGACTGGAGGCCTAGGATGCAAGGCACCAGAGCCTTGCTGCTTTGTGCAGTCTCAGGACTGGGTGCCGTGTTCCAGCGGTGGCTAAAACCAAAAGTACAGCTCAGATTGTAGTTTCAGAGGGTGCAAGCCCCAAAGCTTGGCAGCTTCCACATGGTGTTGGGCCTGTGGATGTGCAGAAGACAAGAACTGAGGTTTGCGAAGCTTTCCTAGATTTCAGAGGATGTATAGAAGCACTTAGATGTCTAGGCAGAAATCTGCTTAAAGCAGAGCCCTCATGGAGAACCTTTGCTAGGGCAGTGCAGGAGGAAAATGTAGGGTTGGAGCCTTCATACAGAATCCCCATTGGGGCACTGCCTAGTGGGAGCTCTGAGAAGAGGGCCATCATCCTCCAGACTCCAGAATTGTAGATACACTGACAACTTGCACTGTGCACCTGGAAAAGCCACAGACACTCAACACTAGCCTGTGAAAGCAGCCAGAAGAGAGGCTGTACCCTGAAAAGTCACAGAGGCAGAGCTGCCCAAGACCATGGGAACCCACCTCTTACATCAGTGTGACCTGGATGTGAGACATGGAGTCAAAGAGATCATTTTGGAGCTTTAAGATTTGACTGTCCTGCTGGATTTTAGGCTTGCATGGGGCCGTAGCACCTTCAATTTGTCTAATTTCTCCCATTTGGAATGGTTGTATTTACCCAATACCTATACCCCCATTGTATCCAGAAAGTAACTAACTTGCTTTTGATTTTACAGGCTCATAGGTAAAAGGGACTTGCCTTGTCTCAGATGAGGCTTTGGACTGTGAATTTTTGAGTTAATGCTGAAATTAGTTATGACTTTGAGGGACTGTTGGGAAGGCATGATTCGTTTTGAAATGTGAAGACATGAGATTTGGGAGGAACCAGGAGTGGAATGATATGGTTTGGCTGTGTCCCCAGCAAAACCTCATCTTGAATTTTAGCTCCCATAATCCACACATGTCATGGGAGAGGCCCAGTGGGAGGTAATTGAATCATGGGGGGTGGGTTTCACCATGCTGTTCTCATGATAGTAAATAAGTCTCATGAGATCCGATGGTCTTATAAAGGGCAGTTCCCTTGCACGTGCTCTCTTGCCTGCCACCATGTAAGACGTGCCTTTGCTCCTCCTTTGCCTTCTGCCATAATTGTGAGGTCCCTTCAGTTATGTGGAACTGAGACTCCATTAAACCTTTTTTTAATTTATAAATTACCCAGTCTCAGGTATTTCTTCATAGCAGTATGAAAATGAACTAATATAATCAGGTAGTAAGTTATTATGAGAGATGGTTCTGAACTCGTGTGTCCTGGTAGCTTCTAAAGGTAGACTTTCTCTATTTTCAATTTCAGGTAAAGAACAAAATAGTTGGTTCTCGTAAATGACTTGTTACATTGAACTTGAGAGAATTTTGTAGGTTGAAAATTACAATTATACATTTTTTAATATAATATACGTAAATCTCTATTATTTTTATTAGAGTTTTAATATAAGGTTTATAATTAAAGAAAAGGATAACTTCATTGTTCAAAGCTTTTCCTAAATTTGGAAATGAAGAAATTAGCATAATATATTTGTATATACTTTATTTCAATTTGATCCCTACCAGTCTTGAAGCTACCAGAAATTAAAGGGAAGATTCAAGTTATCTAATGGTTTTCTTGTATTCTCATTTTATTTTGTCCTCTTGTATTCCCATTTTATTTTGTCTCCATTTCAATGTTGTTTTCTTTTTTCCTTTTTTATTCCTACTGCCCAAGAAGAAGAGACACAGGAGAAAAGAATAAAACTGCAAACTGACCAATTGCCAGCTATTGTTCTAGAAACTTTAGCTCCTTTTAGCTCCTTGAACCTCTTTAGGCTTTTTGTCTGATAATGAAAACAGTGAGGTAAAATTAGCAGACCAGTGACAAGGAGGAGGAAATCTAAGGGCAAGGACATTCAGGAGTACCTGTTGCTAACAATCTGAAGTTCAAACTGTCCTGACTGAGGGAAGGAGGAAGGAAGTAGAGAAGCTGGCAGGCTTTTCAAGGAAGACTTGGCTTTCTTCAATATTGCAATCTGATTTAACACCAGACAGATAACAAGTTGTCTTCCTTTGAAGATTCTGTATGATTCATATGATTCATGTTGGTGTTGCTTTAGGAACTCAGGGTTATCACAGCTTATATTTTTATGGAACCCCCCTACACAGTCTGTGGGAAATCTCAGTGTGAAAATTGCAGGGTAGGCTGTGGAGATACAATGGGGGAGAAAAGTCAGCCTCTGATGACTCACTTTAAGGTACACTTGCTTGGTGCTATAGGATGGTGTCCTTCCAGAACCTCTGGCCTAATTCTTTAGGAACTTATGCCAAGTTTCCCAATGGAATGTCAGATAATATCAAGGCTACATTTTACGGGCCTAGTTTGAGAGATTAGACTGTTCAAAGTTGGCTGAAAATGCTTTAATCAGTCTTGCCCTCAAGGATAGTGGATGCAAAGGGTATAGCCATTACCATAGCATTGTCAACAACAGCATTCTCAGGGGAGAGGCTGAAGCTAGAGGAGACCCTGAGAATGAAGAGGTGACGGGAAAGGAGAAGGGTGGCAGAGCTGATGGAGACTAGGAGAGCCATGTGCAGATGGCAGTGTTGGGTTCAGGGAAGACATGAATCAATGGCATTGGAAAATGCTCCTGTGACTGAGGCAGATGAGCCCCAAGCATGGGGAGGAGAGGGAAGGAAGAAGAATTTGGATACTCAGGAACAGCAGGTCAGCCCTCGGTGTATAAAGGGAGCCAAGTGTTTTTAGTATTGCAGTGACCTGAGGAATCAAGGATGGCATTTGTATGGGAGTGAGGGGAAAAGGAGCCAGTCCAGTTAAGATGCTGCAAGGATTAATTCCTGGTGGCTGTCAGCCCAGAATCAGCTCTAGCTTCTTCCCTGAGCTCTCATACATTGTGAATCAAGAATGCAGGAGCCTTCTGAAACATAATGGCCCTTTTTTTGTTTTATTCTGATTTGTATAATAATAATCTCTCCTCCTTAGACTGCCACTCCTCACCCATTCTCATTAGCCTTTTTTCCTTTCTACTAATGAAAATTCCCTTCTTGACCTGTAAGCGTGGTCTACCATGAGGAGTATGATGCTTGAGTTCTTCAGAACAGCTTCTTTAGTCATGATAGGGGAGTGACTCATATCTTTGCTTTACTCTAGGAGCTTTGTGTGTCATGGATTGAAAGAGTTTTTGAGATTTGCGGTGGCAGGCACGTTTATGTTAAGGACATGCTCACTTTGAAGCTATAGTGACCTAATTAGGCAATTACCTACCACTGTCCTGCCTCCCACACATCCTGCCTATTGAGGACTGGAAGACTATGAGAACAGTCTTGCTTGATGGAGCCAAGGGGGGCCCTAGAGAGACAGAGAGATGTGCACAAGTTTGGTAGCACAGTTAATAAATGAACTTCTGTCTCCACATTTAGGGTTCTTTCTGAAATACAATATGACTCTTGCAATTGCTTGTGGATAGCCTGGCAAAACCTAGAATTAGCTTCTCCTTACTTGAGAATTAGCTTCTCAGCACAGACCTAAGATTTCTAGAGACTCAACTCATCTACACTAGATTTTATCATTCCACCTTCACCTCTACTCCTTCTGACCCTGCTTAGTCACGCCAGCAAAAGGAGCTCCACTTGAAGTTGGAGGTATAGAATAAACTTTTGCTTCATCCAGTCAGTGGAGCTGTGCGTGTGGCAGCCTGAGAGGCAGGCTGCTTCAAGGGAGATCGTTACTAACACTTATTTGTTATTTGAACAGTGGCAGGCTACATGTCTTCTCTCCAAGTCTCAGTTTCCTCATTTGAGAAAATATACATTTTTGTATATTTCAGCTTAATCCATGATAGATTTGAAGCCACCTGAAATTAAAAGCTGAGCTGAGGTCCTTCAAGTACTCATATTCTGTGCTTTCTTGGCCCATAAATACAAGGAGCTATTTAGATGAGTTCATATGAACATTCTAATTCAACATTTACTTCATGGCAATAAAGTACAGAACAGGGCACCAGCACAATATTTAGACATATTTGCCAACACCAAACAGCTGGATGCTCAAGCCTGCCTTTGCTCCTCCTCCCAGCCTGGAGGGCTTGCTTTTCATAAACTTTTCTAGTCCCATGGCACCACCTTATGGTTTCAGTGAATAACTACTTGACCAATCTTGTCACCATTCCCTTTTACAAGAGGATATGGTCTGTCATGCCACCTGTTTTTCCTGCTCTCAGACTAGGTAATTGAAATCCATTTTACTACATAGATGTGCCTCTTCCTCCTTTCTCAATTTCTCCAAACTATTGAGTGCCTTCTCAGGGAAACCTTTCTCACCCCTTCTTCTCTTTTCCTAATCTCTCCCATCTCCTTTCCTTTTTAATTTGCAAACCAAAAATAATTGTGCTATGTGGTCCCTTGTGTCAAGAAGAACAAAGTGAAACAATTTTGAAGGCGCATTAGACCTAGCAAAAAACTTCAAAAACCTTTGAAAGTACCCTCAAAGACATCTTAACATTTCTTACTTACATTTCCACTCAATTCTCTCTTCCTCTAATTAAGCCTGCTTTTCTTCATCAGCTGCATATACAAGAAATTTTTTTAAATGATTTATTACACAATTTTCTTAGTTTTCAGTTTTGGTTAATGACCAGCAATACAATAACATTGTTTCACGTTAATTTGCATTGCAAATATGCCAGATCTTCTGCTATTTTGTGAATCAAGTGGGTATTTCAGTCACCTGGGAATCCAACCGCTATTTTAATAGCATTCTTTCTATGGGAAAATCTGTTCTGAGTTTCAAACAAATGCCCTCCAAGTAGAGTTTTGGAACTCAGCCATGTTGTAAACTGTGTGCTGCCCATAGGGTGTTGAAAATAGTTTAGGGCATACTGGGAGACATTGATCCAAATGTTTATATGGTGTTTTGAAAGATTGAGGATTTTCTTATTATTTCAAACAGTGGAATAATTTGATTATGCAAAGAACCTTGGAGACAGCATGATGGCTCCTTAATATGAATAATAATAATAATGACAATAATATTGCAACCATTTATCAAGTGCTTCATGTTGTGCCATGCACTGTGTAAATTGCGTTACATGCATGACTGTTTTAATCCTTGTTGAAATGTTCAACACAAATATTATCATCCCCATTTCACGGGTGAGAAACCTGAAGTTCAGGAGGTTAAAATACTTTGTTCAATATTACATATCTAGTAATGTGTCATGATTCCAGTGGCCTGGCTCTGAAGCACCATAGAAAGAAGAAAATGGGCACAGCCAAGTGTGGTTTATGGAACGACAGAGTTGGCACAGACCTTAGAGGATTAAAATGTCATGGACATATGCAACTTTGCTTTCTTCCCTCAAAAAAAATCATAACTCAATCAGAAAAAATCTTCATTATTCAGCCAATCACTAAAAAATAACCTCTTATGTTTAAATCTGTCTTAACAGTCTACAGAGCACTCTTCTATATGCTATTCCATTTGGTGCTTACAACAATCCAGCAGGCAATCAGAGACTGTCTGTATGAGCCCCATGTTATAGATGAAAACACTAAAGCTCGGAGAATCCATGTGAGTTATCCAAGCTCATGCAACAGAAATGGCAAAGCCTGATCTAGAATCTTTCTGACTTGTTTCCAATGTCTTTGAACTAGTATAGAGTGTTAGTGGTATGGAGGAGACATTTAAGTCTCTGTTCTGAATAGTCAGAGAGCTGCATAAAGTGAGCTTGGTCAATTCCCACAAAATCCAGACCATTGGGAAAGGAGTTCTATGTGATACTGTGAGATCACTGCCCCTGCCTTTTTATCTGCTCAACAAGGATAGAATGTGCAAAACAGACATCAGCATCCACACAAAGCTCCAAAACAGGCTCTGCCCTCCACTCTGTCCACTAGTGACTTCAGGTCTTACAGGTGTACCTGTATCTCAGAGTGGCAATCACTGGGTGGTAGCAGGAGGAGAGGAGAAAGGCCAGAGCAGTTGGGGATGGAAAAGCCCAGCTATGAAGTGCAGTTTTCTCTCTCTTTGCCTTCCTCCTGGCATCTCTGTCTATGGCAACTACCCAGATTGTGTTTCTGAAGGCCATTGCTGTCCACCGATCGACTGTGCCCAAGGAACTATGCCTGAGGGAGTCAGTGGAGTAGAGAAGATAGAGTATATCATAAACTTTGGCACTTGGCAAACATAGGCTGAAATCTCAGCTCTACTACTTGCTCACCACGGTTCCGTGCAAAATTTATTTGTTAAAGGAGAATATTAACATCCATCCCATAGGGCTACCATGAGGACTAAGCACTATGGCCCCTTTGAAATTTCTAAAACAGTGCCTTGTATAGACTAGATTATCAATAAAGGCAGCTCCATGTTCATTATTCCTCCTGTTGATGACATGTATGATTTCATCTGAGGCTCTGGAAGTGGAAAGCTGCTTCAGGATTTGAGTATTTCTGTCATAGTATAATTTAAACCCTCTGTCAGATTTACTCATTAGTTTATCCAAGAAGGTTTGTTGACACACACTCTCAGCCAGGATAGCAGAGGCATATACTGCTCCCCATGTGCTTAACATTTCCCTGCGGCTTAAATACAGGCACGGCGCTGTGACTAGTTCTTCTGGCCAATGGGCTGGGAGTGGGAATAGCAGGTGTTAATTCTAGGCCAAGGATTGAAGAGCTGGCATGTGACCATCCAGCTTTGTTTCCTCCTCTACAGTGATCCTCCATCCTCAAGAAGACAGAGCTGCAAGAGAAAGGCCACTTGGATTCCCAAAATGCCATTCAGAAAAAAGTAGCCCTGGAGATCAGTTGATATTGTACGAGGGAGGAATATATATTTATGTGTTACCTCACTAAGTTGTCAAGGTTTATTCTTTACTATAACATAGCTTAATCTAACATAATATATTAAGGTATTATGCTAAACACTAGAGATATGGGGGGAAAAGCCTTTATCACATAAGTTTCTGCTCTCAAGAAGCTTACAGTCTAAGAAGACAGACTTTAATAGCTCGTCATTTGATAACTGATACGATGTAGAGTATAACAGAAGTCCCTTTGGTGGGGGAGTTACCTGGAAATTTGGCAATATTCCCATTACCTCTCAAATGATATGCCACAAATGATGTTCCACTCAATCTATTCTAGACAAGCTCCAATTCTCATCTATCTTTAAATTAGGATATTACTATCTGTCTCATAGTGATCTTGTGAGAATTGAAGGATCTTGCAAAATGCAGAATATAGTAGTAGTTAAGAATAAAAGTCTGGGGATTTTGCTTCCTACTAATGAACTCTCTATTCTGTTCCATTGATCTATTATCTGTCTTTATACCAGTACCTCCCTATCTTCATTAGTGTTCTTGGTAGTTCTCTCCAGGTTGATCTGTAGATTCAATTTAACACAATCGGAGGCTCTTCATTAGAGGGACTTTGTAACCTATTTGTTCCAAATAAGCTTATTGCTTAAAGGAACTACATTGTTTGAGACACAGTGACTTCTTTGTTTTTTTAGGAGTCACTGTTTTCTTTTGCTTGTGGCGAGGAAGCAGTGGTCAAAATACTAAATATATCCCTGAAGGCAATCGCCATACCTTTTAGGTTTTCAGAACGCTGTCAAGTGAAAACATTTTAACCCATTTTTCCTCCTACAGACACCCACAGATATTCCTCCATACAATTCTAAGACTCAACTTCCTAGACTTAAGCTTCTCTGTCTGTATCCTCTTTGAAACCAAATCTTCCTTTGCCCATGCCCCCTGAGTTCCCTAACACCTGTCTCCCTAGGACTGTCTTTGCCAAGGTCGCTGCCTTGCAAACTCACACTTGGCTTCCACGATATCTCCCATTCCCATCCCACCTGGCACTTCATCTCCTTTCTCAGTTCCAAGCACACAGAACACACTCAATGACAAACCTGATTCTAACATCTTCCAGTCCTCAGGGAAAGCGGTGTTTAGACACAGTCACTCAAAGCCTGGCTCACTGCTGGAGGTGTTAGGAAACACACATCACTACCCACAGTTCATGCTAAAGAAGAGGCTGAAGGCTCAAAGTTAATCTTTTAATGAAAACATCCAGCTTAGCAGTAAATAAGCAACTAGGCCTGAGCAAGGTTGACTTTGAAAGAATTTTGCTGGCTTTGCAAATTTACTTCAGAATTAAGTGAAGTTTATTACAAAATTAAACTTCAAAGTGAACAAATGGTTTCTTTTCTCTCAAACTTTATGTTGTCCTCTGCTCATCACAGATTGTTAGAGGTAGGGAGTGGGTGATTTCAGGTAGGAAATTACTTGGAGAAGGAGGGGCTTTCTGTGGTGATGGGGTTAGGGTGGGAGAAGAGCAAGCACAGCCTGGGAGCCCGTGGGCAGGACAGCAGTGGGGACCCAGGCCAGGACGGTCTGAGTTTGGGGATTGGGATGAAGGAGTGTAGAGCCTTCCCTGCCCACAGAACTGTTCTGGGGAAATTAATTATGTCTAGATTAATATGGGAGGCAGGGAGAACCAGTGAAATTTTTGAGTGGAAAATTATTCAGGAATATACAAGAAATGCTAGGAAAAGCGAACTTAAAAGTACCTGGAAAAATAGAATTAATTTCTCCAGAACAGTTCTGTAGGGGTCCCAGAAAGGTCACTAATTTGTCCAGGTCCGTTCGTCTCCACTCCTCCCCCAGCTCTTGCCACTGCTCCTTAGTATTGCCACAGCTCACGTGTGTGATGCGCTTATGACATGCCAGGCACACTACACGTGTTACTTCATTTGATCTTCATGGAAGGTCAATCTTTTCAAGACTGTCTCTTTTTCAGAAGAGAAAATGAGATTAATTAACATGACCAAAGCCTTTCAGCAGTAATAAGCAGAATTGGGATTTGAACCTAGCCTGTAGCCAACACACAGGGCGGGGGAGGCAGAAATCCTGAGCTGTACCAATGACCATAACAGTGGGGTTTGCCTTTCCTTTGGAACCTGTAGTTCGAGTGCAAAATGAGTTTCCCACTGACTTGTCATACCATCTCCACTCAAGGCTCATTGGCTATTTATTTGGAGGGTAATCACTACCTGCTACCTAGCCACTAGAGGACAGTATTACCTCAAAAGTGCTTTCAAAAGTAGCCAAAATCTGGGTTCTGGAAATTTCTTTTCCATAGCAATTTTCACAACCTCCATAATCAGCCTCTAGGCCATATCCTCGGTCAGCTCTCACATAACCTGGCCTGCTCACAGTCCCCTGATCCAGACCCTCCCTTGCTGTTTTCCAGACTCCAACTCTGTCTCTCCTTTCCAGAAGGAAGCCTGGTGATGAACACACACTGGAACGTGGTGTTTAAGCTCCAAACTGCAGCCACTCACTCACTAACATCCACATGTTACTTAAATTCTCTGTGCCTCGGTTTCCTCATAACACCTCCCACACTGTAATGAGAAGTAAGCGAGTTAATACTTAAAAGGTGCTGGCAGTAGATAGAAAGAACAGTAGAGGTTCTCATGAGAGACTCTCAAGTTTGAAATAATGACCTTTTTGGAGACCTTTTAAATCTGATCATTGCACTGAGTTAAAGAACATCTTCTCTCCAAGGTAACACACTGTAATATCAGCCTCTAATGTTTGCACCTAAGTGAACTGATCTCAAATGGGGGATATAGGGCCACAGGCAGAGCTATTTGAGGCAGCATTTTTGCAGCACCTCTTGAATTCCAGGGAATGGGTCCATGGATAAGACAGGCCAGCTTTGGACCCACCAGCAGGCTTGGAGAGTGTTTCAGGATGAGGTTATGAAAAGATATTGGTTTTATTCAGGTGGTCATGGGGTACCCATTGAGCAATATGCCTGCTTATTTTGGATGAAGAGAAATGTCGAGTCATTCTTGAGCTGTCATAACCCAGTCTCTTAGAAAGCAAATATAGTTTCACTGTAGACTAGAATGCCAAAATTCTTCATAATGGAGGGGATTAAAAACATGCTAGGTCCTCCTGATCACTGTGATCCTGTTCTAACCCAGCCATCCATTTCGCTTGAGGTAATTCTGGAGGTCAGGATGAGCCCTGGACTTTGCAGTCTGTGCTCAAGCCTGTCAGGGTTAAAGATGAACAGTTTGGTGCTGTGGTCAGGTTAATATCAGGTTGGTGCAAAAGTAACTGTGGTTTTGCTATTGAAAATAATTAATGCAACCTTGGGTCATTGCAAACTGAAGCCAAACCAGTCATAGATGGCTAAGTCAAACTAAAGACAGTTTGCATATTTCTGCAGCCAACAAGCCACTTATAGGCTATGAGCCTCTTTGCAATGGCTACACGGTGGATGGGGGCAGCTCTGCAGTCAGTTACAGGAAGAGATGGGAAGAAAGCCTGAAGGAGGTCCTGCTGAAGATCTTGGTCCAAGGCCAATGACTTCTGTCATAGGGTTGCATTGTTTGTGTTTGCTTTATAGGGTCTAAAGTAGGAAGGAAGTGTGTCTCTCTAACTACTGAGCTTGCTACGTAGATCAGATCTGACTGCAGGAAGTGGGGTTCCTGGATGTGAAGATGAGTTAGGTAGCAAGAGCTCGGATTATGCACTTTCCCAAGATCATGGAGAAAGTCAGTTGCTGGGTATAGGAAAAACAATCAGGATTTCAGAATCTGCTGGGTGTCTGGGGTCGAGGACATGGGTGCCTATGTGTGAGATGCTGTGGGATCCACTCTCAACAGCCTGTGGATGTGAGAGTCACTGGCATCTTGCAGACAGTTTGTGTTCTTCAAGGGGTTTATGTTGATCCAGGGTCAAACACAACTTACTGTGAGTTAGGTGACTTTGGCAGGAGAGAAAGTTTCTTCTACACAGAAAGCAGCAATGTCCTCCCTAAAGTCACCTAATATTGTAACATCCTCTATGCTCAGACACTCAGCACCCTGTGCTGAGCAATGAAAAGGCATGTAAAGGGCCTAGCGTTGCACTTAGTGCCAATATACTCAATAAATGGTTGCGTTATCTTCAATAATAGTAACTAATAACACTTACAGAGCATTTACTGTGTGCCAGGCAGTGTTTTAAGGGTTTGGTAGCTCTACATTCATTAGGTAGGGATCATTATTATCTCTGTTTTACAGATATGGAGGTGGAGGCCAGACATTCTGGAATTCAAAACTAGGCATTCTGGCCCCAGAGTCCACACTTAACTATTGTGCTTTTAATTAATACTACAAAGAGTTGCCAATAGGAGACCAGAGGAAGGCAAAATGGCCTCTGGCTAGGGTGACCAAGGAACACTGCCAGAATAGACAGGTGTTTCAGCTGGCCCTTTCACATACATTGAACTATATTTTCTTCTACCAGCCCTAGTCCTTGGGTATGAAACTGAGCCCACAGGTCCTGCTGTTACATGAACCAGGGTATGGGTAGGTAGTCAAGGCCTCAGGCCTGCTGAACCAAGAGTTTATTCAGCAGGGAGTGGGGAAGCCAGTGGTAAAGCTGGTGAGGAACTCTTCAAGACTATCTGAGTCTTCAAGAAAGTTCTAACAGCCCACTGGGGGACTTTTAACTGTGCCTACATCAAAACACATTCTTTAAAAAACTACTTTGTACTTGCGGTTCCTTCATTCTGGAACATACTAATCATTCCTATCCTTAGGACTCAGTTGATGTGTTTCTCCATCCATGAAACCTTCCTCAGTGCCACTGGGCAGAGCTGGCTGTGTGTGTGTGCGCGCGTGTGTCATTACAGTGTGGCTTTTTCAGGACTTTGAGTTCCTTGAGGCCAGGAACCATGTGGCATTCATTCTTGAATCCCACTACCCAGCGCAGAGCCTGGTACATAGTAGGTGCATGATGATGATTTGTTGTGGAATTAGAGAACAGATTTTAAAACCTGAATTCTCAAAGAAGGAGGGGTAGGATGTAGTCAGCATTACTCATTCCCATCTCTGCCCAGTCTCACCCTGCTCTCTCTGCTTTCTACCATGGTCTCCTCTGGAAGGATATGGCCAACTTAATGCAAAGGTCAGGGCATCTTTGGTTCTTGGACTGATGTTTACATTTTTGAACTCACAAGGATGTCAACATATCCAGAAGCTGAACTCCAAGTGAGCACACCAGCTTATGTTAGTACAATCAGCTTCTCTGGGCGTAGCTTCATTACATTGTAAAAGTCTAGTGAGACCCTCAGTCCCTTCCTCATATGGGCACCACTGACTCCCAGTTAGAGCCTGATATGGTTTGGCTGTGTCCCCACCCAAATCTCAACTTGAATTGTATCTCCCAGAATTCCCAACATGGTCTCCTCTGGAAGGGTATGGCCAACTTAATGCAAAGGTCAGGGCATCTTTGGTTCTTGGACTGATGTTTACATTTTTGAACTCACAAGGACGTCCAAGGTTGCATTAATTACTTTTAATGGCAAAACCACCATTACTTTTGCATGAACCTAATATTAACCTATTGTGGGAGGGACCCATCGGGAGGTTATTGAATCATAGGGGCCAGTCTTTCCCATACTATTCTCATGATCTTGAATAAGTCTCATGAGATCTGATGGATTTATCAGGGGTTTCTGCTTTTGCTTATTCCTCATTTTCTCTTGCTGCCCTCATGTAAGAAGTGCCTTTTGCCTCCCGCCATGATCCTGAGGCCTCCCTAGCCATGTGGAACTGTAAGTCCAATTAAACCTCTTTTCTTCCCAGTCTCAGATATGACTTTATCAACAGCATGAAAACAGACTAATACAGTAAATTGGTGCCAGTAGAGTGGGACATTATTGAAAAGATATGCGAACATGTGGAAGCGACTTTGGAACTGGGTAACAGGCAGAGATTGGAACAGTTTGGAGGACTTGGAAGAAGACAGGAAAATGTGGGAACTTCCTAGAGACTTGTTGAATAGCTTTACCCAAAATGCTCATAGCAATATGGACAATAAGGTCCAGGCTGAGGTGGTCTCAGGTGGAGATGAGGAACTTGTTGGGAACTGGAGTAAAGGTGACTGTTGTTATGTTTTAACAAAGAGACTGGTGGCATTTTGCCCCTGCCCGAGAGATTTGTGGAACTTTGACCTTGAGAGAGATGATTTAGGGTATCTGGTAGAAGAATTTTCTAAGCAGCAAAGCATTTAAAAGGTGACTTGGGTGTTGTTAAAAACATTCCATTTTAAAATGGAAACAGCATAAACATTCAGAAAACTTGCAGCCTGATGATGCAGTAGAAAAAGAAAAAATTTTTTGAGGAGAAATTCAAGCCCGCTGCAGAAATTTGCGTAAGTATCAAGGAGCCTAATGTTAATCCCCAAGACCACAGGAAAATGTCTCCAGGCCATGTTAGAAACCTTCACGGCAGCCCCTCCCAACACAAGCCCAAAAGCCCAGGAGGAAAAAGTGGTTTCATGAGTGGGGTCCAGGGTCGGGACTTGGTGCCCTGTGTCGCAGCTGCTCCAGCTGTGCCTGAAAGGGGCCAAAGTACAGCTCAGGCTGTGGCTTCAGAGGGTGGAAGGAAGCCCCAAGCCTTGGCAGCTTCCGCATGGTGTTGAGCCTGCGGGTGCACAGAAGTCAAGAATTGAGATCTGGAAACCTCTGTATAGATATCAGATGTGTGGAAACGCCTGGATGCCCAGGCAAATGTTTGCTGCAGGTGTGGCATTTAAGGCTTGAAGCATAAAAGAAAGAAGTAGAAGAGAAGGCGGGAGTGGAAACGGGTCACAGTTATGATCTTCCAGTAGCTGAAATCATCTTAGGTTTCATTTTTTAAAATTAGAATATAATTTACACACCGTAAAACACATCCAGTTTAAGTGTACAGCTCTTCAAGTTTCAGCAAGACAGGCATCAAGATACCACCACATTCAAGATAATTGAACACTTCCATCGTTACAGAAAGTTTCCTTGTCTTTTCCCAGTCAATGCTGTTTCACCCACAGAGGTAGTCACTGTTCTGACTTCTCTCATCATCACATAGAATTTCAAATTGTTGCTCTGGAATTTCTAATTATTGGGATCAATTAAATATTTATTTATTTATTTATTTATTTATTTATTACTCCTTTTGCTCAACCTGCTTTTGAGAGTCAACTGTGTTTTGCTTGCATGAGTATTTCACTGTTTTTCCATTGCTCAGCACTGTTCTATTGTATGAATATAATACACATTTGTTTTATCCGTTCACCTGTTGGTGGGCATTCGAATGGTTTCCAGTTTGGGGGGCTATTATGAATGAAACCACTGTGAATATTCTTACACAATTTTGGGGGACTATATTTTATTTCTCTGAGATAAATGCTTCATAGTAAAGTTGGTGAGTAACAAGGCAGGTGTATTTTTAACTATAAGAAAAAGTAGTCCCACTTTACATTTCTACCTTTAAAGTATACAAGTTCTAGCTATTTTATTCCACTTAGGCTTCATTCTAATAGCACATAGTCGCTAATTAGAGAGAACATACAACCATAATACCGGTTTCTACAAACCGATTTCACAGGGTCTTCTGCCTCTCAGGAGATGCTTCACCCTGGAATGATCCTGATAGGAGAAGGGTTTTCCACTCACTGGGACCTTCAGCCCAGCATGCACATTTGGGAAGACTGTTCAAGGAGCAATGAGCACGGAAGGCAGAATAGCTCATTTCACCATGCAGGGTCAAAACCAACAAGCAATTTGATGCAGATGATAGAGGCACATCACCATCGTATCCAGGAATGGCTTTGTAACAAGTCACTATTCCATCCCTGAAAGTAATCAGAGAATTTATTTGCAATCTGTTAGCTAATTGTTCCCATACTGAGCACAGATCTTAACTAAATGATCTTAACTAAGTGGCATTTAAATTTCTGCCCTCTGATATGAAAGTTACCATGCTCATATTTGGGTAGTAGGGTTTAATTTTAATTTGCCTAAGATTGCAGCTGATTTCTGAGATCCAGAAAACAAATTTGATGCACATATCACAAGATATTATGTAAATGCTGAGTAGACAGGGACTTTCCAGGCAGAAAAGGGATGCTGCACACCAGCTGTACGGCATCCAGCAAGTTGCATCCCTGCTGCTGGCGTCAGGGGACTCAAAGCCAAAGTGAGAACAGTAATTCCTGTTTCTACCCACCTACTGCCTAGGATGGGGGTGAGAGTCAAATATGAAACAGTTGCATTCACATCCTACCAAAAACTTTCCAAATCTGGATTTTCATCCTCATGAAATAAAGATAATAGTATATGCCTTACAGAGTTGTTATAGGAATTAGGTAGTGTAGATAAAACACCATCACAGCGGGTGCACAATAAACAAAAGCCTCAATATTAAGTAGCCTCGTTGTCTGAGTTATACAAGGGTACCATTTACCAAATGCATATTCACTCAGCTGACAACCAGCCTTTGTTAAGTTCCTGCTCTGAAAGAGGTACATGGTTTATTCTGTTAATAAATCTCACACAGTGACAGCATCACAGCGGGCTGGGATTTGTAACCCAAGTTTCAGCTTCCCAAATGTTCCTGGTCCTCTTGTCATATGGAGCCACTTTCTCTTCAATATTAAAAAGCAAACTGGCTCTAACTCCCATATTACATAGAATTTGGAATTCCTATTCCTCCCTTTCCATATTTCTATGAATTCTCAGAGGATGGACACTTCTTCCAGATACTTCATAAGTTCCAGCTTCTGCTGAATTCTTGATTTCCATTTATGTCTTGCCTCCTGTAGCTGCTTTTTTTTTTTTCATTCTCCACTGACTCAAATGTAAAACGTATTTCCTTTCCTCATTAATTAAGGTTATTTCCTTTTATCTCTTATCACATACAAATAATCAACCTGGTCTATCGTTATTTATCTAAATCAAGGTTTTATTCTAGTGTCCAGTATTTCTGCTCTTTTATTTTCCTGCACTTCTTATGGAGTGTCTTCTGATATTATTATTATTATTATCATCATTATTATTTTCAGACAGGATTTTACTCCATCACCCAGGCTGGAGTACAGAGGCACCATTTCAGCTTACTGCAGCCTTGACCTCTCAGGCCTCCCACTTCAGCCTCCTGAGTAGCTGGGACTATAGGTACGCAACACCACATTGGGGTAGTTTTATTTTTTTTGGTAGAGCTGGGGCCCCACTTTGTTGTCCAGCCTTGTCTCAAACTCCTAGGCTCAAGTGATCCTCCTGCCTCAGGCTCCTAAAGTTCTGGGATTACAAGCATGGTTTTTTTTTTTTTTTTAATTCAAACTATCATTTTAAGTAGGTGCAAGCATGTGACCCAATTATGTCCTCTGGTCTGTTTATGTGTGAATATATACATATTGAGTTGCATATTTTTATCACAGAATACCATGTTTTCACCTTTCTATTACAGTTAAGACAGTATATTGTTTGCTTTTTGAGACAGAGTCTCACTCTGTCACCAGGGTGGAGTGCAGTGGTGCGATCTCGGCTCACTGCAATCTCTGTCTCTCGGGTTCGAGGGATTCTCCTGCCTCAGCCTCCCGAGTAGCTGAGATTACGGGCGTGTGCCACCACACCCAGCTAATTTTTGTATTTTTAGTAGGGACGGGGTTTCACCATGTTGGCCAGGATGGTCTTGATCTCCTGACCTCGTGATCTGCCCCCCTTGGTCTCCCAAAGCGTTGGGATTACAGGCGTGAGCCACCATGCCTGGCCTATTGATTTTTATAATAATGTGCAGAGGTAGGTTAAACTATGAATTTAATCTGAGGATGGTAAAGGGGCAACAATTACACCTGTATTATAAAAAGAACCATTGGTCTGATGGTGTCGGGAACCAGTGTGAAGGGTGTTGTACGGGTGAACTGAAGCAACAGCTTTACATTCCTACGGCTTCTCTTTGTGCCATAGGCACTCAACAGAAACTATGCTTTGCATACCCATGTGATCATTCTGTTTTTCACTTTCAGTACAGTATTCAATAAATTACATGAGACATTCAACCCTTTATTATAAAATAGCTACTATTAGAGAATAAGCAAGGCAGCTGGACCACACTTATTCCAAAAAATATACAAGGTGCTCAGGGAGAGAACCTGTCAGCATGGTCAGAGTAGGATCACCTCATTCAAACATCACATGCATCGTGTCATTTGACCTCCAGAACAATATCTTGTGGTAGGTGCTATGGGTTTTACAGCTGAGGAAGCAGAAGCCCAGAAAGGATAAGAAGCTCACTCAACATCACGCAGCCAGGAAGGTGCCAACCTCAGTTCTCACTGGGATTCTAGCACTTTTGGTCTAGTGTACAAATTCAACGAAATTAAACACATTCTAAACATTCTCAGACTCTTGTTTCTAGTGCCTCAATAGACAAATGATTGGGAAAGAAGATAATAAAACTGAGATTCTAATATGCATTGTTTTATATAACTCCTTGAATACCTTAATTTTTATACAATAACTAGTTCTCCCACCATGAGGTTTTAAACGTTAGGAGCAGAGGATGGTTTCAAGCCATCAGTCTCTGAGTTAGGGCCCCAGCACTTTCCAGGCACCATTCTGCAGGCTGGCTACTTGTCAAATAATAGTGATGATAATAATAATAATATAACAACTTTTAGCAGTCTTATACCCTAATACAAAAGATTCAGTGGTGGTGTCTACCTAACGAGGGCAGAGCTACCATCAGTGTAACAGCCTTCTGCTTCAAAGAGGAGGGTGCTAACAGCCTTGTTGTTTATGTTGAAGCAGAAGCACCTGGAGCATCTTAAGGTGAGCTATTCATTCAATGAGCACATACTCAGTGCCTCTTGTGTGCCAGGCACTGTTGCAGGTATCGTCTACACTCTTGGCACTACAGTGCTCAGTGATTCCTCAGTACCTCCTGGGAATTTCAAACTCGCTAACTTGACGTTTAGGATTCTTCAACATCTAGCCCTGGCTTGCCTGTAGGGGCTGCCACACATGTCCGTGCATGCACAGTTCTGGCTGGTTTGGCATCGTTGGCTGCCTGCATGGCCACTCCTCAGTGCTTCCTGAAATCCCTCCCTAAGTCACACACTCAAACACCTCTGAAAATGGGGGCCATTCTTCCGTCATGGATCACATGTACAAAGCTCTCTCATATGCAGAATTCTTCTATGGTACTTAGTTCCTCTGGCTGTGGCAAAGCCTCTGGAAAACCAAATGTAGAACTCATCTCTGAGTTCCTACAACACCCAGACTATTTCCTTGAGCAGAATAATTAAATAATTAATAGAGAACTTTTTATTGAAGGATCCATTCTTACTTAGGGAATCCCAGCCTGAATATTTTATTTTGGTGAAAATGACAAAAGGGGCTTGGATAAAATGACTGAACCATGTCAGTCTTTTTTCCAGAGGCATAAATGTGAAGAGGAAAGAGCTGAGAAGGCACATATATGACTTCTTTTCCTGACTCTATCTGGTTCCACATTTGGGAAAACATCCCCAACAGTTTCCTGCCTTTATTTTTGTTTATCATGAAAAATGAAACTAAGTTTAAGATGGGTCAGGATCTCACATACCAAGTCAACAGGAAATCAGAACTAGAATGCTTGGTGTTTGGGAGTGAGGGCAGTGAGAGAGCTAGTGCTTACCTTTTCTTTCTTTCTTTCTTTCTTTTTAATTATGAAAATCACAAAGTAAGATAAAAATCTTTGCTCCTTGTCTTCTTACCACTGAAGATCTTTGACATTACCCTAGTGGTTGCTTGCTGAAGCTCTGCAGGGAGAAAGATTCGTTTTAAAAACTGATGCGGTGTCCACAATTCCATATGTAAAAGGATTTAAGGATCACCAAATGGGGTGGGCCCCAAAGCTTCACTGAGCCCTGATGAATGAATAGAACCACATTATAAGGTTCTCCAGAGAGTAGGGCAAAAGTTACCAATTGTTTTCCTGAAATATATCAACAAGAATGCAAGCCTAATTAACGAACCCCAAGGTTGATTTTTCTTGCTGCCTTTTTCTCTGTAAGACAAATAATAAATGAGTAAGGCTGAAAGTAAATGAGAACCATATTGGGAAAGTGATGCCTAGTCAAACTTTTGGCTGGGCTGGTTGCAAAGAGCTAAAGTTCTTTAATCATCTCACTGGAGATGTAGCCAAAAAATGCAATTTGAAACACACGCACACAAACACACACACACACATCAACACACACATCTACACGTATTTCTACACCCACACCCTTCCCCCTTTTTACTGTAGATGAATCAAGATGGCAGAGACAGAATATGATGAGAACCATTCCTGTGCTCCACCTATTTTATAAAAGGCTTTGACCATTAGTAATCTTTGCTGCCTTGATTTGAGGAATCCATCTATGTATTCTTATTCTATAAATGTACACTGTGCATTGTGCATTGGCTATAAGAAGCTAATAAGCAACTGGATTTGATAATGAATTGGGAATATGCCAAGATGGCAACCTATTTAAAATCCAGATTCTTCTAACAGATAATTTTTCTAGAAGATAAATTTGTTTGGGCTTAAAAGAATACTACTGTCGGCCAGGTGTGGTGGCTCAAGCCTGTAATCCCAGCACTTTGGGAGGCAGAGGTGGGCAGATCACCTGAGGTCAGGAGTTTGAGACCAGCCTGGCCAACGTAGAGAAACCTCATCTCTACTAAAAATACAAAAATTAGCCGGGCATGGTGGCACACACCTGTAATCCTAGCTACTCTGGAGGCTGAGGCAGGAAAATTGCTTGAACCCAGGAGGCAGAGGTTGCAGTGAGCTAAGTTTGCACCAGTACACACCAGCCTAGGCAACAGAGACTCTGTCTAAAAAAAAAAAAAAAGAATACTACATCTGAGGGTGGGAATGGAACGAGAAATGAAAACTGTATTATGATTGAGGTAGTTTTTTATTAGTTGACAAACTGACGAAACACAGAGGTTTTTCTTGCGTCAGGGTCAGTCAGGTCAATTTTATACAGAGGCAGAACTAATAGTTGAATATGGTGGTGTGATTTCAGGATGGTTTAGTATACACTCCATTCCACTCTACCTCACAGTACTTTGGAGTTTAAGGCCTGAAAAACTGCTGTTGTCTTTGTTAACAGAGAGGCAGAGGACATATCTATCTGGCTTAATGGAAGTTGGATGGGTGAGATGTGGACTTTTCAAATGAGGCCTCACTTAGATTGACATTAAATAAATTTGGCGCATTGTAAGAATATTTTTACCTAACTCATGATGTTTCCTTTTGTTAAAGGGAGCTCATTTAGTGTTACTCCTGTCCTCCTCGTCTCCATTGCTCACCCTTCCAGGGTGAATGGAGTATCTGACCTGATGGATACCTCTGGGCATGCTCAGCTCCACGTTCCTCCTTATTGGGAGTGAGTTGTTCACAGAGAGAAAGCATTTTATTTTGCTCTTCTAAGGGAGGGTTTTTCCTTATTGGGGTTCAGTACAGGCAGACCAACTTGGCTAACAGATTGCCACATCCTCCAACCCGGCCTCTACCAGAAACAAGGGATATTTTGGTTTTCCATTTGCCAGTCCTTTTTCAATTTGTACAGAACATTGGCAAAGAGGAGAGCTATTTATTGGGATTCCTTAGACACCCCAACATGGTTTAAGCATCAAGCAAACTGAATGGAGAACTTGAAAATTTTAGTTCTGATCCTAGTTCTGTCTTTCCTTAGGTGTTTGAATTTTGGGGAGACATATAACATTTCTCTGCTTCATTTTTCTTAAATGTAAAACTAGTTCATAAAATCACTACCCTACAATTATACAGCAGTTTCCCTTTATCTGTGGAGAATATATATTAAGACTCCCAGTGGATGCCTAAAACTGCAGATAGTACCAAACCCTATATATACTGTGTTTTTCCATCTGGTAACTGAGACAGCTGCTAAGTGACTAACAGGTAGGTAGCATGTACAGAGTGGATATGCTGAACAAAGGCATGATTCACATCATGGGCAGGACGGACTGGGTGGCATGAGATTTAATCATGTTATTCAGAATGACATGCAGTCTAAAACTTAGGAATTGTTCATTTGTGAAATTTTCCATTTACTATTTTCAGACTGTAGTTGACCACAGGTAGCTGAAACAGTGGACTGCGAATAAGGGGGGACTACTGTATGTGTAGTGGAGTACCACACCACGACACATGTATATAATACAGTGTACTGTTGGAGACTTTTTTCTAGACAGAGAAGCTTTCAAGGCTCTACAAAGGCATAGCCTGAAAAATACCTGTTAGTTACATAAGAATTGGCTAATCAGATTATCATCTCTGGGAGAAAGATATAAATAGACTTTCTGATATTTGAGCCTTCACAAACTTGCCTATCTCCTTGGGAAGGTAAGCTCTGGTAAGGGGCTATGACATTTTTGCAAAAGGATCACGAGGGCTTCTGGGAAAACAGGAGCTGAGATCTCAACCCTGTGTTCCGAAGACCAAAGTTATAATGATCCACAGGCTAAGGGAGCCCCCAACCAAGGACAGGGATGGGGAAGACCAATAAACTCCCTGAAAACTAAATTATCTTGAAGAAAGGGGGAATCATGATGGCCTGGGCTCAACATGGAGTGATAGTCCATGGACCAACTAACAGTGACCACACTAATGCTGTAAAACAAACAACCACAAAATATCAGTGGAAAAACCAATAAAGACTATTTTGCTAAGGAGTCTTTTAGTTGACTAAGGGTTGGCTGATATTTGCTAGACTCAGGAGCAAGGCTCTGATGATTTCCAATAGGCTCATTCAAATGTGTGCGGGTTTGCTGGAGCTCAGTCAATCTAGGCTGTTCTTGACTGCAGTGGCTCAGCTGAGTTCTGCAGTCAAATATACATGAGGCTTCTTAAGGCTCAGCCATAGAACTAACACACTGTTTTCAACTTTTTCTATTGGCCAAGGCAAGTCACATGGCCAAGTCCAAATTTAAGAGTGGGAAAATATATTCTGCCCCTCCCTGCTATCCTTGTTATGAGACAGGTTCTCACTCTATCGCCCAGGCTGGAGTGCAGTTGATGGTTACATCTAACTGCAGCCTTGACCTCTTAGGCTCAATTGATCTTCCCACCTCAGCCTCCTGAGTAGCTGGGACTACAGGTGCATACCACGATGCCTGGCTAATTTTTGTATTTTCTGTAGAGATGAGGTCTCACTATGCTGCCCATGCTGGTCTCAAACTACTGGGCTCAAGCAATCCTCTCGCCTTGTCCTCTTGAAGTGTTAGGATTACAGGCATGAGCCACTACACCTAGCCACTCTGCCCCTTTAGTAGAGAAACCTCAAAGTTATGTGGCAAAGGACATGGATATAAGGAGGGATGGAGAACTGACTAACGATGCAATCTGTCAGAGTAGAGGAGGGTAGTTTTGGGCACACATCATAAGGTTCATAGCGAGAGGTCCTCCAGACACAAGCACCTAGGCACCAATGTTTGTGCCTTTAAAAGAAAAACTTCAGCTGAATTAAATTTAAAGGAGTTTAATTGAGCAATGAACAATTCGTGAATTGGGCAGCCCCCAGAATCACAGCAGATTCAGAGAGACTACAGGGATGCCTCGTGGTCAGAACAAATCTGTAGACAAAAAAAGGAAAGTGTTGTGTAGAAATCAGAAGTGAGGTACAGAAACAGCTGTATTCATTACAGATTGGCGTTTGCCTTACTTGAGCACAGTTTGAACACTTATCAGTGTATGAGGGGTTGAAGTATGGCCACTGGGATTGGTCAAGACTCAGCTATTGTTGCAGGTGCACACTCCTAAGTTTTCAATCTTGTCTGCCTATTAAGCTAGGTTACAGTGCATCCACAAGGACTCAAATATAGAAATACAGAGTCTTTCTCAGGTCATATCTAGTTTGCTTTAACAGTGCTCTGGAGAATGATGGCTGAGTAAGGAAATGTGAGTTTAAAAGGGTTGTAATCTTTGCATGGAGAACTACAGTGACCTAAGCAAGGCCATCTTAACATCAGAAGCCAAGGGTAGCTGTCAACTCCTGTAGGGCCTACAGTGATTAGTGGATCTGGCAAATGTTCAATTCTCTCACCAGAAGATAATGTGTAAGTTCTTGGAACTCTTGTACAATCTGAGGGTATTGAGATGCGGGGGAGGAGAATTCAAAAACAAGATTCTGGATTTCCTGATAATACGTGCATAAGATATGGGTTGTTCAAACAAGTTTAGCCTAAAGCTGCCTCCTTACATATTTTAAGTTCAACCTAAAGGTTTCTCTATACATCGTGAACTCTAATAAATGAAGGTGTAAACAGACCATAGCCTACACTTGTGCCAGTCACTGAGTTTTGGCCAATCAAATGTGGCCAACTCTTTGAACTGTGTTCAAATAAGGCAAACGCTGAGCTATAACTAATCCAGCTATTTTTGTGCCTCATTTCTGTTTTCTGTATATCACCTTCCTTTTTTTCTGTCCATAAATCTTCTTCCACCATGTGCTGCGCTGGAGTCTCAAAGCCTATTCTGGCTCAGGAGGCTGCCTGATTTGGGAATCATTCACTTCTCAATTAAACTCCTTTAAATTTAATTCAGCTGAGATTTTTCTTTTATCAGGGTTAAATGGAAAATTTAATAGAGAGATAGTTAAATATGGACCCTGAATTAGTGATACAATTTCGTGTACAAATAAAAACCACTCACAAATGAATTCACCTCATCTATCGCTGCCACTCTCCTCTTTTTCCTTTCATTCTCCTTTTTCTTTCTGATTTTCCAAAGTTTATAATTATAGATAATGAAGAAAGTGTCATGATTCTGTAAAGGAAATGTCTTAGGCCCCTTCAAGCTGGGCACTACTCAGGGCAAGTCTGTCTCCCATTCTATTCAAAGTCACCCCTCTGCTCACAGAGATAGATGCATATTCTTATTCCCTCCTTTGGAAAGACTTATTAGGAACTCAAAAGAATGCAACCATTTATCTCTCATCTACTCATGACCTGTAAGCCCCCAAGGTTGGACGGGGGAGGGCCTTGCTGGATGGAACTAATGTACTTCTTACTTATATTGGCCGATGCCTCATGTCGCCCTAAAATGTATAAAACCAAGCTGTGCCCCTATCCCCTTGGGCACATGTCATCGGGACTTCCTGAAGCTGTGTCACTGGCGCATCCTCAACCTTGGCAAAATAAACTTTCTAAATTAACTGAGACCTGTCTCAGATTTTCTCGGTTCACATTTTCGTAACCGTGGGGGGATTCTGAGTGGAGGTGCCCCTGATCTTTCACCAATCTCCTGTCGGTGCTTGGTACCAGCACAAACTAACTTTATGACTCAAACCAATAGGACAATTTGCTGAGGTCTGAGTGTACCCCCTCCAGAGAATCCCAGATCTCCCCAAATTTGGTTGAGATTTAAAGTTTATTTTGCTGTACAGCTCCTCTTTGGTTTTCGGAGTTTTACTTGCTTCCAACATAAGGAAGGCAAGTATTTCTTGCTTCCGTGATGATGGAAGGCAGGTAACTCCTTTATGGAGTTTGAGCTGGCTTCCAACAAGGAAGATGAGGGGTTTTTTTTGTTTTGTTTTTTTTCCCTTCTTCTAGGATGCTAGAGAGCAGTCTTCAGCCTGAGACCCATCTCTAGGTAAGTAACTGAATTGGAGCTTGTCTTGGCTAAAGTTAAGATTAACAACAAACTGGTCTTAATTTCTGCTTACCATTAGAGGGCTCAGTGATCATATTGTTGGGGTTTTTTGTTGTTGTTTGTTCCTGTCTGAAGTTGTTGTTTAAGGATCCTAACTGTAGTCTGAAGATACATTCTAAAGGGTCTTCTCTATTGCTTTTTCTCCCAAATTTAATCTTAATTTGGTTTGTCTGTGTGCATTTGCATGAGGAACTGAACCGTTGTTTTCATAATAAGAGACTGAGCCTTCTCAGCTCTGAAGGAAAGGGCATTTTGCTCCTCCCAGCCGAAGGATGTCCCTGGGTGACCAAGACCTCATGGGAGTGTCTGGGGGTTGATCCCCTCCATGATGTGAAGCAGCCCCGCATGGAAATCCCCAACAATAATTAATTTTAAAAATGGCTCATCTGGGAAACGCATATGAGGACTGATCACCCAGCGTTTTGAGCCCTCTGTGAGGTCATAGACCTTTGGAGAGAGAAACTGAGACATGTAAAAGGGTGGAGATGACTCAGTGGTGACACACCATGGAGTCCTGCTCACAAGCAGCATATATTGATCCACCACAGAAAAGCCCTAGACCATAACTCCGTTCCTCCATTTAAAAAAAAAAAAAAAAAGGCAGGAAACAATCTAAGAATGAGGAGAAAACAAGGAGAATGACCCCCTTTTGAGCACTCCATAGGTTTTATGTCACCTCTACTTGCCAAAGTTTACATAAAATGGAAATAATATAGTCTTTGTGCACATTTACATTAAGAAAAAAGAGCCCTAAGGTCGACCTGCAAACTATGGAGTTCCTAAGTCCTGTTTTTCTTTTCTTCCTGCTCTGAATCTGCTGTTATATTTCCATTAAGATAAAAACCACTGTTTAGACCCAAGAAGTTCTTTTTGCAAGCTGGTAAATTTGTATTTATCTCATGGCTAAAAGTTCTGAAGTAAAAACTGTAGGAACTTCTTGTATGTGTGTGTGTACATGTGTATTTATCTATTTAAAAGTTCTTTATAATTTATATAACCCAACCTTTTTCTCTCTGCATCTTACAATGTAATTTTTGCTATTTGACTTTCACATGAGCTGCTTCCTTTAATATGCAAATTTAAGGCTATTTAGTTGACAACAGCCTAGGGTGGTAAAACAGGTTATCAGGAATCTGAAAGTCTAAGATAGGAAAAAAAATGTTTTGTGAAAATAAAATAAACTTTTATCAGCATGCCTAATATGTCTCTGTATTTATGTGTGTGTACACAAAGTTTCACTGCTAAAAAAAATATAAAAGAGCTCTAATTAATCGACTTTAAAAAAAAGTGCCTAAGTCAGATACTAAAAAAGCAAAGACTAG
The DNA here is from genome assembly GCF_003255815.1 of Theropithecus gelada. Lineage (NCBI taxonomy): Eukaryota > Metazoa > Chordata > Mammalia > Primates > Cercopithecidae > Theropithecus > Theropithecus gelada. The sequence continues at coordinate 11,503,206 of NC_037668.1, read as the reverse complement.
TCAAATGCTTTTTCAAGTTTATGTATTTTAAGTAAAATCTTTAATAAATAAGCTAGCTTTAAAATTATTGGTAAAGTAATATGAGAAATGTCTTAAGAATTGCCATTTTTATTTGCATTTATTAGTCAAGCAATTTCATTCTTATCCCTGCCAAATACTATAAGGTGTCAAAATTTGGCACAAGGGTTACAAAATTATAAACCCAGCCCCAAACAGAATGATCTTTGCTTTTGTAATTTTTAATAAATAAGACATTGATACTGGTTTAATGAAAATAGCTGCATCTTAAATTTAGTAAGATTACTATGAATTCTAATCTTTTGACTTTAGGCAGTCTAGTCCACAGGCAACAAGGATGTTTGTTTTGGGAAAGGACTGTTTGTTTCAAAGTTAAACTACAAACTAAGTTCCTCCTAAAGTTAGTTTGGCCTATGCCTAGGAATGAACAAGGGTAGCTTGGAGGTTAACAACAAGATGGAGTCAATTATGTCAAATCTTTTTTTCACCATCTTTGTTATAATTTTGAAATGGTGGTTTTACCACTTTAAATCATGACTATCACAGTTTTCATAAATAATCTAGGTAAACAATTAAAATAAAATAATTAGGTAAATGTACTGGGATAAACACCTGTAGACAAACTGGTCATAATTTAGAATATAAAGTTATATTAAATTAAACAATAGATATTTTATTATGTGGGTATTTTCCAATAAACATATATTGTAGGAAAACATTCTTGCTTAAAAAAAGGGGGTGTCCCTTTTTTAAAAAAAAGTTGTACAAGTTTTGTCTAATTCCAAGCTTATTTAAAGGTTATGTATAAAACAAGGTAAAAGGAACCAGAGAATAAAACGAGATGTAAAGAAAGTCATAACAATAAACAGGTTCATTTTGTGATAAGAAAACTTAAAGAGAAATAATTTTATATGAGAAAGAATCTTGTATGGTAAATGCAGTTTTAAAATAAAATAATTAAATGACTGGTTGTTTAAGAAAGAGATATGTCCAGGACAAACCAGAAAGTCCAAGCATGTCACGAACAGGCTGCATAAGTCACAATAAGAGGATTTATATTAAAATAAAAACTTTAATATGATCCAGTTGTCATATTGTCATCAAGTCTTGGCTTGCTTAGGAAAAAAAAAAAACTGAGACAAATTTTTTTTAAAAATTAAGGTTATTACAACCATGTATCTTCCTGTATGTGCTTTTAAAGTCCTTGTGACATTGAGTTACAGGGTTTTGACTCCTGGGTCTAAAAAGGACACCAAGTCCAGCTAAATCTTAAACACTGACAGCAATTAAACCTCATCTTCAGGCCTGATAGAAGATGCTAATCAAAATAAACTGCATTCCTGACACATGGGGCAATAAATTAAAGCTATTAAACTCCTCAAGGCCCAGGCACTACTGAGGGAGAGATGGACACATAAGATTGTAAGGGTCAATTTTGAAAGATAAAATAAGTTCTGTTTCTCTATAAGTTAATCATTAATGTTAAAGGCACACCAAGGCAAGACAAGCATATGCGCCCCTGTGTCAGATTAACAAGGTTTTCTTGAAGCATTAACCAACTCCTATATAAAGGTTATAAAGATTATAAAAGGCTTATGGAAGCTATATCTTACAGTCAAGATTAAAATTTTAGAGATTGTTTATAAAATTTTGAAAAAAAAATTAATTGGCCTCATGCTGGTTTTTTTTTTTTTTTTTTTTTTTTTTTTCCGGATGGAGTCTCACTCTGTCACCCAGGCTGGAGTGCAGTGGCACAATCTCGGTTCACTGCAAGCTCCGCCTCCTGGGTTCATGCCATTCTCCTGCCTCAGCCTCCTAAGTAGCTGAGACTACAGGTGCCCACCACCATACCCAGCTAATTTTTTGTAATTTTAGTAGAGATGAGGTTTCACCATGTTAGCCAAGATGGTCTTGATCTCGTGACCTCGTGATCTGCCTGCCTCAGCCTCCCAAAGTGCTGGGATTACGTGCTGTTTTTATTAGGGTTTATTGTTTGGAAAATTAAGCCTTCTCTCTCAAAGAATAAAAGCGTTTGTCTGGTTTTTTTTTTTTTGGTAAATATTTGCGTTATCACTTTGGTTAAATGAATGACTTATTTTACTATGACCTGTGATCCTATTTTGTGATATCAAGTGTTTAAAACCTTTGATGTTTGACAAACTTTCCAAAATAAAATTATAAATTATGTCTTTTTATGACCTAATTAATTCTTTAAGATATTAGGTTCCCTAAAGTCCAAAAAATGCTACATAATTTGACTTATTTGGTACAAAAATTATACAGGAATATGCAATGGTGTTTGGTTTCCTTTGGGCTATATTTGTATAAATAGGTTATTGTTATGTATTCCAAAATTATGGGAAACTCTTATAATTCTGATACAACTTACTGTACATTATCAGTAATAATCATAACTATTATGGTAAAATTATTGTGTGCTATAGAAGTAACAAATTTCCTTGTCAACTGTGTCTTTGACTAAGGCTGCCCTAAAACTTTTTGTCATCCACGGACAATTGTTATCTTATTTTGCTCCTCTTTAGAAGGTGGTTTTATAATCAGCTATAAAACTCTTAACAGGTGCTCTTGAATGCAGGTTTCTGATAACTCTGGAGACTGTGACATCAGAATAGAGGAAAAACTTTCAGGACTCATGGAGAGCTAAAATGTTCATGAATATCAAGAAGAACAGGAATATACTACATGGACTGAACTAATCTTTTTGACTTTTTTGCTTAAAATGTTTGCTGATCCTTTGTTTTGTTTTTCAGAGTCTTAAAACTTTTCTTTTATGCTATTGACAGCTTTTAACAACTCAGAATACTTGTATGAACAAAATTAGGAGCATATTTCTTTCTCTCTACCTGATTTCTTCAGAATTTGGAAACTATTTGTGAGTATTTTTAACTTATGGCAATACAGTTATTTGCATAAGTGCCATAAGAATCTGTTTTCTTTTGTAACAGGAAACAATTGGAGAAAGTGGTTATTTCACCAAGGTTTTGACTGGAATGGTGTGCTTTCTTTTAAGGAATCAAACTTGACTTATGGAGCCAATAAAACTCTTGGAAAAACTGTCCTTAAATTTTGTGTATACAGTTTGCATACAGGGTTTCTGACTTGTGGTAAATAATGAATGTCACTTTCTGACAGGCCCACAAGCCCCAGGTTTATCTTAAAACCTCAAGAGGAGAGGAAATTCACCCAACTCATAGATATTTGATGACACAAATCCATGCCTGGTTTGGCTTTAAAAAGTCTCATCTGAGATTCTTCTTATGAAATAAGTTCCATCAAAGCCAATTTAAAAACCTATGTAAAAGAAAAGAAAAAAATATATATATATACACACACACATATATATAATTGCCACACTGTATACAAATAATTAGGCCAAGTATAATAAAGCAAACCAGTCCTGCCATAATTTGTCTTCAGTACAAATGGGAAGCTGGAGAGATAAAAATTATGTTTCAAAACTATAGTAACCCTGTTGTTAGATTGTAGTCTTGCCTGATGTTTTTTTCAAGTTCTATTATTTTCTACTGTTTGAATTGAATTCTAATTTTTCTTGGCTACAAGTCTTCAAAATAATGTTTTCAATTTTTTTCCTTCTTTTTTTTCAAGTTTTTCCCAATTTGAAATCACTGAAAACTAAGTTTTGCTTTCTTAAAACCCTGTGAACTGAAGCCAGGCAACTTAAACTTCAGAAGAAAATAACAGCAACCCATTTACATACATAAGCCACTTGCATACCTGCCTACTAATGTATGGACTTCAGAATAATATGGCCTATATACATTTTTCCAGGATTGTTCTTTTGTTTATTGTTGTTTTTCTCCCTTCTTCCCCCAATTTTCTCTTCATAGGACATGAGACTTCACAGCCTGCTAAAAATAAGCTTTTGGGACATACCTGTCTAGGAATAAACAGTCCTAGCCTTGAGAGATCAGATGAAACCTGAGGCCAGAGACTCATTTTCTTCTAAAATGCTTTCTCCAAAAGATTTTTAAAAACCAAAGAGGGGAAATGTGAAAGGAAAATATCTTGAGCCCCTTCAAGCTGGGAACTGCTCAGGACAAATCTGTCTCTCATTCTATTCGAAGTCATTTCTCTGCTCAGAGATAGATGTATATTCTGATTGCCTTCTTTGGAAAGACTTATCAGAAATTCAAAAGAATGCAACCATTTGTCTCTCACCTACCTGTGACGTGGAAGCCCATATGGTAAAGGGGGCTTGCTTTGAGTTGTCCCTACTTTTTTGGATGGAACGAATGTACTTCTTACATATATTGATTGATGTCTCATGTTTCCCTGAAATGTATAAAACCAAGCTGTGCCCCGGCCACCTTGGGCATATGTTGTCAGGACTTCCTGAGGCTGTGTCACAGGTGCATCCTCAACTTTGGCAAATAAACTTTCTAAATTAACTGAGACCTGTCTCAGATTTTCTGGGTTCACAATTGCTACTTGGAAAATTGTCGATATTGTGAATGAGAGGGATTTGAAGTATCATTCTGCTTCTCTCTGTCCCCAAAATCAGTTTTGGAATTATCCTTTCTCTCTCATTTCCAAAGATTAAGTATGAAATAAAAATGTAACCCCCAAGGCTACATCCAATCAGGACAATGATTTTCTGATTTTTGTCTCTTGTTCAGGTAAGGAATCCCTTTTTCTTATAGTACTATGGGCAATCTGATAGGAAAACAGTGGTGCTGGTTGTGAAACCGCCTTTGCAAAATTGTAACTGAGGAAATTATAACAGTGAAATAAATCAGACTTGACTAACTCTATCTTGCTTCCAACCCTTAAGCTGTCATTAATTCCTGGGCATAGGTGGAACTAACTTTGGGAAGGAGTTCAGTTCATGGTTTGACTCTGAAACAAAATTGATAAGAGTGCTTTCCCAAAAAGACCCCCTTCTTGTCTGAGGCCCAGTCTGCCTTTGCAGGACTAACAAATTAGCTACAAGATTAGAAATTACAATTTAGGGCTCATGCACCCTCTGGCTCCAAGAGTCTGAACCTCCCCAGATTGCTCCTGGGGGTAACATCACTATTGTAAAACCTAAATTCGGCACTTGAGATATTTTGCAGACCCTGCATTCGATGAATCAGCCGACACTACCCAGACCTGTAATCTGGCCCAACTAGTTCTGCCATTATACCCAGGAACAGAAGACATTAAGGAAACCTAACTTCAACCCACGATGATTCCATCTCCAACCTGACCAACCAGCACTCCCCACTTCCAAGCCCCTACCCACAAAATTCTTTAAAAACTCTGATCCCCAAATGCTTGGGGGGGCTGATTTGAGTAATAATAAAACTCTAGTCTCCCACAGAGCCAGCTCTGCATGAATTACTCTTTCTCCATTGCAATTCCCCTGTCTTGATAAATCGGTTCTGTCTAGGTGGCAGGCAAGGTGAACACATTGTGTGGTTGCAGTTGGCTATGTGTTTAGAGGAGGACGATTTGAGAACAAGAGATATTCTGCGATGTACAGTGCTCCCCCTTCCCCAAACATGTGAGGTCAGCCAGCATATCTCTTCCACACTCTCACGCTGTCCAAAGTCTGAAGTCACATAGGTCATGAGCAAACAAGTTTAATGAGTAAAGAAAGAACTGCTGGTCTCACAGACCTTTTAAAGGGCTTGCCCCCACAAGTTCAATATCTTGTTTGCTCTCCAGGGCCTGTGAAGCCCTCTGAGCCTACCCTACCTGCTCATGCCTACTAAAGGAAAGGACAGCTTTGAAAGCGGAAGTCTAGTTATCAAGAGTTAGTGCTTTTATGCACACCTGTAAAGAAGGAGGGGAACGGAATTCAGTGCTTTGGGAATATCAATACGCTTTTGTGTAGAGAGGATATGTAGGTGTGGCTTGCAGAGTCTAATTAACAAGAGTGAGGTCTGGTGTAAAGAAAGTGATTTATTCCAAAGTCAGTTTAGGGGAAAAAGTACAGGATTCCTGCCTAAGGGGACCACTTTGCTTATGGGGCAGAAACTGGGTACTTTTAAAGGGGAAGGCACACAGAGGAGGAAGTCAGCAGGTAGGGGGGCATCCAAGTACTAGCTCTGGTGCTTTATCTACTGAGCTGTAGAGCTGGTGACTGTTGGTGCCTTTGTGGACAGGACCAGGCCCAAAACTCCCCAGGTGGGAGAGAGTTTTTGTAGCAGGACTTTGGGTTGTAAATCAACTGTTTTCTCTTGAGGCTTTCTCCTGGTGGGAGTTTCTAAGCACAAAGATAAACTTGCCTTGTAGGGAGTGTCTGGTGAAGGGGAGGAAATAGGCTATATTTGCATTTTTAAAGGGCCAAGTAGGAAGGGGCTTAAAAGACAAAGGTACAAATGGTGTATTGGATAATCTCTCCCCTCCAATCCCAGGAATGCATGTTTTGGATTCATATAGATGCAGATACAAATCCTGGCTTTGTTGATGATTAAAACTGACCAGGGGTAGATACCGAGTCTCTTCCATCTCACATAGTGGGGACAGTAATGAATACATCATAAAGTCATTATGACTAGATGAGAGGATATGTATAAAGTACTTGGCATAAAACAATAGCTAATATAGCAACTATTCATTCACAAAACACAGACAAAGGTAGGCATCTGATCCTCATATTTCCTCTTCAACTCTCTTCTCTCTACCCAGCTTACAGAGCGTTATCTATTGGGCTTGGAAGTGGGGGAGGATGCAGATAAGGAAAAAATGAATGCTGCCAGCTTATAGCTCTATTTAGATGTTTTCTGTCTTATTTCTGGATAACGCCTTCTGAAGTCAAGGAATTTGGTCTTCCTGCTCCCTGTTTCTGCAGTATTTGGATTATGGGCAGCTATTCAGGGCACAGGTGAATGACGTATGTGAGAATATGTGTGGGGAACGTGTTCATTAATACTACATATTAGTCCATACCTAGTTTGCTATCACTGCCCAAGCATCTGGCTGGTCTTTGTTCCAGTAGGTAGCGCACTGTCCAGTGATCCTCAAGAGGAGGGGTTTTATTTTCTAAAAGGGCATCTACGGATGAAGAAGAGCATTGACCATGGTGGGAGGTGACCTGGGTGGAGTACAGACACTGCCTCTTCATTGCTACATTGCTAGGTGACCTTGAACATTTAATCCCTTTGAGCCCAGGTTTTCTCATTTTAAATTAGGGCAAGGGTCATAATAATACCTTTCTTTCAATGTTGTTAAAAAATTAAGTAAAGGCCATTAAAATTGCAAGTACAGTTTTTCTAAATCTCCCATACAACTTAATTATCTTACTATTGAAGGTTGCACATATAAAATGGGAAGTGAAAAGTTAACTGTTCTCCCAGACATTTTGGTAAGAATACTAAGGTGATAATGATGCCAACATAAGTAAGTAATTTACAAGAATAGTTCTACAGATTTCTGGTGTTTAAAGTTATCTCAAATAGGATTTCAAAAATATTAGCAAATCGTGATGTAGTCTGTATTATGGACTTGACACTCTTCTGAGCATTTCAGATTTATTATTTCATTTAATTCCATGCTAAGCAGTATAATCTTGGAGAAATTTTAGCTTTGATTTGAAATTTGATAAAATAATTTATATGTCTGCCATGGACTGAATTTTGCCCACCCAAAATTAACATGCTAAAGTCCTAGCCCATGATATGATGGTTTTTGGAAGTGGAGCCTCTGGGAGGTAATTAGTGTTAGATGAAGTCCTGAGGGTGGGGGCTTCATGGTGGGATTGGTACCCTTATGAGAAGAGACACCAGAGTGCTTGCTCTCTCTTGCACTCTCTCTCTTCCTGTGATGTGAGGTTGCAGCATGTTGGTGCTGTCTATAAGCCAGGAAGACAGCCCTCACCAGAAACCAACCATGCTGACACTTTAATCTTGGACTTCCAGTTTCCAACACTGTGAGAAAATAAATTTATGTCGCTTAAGCCACCGAGGCTAGTATTTTTTATGGCAGCCCAAACTGACTAATACAATAATCTTAATGCTCTCTTTCTCTGCGGTTGGTTCTCTCCCATTGGCCCTGGGCAACATCTGTTGATAGAACTTTGCTTCAGTGTAATTGAAAAAGCAAGCAAACATGTATCAACATCTGTAAACGTTTTCACTCAGTCCACCATGGAACTAAAATTCAACCAATGTTTACCATGCTTTTATCCTCTTTTGCACCCACCTTCAACCAATACAGTTATTTCTAGAAAGAATTTGGGCAAGCTTCTGCCTTTGTTCAAATATGCATGTGGCCAAGAGGTATTTTTCCTCCATTTTTTTTTTGAAAGAAACCTAATGAGTTCTTTTCTCATCCTCTCTATTAAATTACAAATTCCTTGAAAACAGTATCATTCTTGTTATTGAGTGATATGCAAATTCTAGTGTAGCAACCTCGTATCTCTTGGACACTCAACACATATCTGCTAAATTGACCCAAAATTTTTAAAAGGGGACCTCAGATCAGTTTGGGCTTAGAAAAATGGAGGAGTTGGGAGGGGGGTGTGCCACAGAGATGAGTCCAAACCTGAGGCCTTGAGAACAAAATGCAGGGAAAACCAAAGTGCAAACATCAAGGCCAAGTCCCAGGGCAAGAGAAGCTGCCTGAAATAAGGAGTCATTTGAAATTGGAGGGGAGTAGGAGCCACTCTGGAATGCAGACAGGAGGCCTGCCACCGCTGCTAAAAGTGTCGCTACTGTCCCTAGGCTTCCCGATAGGTCAGCTGGAGAATGGGATATGCCACTCACATATACAAGGCCGTTCATGTACAGGCTGGGGCCTGACATTTCATCTTTGTATTCATCCTCATGCCGTTCTTTCAAGGGTGGTTCCTTCTCAACCCGGTTTGTTTATAAACATCCAGGACAGCAGTCCCCTGCACACTGTAGGGGTTAAATCTTTGTTGACATGGATTGCAAGTCATTGTCCATAGGGCTTGGGTGGGGAAGGAAGCTGGGATTAGCCCGGAGCCTCTGTAGAAGATCTGTTTCATCCTAAATTACATTCAGAAGAGTAAATAATTCTTAGAATGCATTTCACAAGAGCAACACACTCATTTTAGTGTCCTGGATATGGTCCAGGGAATTGTAATCTAAATTCTCCATTTCATATGGTCATGTTTCTAACATTGCCCAGAAAGGTCATTCCTGGGTTGCAATGGATTGAGAGGCAGGAAATAAGAACTCAATCTTGGCCCCACCACCAAATCATTCTGTCATTCTTGGTCCCTGAGCAAGCTGTCTCCCGACTCTGCTCTCAGTTACTCCATCTGGGAAATGGGAATAACAAACTCCCTGTTGAAAACATGAAGATGAATTAGAGATAATATTTTTAAAGTGATTTCCCAGCTAGAAGGAGAATGCTGCATATTTCATAGTTGCTCCCAGGGACAAAATCACACACATGTAGTAGTGGTTTTCTTTCCTCTGGAATTGAGAAAATCTAGAACTTGAACTGGGCAGTTCATTGTTCTAATGTTTGAGAGGGTGTGAATAGTGATCTTAAAAAATCAGCCAGTCACAGCTGATGTTGAGAAAGGGTAAACACTAGGGGAATCAATGGGCTTTAGAAGGAGGCAGTAAAACCTCCAATAAAATAGCTCACTAAATCCCAGTCTTGGCTCTGGCTCAAATCCCCTCACTAGAGTGTTAAAGTATGATGGGAAGCTTCTGGCGTTATACCTGGCACAGCACCACCCTGGGGTCCAGCTGGCCTTATAAAACTCTTTCATTTCTACACTCGGCTGCTCCTGTTCACCATGCAGGGAAGGCACCCACTGTGTGCTCTCCTGGTGAATGCAGGTGGTAGCCAAGGCGGAATGTCACGTTGACTCTCCAAAGCATAGGGCCTGGTACCTTGTGGGAACTCGTAGATATCTGTCCGGGAAATACATGAACCAATGAAGGTACTTGTTCCATGCAACTGAAAGTTTGGGCAGTTTTCCTTACCCTCTCCTGGAAGAAGACACGGAGTCCGTGCACACTAAAGGGACATTTGGTGGGCACCCAAAGCGTGAAAGAGGTTCGCAGTAACAAAACTAACACCTATGTACTAGCTGCTGAACATGCCAGGAGTTTTCACCTTGTTTAATCTTCACAATAATCCCATGAGGTATGCTCTGTGATTATTATTCCCATTTTACACATAAAGTCAAGGCCCAAAGGAGTTTTGTAACTTGCCTAATGGTTAGGATGCTGGGTGATCTGAATGCAGGCAGCCTGACTTTGGATCCCACCCCGTTAACCACTCAATTACAGTGTACTTCAATGACCTATGACTCCTACCACAGGAGCAGACTTCGGGAGAAGATACCACTTGGTGCACTGTGCCACCGTCCCAGCATGAGACCAGAGCAGTGCTCAGTATCCTGACACGCTGGGGTAGGTTGGGCCTGGTGTTTCTGTTTCCTAATGGGGACATTGAGGTGCACAGCAGTTGTGTGTCTCACTCATAGTCACTTGGCTAACTGTGGCAGAGCAGGGATCAGGAATCTGGTCTGCTGGTCCCTGCCATGCTGCCTGGGGCTCTGCAGTTCAGCCACTTGTGCCAGAGACACTCACCTAGCGTACTTCTCAGCCCTGTCCCACCAGACTCCTTGGCCCAAGGCCACCAATAGTGGCCATGCCTGGCAATCAATTGGTAGACACCTGCTTTGTGTGAAGGACTTTGGGCACTAGAATAAAAAGCCAGAAATGGAAGACTTCGAGGAACATTTAATCCAACTTCTCATTTCACAAATGGAGAAATTGAGGCAGCTCATTCAAGGTCCCAAACTACTTGGTAGCAGTCTGGAAAAGGCCCAGGTCTCCCAACAAGACATGTCATATTCGTTTGCTACTCTGCTGTGCTGTGCTGGGCAGTGGCAACGGGAGGTACCAAGAGCCTCTCTGTACTGTCTGTAGAGCCTCTCCTTTCAGCTTCTCACTGCCTCACTCCATGGCCCTGGCTACAGCCTACCCACTGCACCCTGTGGCTGTCAGTGCACGGGGTAAGCCCTGACATGTGGAGGGAAATAGGCACCCAGACTAAGGGATTCTCCCCAGGCCTGTGTATGAAAAGGATCCCCAGCAAGCCATCCATTCCCACTGCCCTCCTCCCACTCCTCATCAGAAACTTAATTAATCATGTTTGCATCTGGATCCAGACAAGACAATAGCAGGGATGTGTTTTTGGTTAGGAACTGAAGCTGCATTCGCAAAGGAATGTTGATTAGTTAGTGGTCGGTATCATTTTTCATGCCTTTTTAAGTTACAAAAATTTTAATATCAAAGCATTTCTCCCTGCACCGCACGTATCTATTTCTTGTAAGTGCATTATGCTGGCATAATTTTCTTCTCCTTCCTGCGGGCTCTGTTTATGAGATGATCCATCAGGTTGTCTCAGAGTCTCCATCCAGCCCTTCAGCAACCGGAGGCATTCCAGGTGAACTCTGAGCCCACAGCCCCACCCCGTGTGGAAGGGGAAGGAGAAAGGCAGGCTTAGGCTAAGATATGATACATTGTTGATCAGGGAGACAACAGTCACCCACTGCAGAGACAGCAGGCTTTCCCCCGTCCCCCGCATTTCCCGGACCCTCATTATAAATGCTGCTGCTCTTTACAACAGGAGTGGGTCCCGGAAGAGAAGAAAAGAAAACGTCCCAAACCTCCTCCAGACCCGTAGATGCTGAGGTCAGTCTGAATGCTTCCATTCAGTCTTCAATTCTGCATCAGGAAAATGCCCTCAATATGGGAAAATCTTTGAAGGCAGGAAGCATGTCTCAATGTGTACAACATGCCTGTGTGTGCAAAACATGTCAAGTCACAGATGATAAGGCATGGCAGAGAAGCAAGGTGGGATCTACGTGGCACAGTCAGAAACCTGTCTGCATGCCCAGCCCTCCAGCTAAACTTCCCTTTAGCCAAAAGTGGTGGAGGGGTAACAAAAGAGAATAAGGTGCCTCCTCCTTCTGTTCAGTGACCTTTCCGAAGGCAGGCCTGCCTAACAAACCTGGCTGAGGCACTACGTGTACAGCTTGGACAGGATTGACCAGTGGGAACAAAATAACAGCATGTTCTAAGATGCTCAGATGCAAGCTGACCTTCCCTCCAGCTGAGAAACCCTCCTGTGGTCACTGATTTCCTGAATGCACTGGCCTGAGGGCATGGGGAGGGCCTGTTACAGGACAGGATCACCAGCGGGAGTTCAGGGGATTCAGTATACATTTGTGTCACATTGGTCCCCAAAGCAGTTTGGGTTTGTTGAGGCAGGGTTTGACTTCCTGAGAGCCCAGCCCCAGGTCATTGTTGTTACTCCAGACACTGGGAAACGTGGATTGTGGGGTGAGATACTGAAGCTGGGGATTGGCCTGGAGACAGAGAGTACTCTGCACAACTCAACAGCAAAGTCACATTCCCAGAGACCAACCAGTTGATCCAAGGGTTCTTTATTCAGAAAATGAACTGCAATTGTGTGCCAGGCACTGTGCTAGAGGTACACCACCCTGGGCCCATTGCAGGCCTCACCCCATGGGGGGTGGCCTGACTTGGTCTCATTATTTGTTCCTCTATCCCCCAGGCCTCTTCCTTGGTGCTGGCTAAGGACTAGGCTGGATGTTTAGTTGTAGCCCTAAGGAAAAATTTTAGTATGTCCATTTTTATACACAGAGGCACAGATGGTAAGCAGCTATGAAAGTTGTCAGAATCAAAATGGAGTCATTTATGTTAAAACCTTGGCAAATGGAGCCAGGGATGGCCATCAAGGGAGGGTTCTCACACATGAATGCCTGATAAGAACTGTCACAATACTTACTTGGCAGGGGAGATACCATGATCACGAAGATTTTCCGAAGGCGAGGCTTATCTATTGTAGTACGTTTGTACTGACCCCTGTGATTTACTATAGCTTTGCAAAAAGGCCACTGCAACCTTAGACAGAAAATACAGATTCTGTAAGGATGTTTGTTTAGCAACTGCGTGTCCAAGCTTGGACTTCTGCCACCCTTGTAGCCAAGGATAATTGATTCGAACAACTATAATCCTCTTCGTTTTGTCTTTATAAACTTCCCCTTGCCCCAATCTCTTTGAAAACGCTCATAATTTGCTACGGCATACATATTCCTATTGCAATGCTACTCCCAGATGAATATCATTTTTTTTTTTTTGAAGAGTCTCCCTCTCTGTTTGTTATTGAGTTTGACAAAGCAGGGGTCAGAAGGCTATAGCTTGTGGGCCAAATCTGGCCTGCTGCCTATTTTTGTAAATAAAGTTTTATTGGAACGCAGCCATACTTGTTGTAGTATTGTTTATGACTGCTTTTATGCTATGCTGAAAGAGTTAAGTAGCTGGGAGAGAGACTGCATGGCCCACAATTCCTAAAATATTTGCTGTCTGGCCCTTTACTGAAAAATTTGCCCTGGTATAAAAGATTTGCCCATTTCCACTAGAGAATCAATGGTCAAATAGAAAGTATAGTCAGATTTCTTGATTTCTTTCCAAAGACCCAAACCACAGACTGACCTTCTCATTAAAAAGTTATTTTGTTTTGTCTTTAATATTTGTAATCTTCGTGATTCCTGCCTTTTGGCAGAAAATATCTGAAATATTTAATGGCTGCGATAGAAAGCAAAGAAGGATACATGTCTTGAAATCTTTAGCCCAATAACATACTTTAGAAACCAGAGGACAACTGCAGGCTCTGAATCTTCTTGGGGCCTGGTCTGAGCTCAGGACCGTGGCCCTCCTTGGTTACTGACTTAAGGCAAACGTCAAACTTTGGGGTAGGCTCGTGTTGACTCTAGACAGCCATCTGCGGAACACATTAAAAAAATCAGGTAACTTATACTCTTGTATTATAAAATTTTAAAGTATTTATGTATTTTTAAAATCACAGATACAAGTCTATAAAGCATGCATAAACAAACCCTTAGGATATTGTGATAATCTAAAAATATCCTGGGGGAAGATGATATGTAAATATTCCGTTTTATTATCCTCTGAATAAAAACAGATATTTTTGTGGTACTTTCAGGACTTTGGGGTAGGTAAATAGATAAAGAATGAAGCCCAGAGATATTAAGTTCCTTACACAGGGTCATGTCATCCTTAGTTCCGCTAACCCAAGTCAGCCTCACGTGAAAGCCCGTGTCTTAAACATTCTTCTTGCTCTATAGCCTTGCTTTCTAGGGGAGGGGAAGCTTGGTGCCTCTGTAAAGTTGGACTCATGAACTGGCTTTAGGATGCCCCTTGCAGCTGGGCTCATAAAGAGTCTTACAGGCTGGCTTCTGCAGATGCCTGTACCTTCCAGCCAAACACGAAGCTATTTTCTTGGCTCATCTCCCGGCCCTGGGTCTTTTTTCTGGTTTTGTTGGGATGCTGCTGAGTAAGAATTGCAGGATACCCAAGAATTTGCCAGAACTGAGGGTGCCTTCACACTTCTAGATCACCTTCTTTTTGGAGCACACGTGGTGTGGTCCAAGAGGAATGTGTTCGACAAAGATGAGGAGGGTCGTCGTGTTCACGCACTCATGAATATCAAAGAAGAGGCACCAACTAAGTCTTCTGGGAAAATTTCCAAACTGACAGTGCAGTGAAGGAACAGCTGCAATCCCTGCACCTCCCGTTCTGTTCAGCCCAGCACAATAGACTTCACCGAGAGTCTGCTCAGAGACAAGCCTGTATGGAGTGTTGGGAGCCAGGGTATCTAGGACCTTGGCCTATCCCTGCCAGGGATGGGGTGTCAGATACAGCAATGAAGCCTGCAGTGGGAGGATCTGAGGCAACTCCAGGGCTGGCATTGGGCACCTGCAGAAAATATCCTGCTGTTGGCAGGGCCTGACCACCTGCTGTCCCTTTACTCACTCTAAGGCCCAAGACAGACACAGGTATCTCTTAAAGGCCCTGACAGCTCAAAGATTTAGAATCATCTCCTAATCCTTCATCTTGTAAAGAGGGATTGTCATTAGCTACGCGAGTGGATGGGCCTAGAATATCCAGATGAGTGCTCAGTGGAAACCACTTCACCCTCATAAAGCCATGTGAGAGAAGTAGCCCTACCTCCATTTTACAAAATAAAGTAACTCAGAGAGATGAACTGATAAGCCCTAATCATACAGTTTGTAAATGGCAGAGCAGGGAATCCACAGCTCTGGATGCCAAGTTTCTACAGTGAGCTCTGAGGGAGGCCTGACAGGGAAAGACAAGTTACAGAAGGGCAGGTGAGGGCCGGGCCTCCCATTCGGTTGTGCAGGCTGACCCCTGTACTAAAACCTTGTAGGGACTGAAATTCAGCCTGGGTTCTGCTCCCCATGCCATGAGCCCCAGCAAGGTACTGAGCTCTCCAAGGAAGACTCTTTCTAATATGCCCAGAAGAGCACTGGGGTCTAGTGCTGCCCTGTTTGTGGGTGTGCAGGTAGTGAAGTCAGGGTGGGGAGGGATAGCAGATCCACTTCGACCTGGATGATGCTGGCAGGGTTATGGACTGACCTTATGATTACCCCCTTCGTACTGTAGGTTTTGCTGTTGTTGCTTTGAGTGTTCTCCTTACCTTTTCAACCACTCCTCTTCATCATTGAACACCTTTATGAGGTCATCTAGCAGGACATTTACCCAGCAAATGTTTTTTCCAAGACCAGGGCAGGAGATGAAGAAAGGGGGAAGATGAGAGACAAGAGCATATCGATGCTTTAAATTAAATTTATCTCCTAATTTGGCTCATAATTTAATTAATCCTAATTTAATTAAATATCTCCTAATTTAAAAAGCATACCAATGTCTCAGTTTGGAACATTTAAAAAATTGTTGCAAACAAAATGTAGAATTAGCCCATTTCCAAAGATCATGACAGAATGGAGTTTTAGGAAAGAGTAACAAGCACATATTTCGAATATTGTGGGCCCAAGAATAAGCTTGCACTCTAATTGAAGACAGAACAATTAGTGACAGACGCGCTCCAATTCATCAGATTGGTCAAAATCATAAAACTCTCATCGACATGGGGTACAAATGCAGTTTATATCTCTGTTTTTTCAAGCCCTTCCCCTCCTACCTAGTGAATAGTAAACCCAAGGTCCTCTTCTTTGCCTCCATCCTTTCTCTGAATTGTCTGTGAATTCAGGGACTTACAGTTTCAAGATACAAGACCTGGAGTCTGACCGGTAGACTAAACATCCACTCCAGGCCCCCTGCCAACCCCGAGGAAGAAGCCTGGAGGTAGAGGGAGGAGAAATGACCAACTCAGGCCGGAGGCCATGGTGAGGCCTGCGGGTAGGGGGCTCAGAGCCTGGCACACGAATAGCACTTTATTTTCTGAATAAATAACTCTGATTACTACTTGGTTCATCTCTGGGAACACTGAGTTTGCTATTGAGTTGCTCCATCAAACTCTTGGTCCACAGGTCAGTCCCTAGCTTCAATATCTCACCCCACGATCCACCTCTTTCGCTGAAGTCAGGAGGGACAGCAATTAACTCCTGCGCTGCAGCGTCCCCAGGGCCAGGTGCCGCTTGAGAGACCCCAGGCTGGAGCGAGAACGTGAGGGCCCTGTGCTCCGGGGCAGGGCGGAGGGATAGCGACCTGGGGCATCCGCTGCTTGCAGGCCCAGTTAGGGCGGTTGCCAGCCACCGGGGAGAGGCGCTGGCAAGAGCCAGAGAGGATCCCCCGCAAGAAATATATCGCGTGCTGACACTTTTACGACCCGGGCCGGCTTACAGTACACAGGCCGGTGCACAGCTCCGCTTTCCCCTGCCCAGCTTGACATCACATGCTCACCCCGGGGCTGCCACTTGGAGTCAGGAAAGCCCATATATTTCCCTCCTCAGATAGGCCTAGTGGTTCTCGTCAGGTGCAGAAAGCCAATAAATCACCAGCGAAGTCTCCGTGTATCTATCAGTCAGGAGCTTGTCATCCTCCAGCCTTGATCCCCATGAAAGCCGGGAGCAGGAGGGGCGGGGTGCGGGGAGGGGGGCGCGCGGGGGTGGGGCGCGGTCGGGCCTCGGACACCTGGCAGGGAGCTGGCGGGAGGGCTCGGGGAATCTGCGAATGTTCACAGCTCCAAGGGACCGCGGGGGAAATTTACACCTCCTCCCCCTCCTGCTTGTGCTTCCTTTCGCTTTGAAGTTCTGTGGCTCCGCACTGGAGTTCGGGAGGCAAGTCCTCCAGCCTGGGGTTTTTAATATTCACATCACGTCCTCTTTGCAGCTACTTCGGGAGGAATGAAAGCTACAAAGGACGTTTGGGTGACCTCCCCACAACACAAGGTGGGGTGGGCGGCTTCAGACCACACTGCCCTGTCTCCAGTCGCCATGGGTGACCAAGTAGTTGAAACACGACTGGGGACTTGGGTGCCAGTCCTTCTAGGCAGAAGGGCCCTCTTGGGTAACTCCCTTTTCAGTCCTCAGTGTCTTCCAGATAGCAGTACAGTATCTGTGGAATCCGATGGACCTTGATTTGAATCCCACCACTGCTACGTTCACCTTTTGGACTTTAGTACATTTACTTATACTCTTCATTTTCAATTTCCCCATGTCTAAATGGGAATACAAGCCTCTAGTGCACAGAATTAGTGTGGGAATTAAATGCGGCAATATGTAGCAATTGCTCAGCACTGCATTTCATGTAGTAAAATCATGGAAAGGAGATAGTTGCATTTTAATTATTTTCCTGATCTATGAAATGTTGGTTTGGGACTAAGGCCATTCTAACTTTCAGCTGCTCGCCCTGAGCCAATAGTGCAGCTTGGGCACTGGGTGCTACCGTTGCATGGCTCCCACTCTGCCAGGAAGGCCTGACCTCATGCTGCCATTTACCATGAGGCTCCTGAGCATCATAGGTCAGCGACGTCTGGCTCTGCTTTTGATGAGTGCCTTTCTTTGGAGCCATTTGGGGAGCCTCTTTCGATGTCCTGGTCACATCTGCATGAGAAACACTACAGGTCATTGAATAGGAGACCCCATGTCTCACAATGAGAACCTGAGTCTTCAAAGATAACAAGGGAAGGGCTCTTGATCACATGGTCAGCTGTGCACCTGGCACTGGAACTCAGTGGCCTTTTGCCATTCTGCAGCCACACCAACATGTACAGGTGTTACTGGAAAGGGCTCCCCATCCAGACCCCAAGAGAGCGTTCTTGGATCTCACGCAAGAAAGAATTCTGGGAGAGTCTACAGAGTAAAGTGAAAGCAAGTTTATTAGAGAAGAAACAAAAGAATGGCTACTCCATAGGCAGAGCAGCCCCAAGGACGGCTATATGCTAAACCAGGGGTGGATTATTCATGAATTTTCTGGGAAAGGGAAGGGGAATTCCTGGAACTGAAGTTTTCTCTTCCTTTTAGACCATAAAGTGTAGCTTGTGGACATTGCCATGGCATTTGTAAACAGTCTTGACGCTCTAAGGAGTGTCTTCTTTCGCATGCTAATGCATTATTATTAGTGTATAATGTGCAGTGAGAAGGAGCAGAGGTCATTTTTGCCATCTTGGATTTGGTGGGTTTGGGCTGGTTTCTTTACTGCATTGTTTTATCAGTGGGGTCTTTGTGACCTGTATCTTGTGCCAAACTCCTACCTCATCCTGTGACTAAGAATGCCCAACCACCTGGGGATGTAGCCCAGCTGGTCTCAGCCTCATTTTACCATGCTCCTATTCAAGATGGAGTCACTCTGGTTCCAGTGCCTCGGACATAGGTACTACATTCACCATGTAGAGGAGCAAAAGCAGAAAGTGCCCTTAATGGGCTGCATTTCTCTTTTTCAATATCTCTCACTCAGGAAACAGTTTTTTATAATCTACTATGTGAAAGCCACCTGTCATTTCACCTCTCTGTCTTCAGTTTCTTCAGTTGTAAAATGAGGGGGCAGGAATACCAGTGTTTTTCAATTGGGGGTTATTAGAATCTGGGGCCAGGACTGTCGTGCACATTGGAGAATCTTTAGCATTTGGAGCTTCAGACATTGAATGCCAGCAGATCCCCCAGGCATTGTGACAATCAAAATGGTCCTCACATTTCCAAAGCCCTTGAGTTGAGAACCGCTGGATGATCCTGTTTACTTTCTAGTTTTAATATTGTATCAGTTGAGGAGTCCTGGTTCAGGTACTAACCAATTACCCCTGCTGTGACTTTTGGCTAAGCTCTTTAACCTTCTTCTTCTTTTAAATATCTGTACCATGGGAATAATCAAACTTGTCCCATACTGTCTATGTTACACAGCTGTTGTGAAGATATGATTACAAGAAAAAAAAGTCGATGTGAAAACATTAAAGTAGTCTCTGAAGGTAAGTTACCATCATTATTATGCAACATTTTTTTGCAAAATAATTTTTAATTGTGTGAAAATAATTACCCTTAAATTTTAACTAATAATTACAATACCCTTTAAATCGATTTTCTTTATTTAGGGAAAAATAAAATAGATTAAAAGGGTAAATGATTTACCCAAGGCTATGAAGCTAGAATTTGAATTCAGACAGTCTGACCACAAAAGCCTGTGTGCTAAATAGTGTCCTCTGTTTCTTGTTCACATGGGTCAGAAACAGCTTCTCCCCGGATCAGAGCATTTTCTGTCTATAAATGAGTTATATAGGAAGCTATTAGATTGTTGTTTATCAGTGCATTCCATCCAGGGGTGGTAGTGATCTGAAGAAGGGCTCTCATTTTTGAAGGGAGGTGAGTCTCACTCTGTTGCCTAGGCTAGGGTGCAGTGGTATGATCATAGTTTACTGCAGCCTCCAACTCCTCGCCTCAAGTGACCCTCCTGCCTCAGCCTCCCAAGTAGCTGGGACTACAGATATGCACCACTGTCTGCCTGGCTAATTTATTTTTTATTTTTTTAGAGAGGGAGTGTCACTACGTTGTCTAGTATTGTGGGAACTGGCCAGCAGTCCGCAATGCAACGGGGCTCTCTCTTTGCTCCCAGGCGGATTGGCAGGTCGAGAAATAATAGACACACACAAGATAGTGAAAGCTGGGTCCAGAGGGGTCACCGCCTTCTTTCTATTCCTGATATTGAATGTCCTCTACCCTCCATACAGACACCAGGCAGATTTTGCTTTCTTTTAAAATAACATGCTTCCTCTGATGAGTGTAGTCATCTACATTCATTACAGAAATATTCCCACAGGAATATTACAGAAAATTCCCATAGGAATACAGAAAAAAAATTGCAAAGTTCTCATTTCCTACACCAAAAAAATCCAAGCTTCGAGACCAAGTGATCATGGTCCCTGAGATATGGCCTTTCCTGACTATTCTCCTAACAATGCACTGGATATGCCAGCATTTATTATTAAGTTTAGTGAGGGCGGGGGTAGGTTAGTGAGGGATTTAGGGTCATTTGATTATGAGGTGAGATGGTCACATGGGGATGAAGTAATTCTTTAACATAACGTCTGTATGAAGAAGTACAGTATACAGAGGTAAGAATTGACAATATAGTGTGTGCATCAGTAATTTCTAACAGAGCCTTAAAACAGAAACACAGTCTTTCCATAACCTATGATTAGCAAGATATTAATCAGCAGTAACAGTTGCAGCAAAAACTGGTTACAAACAATCCATAGAAACAGGACGTGAAGTTAGACAACCGGTTAGACCAGAAATTCTCAGAAGGGAGTATGAACCCTGAAGAGGCCTAGAAGAGCCGCGGCAAGATGAGGGCGTTTATAGCCCTATCTTATCCATATGGACAGACGCTCCCCATGCGCCCATTTATAGGTTCTCCCCGAGGGTCGCATTCCATTCCCAGAGCTATGAACATCTGCTTTTCTGGGATAGGAATCTTGGTGATGTGAAACCTCCCTGACTGCACGTCCATTCACAGGCTCTCTGGCAGGGGGAAGCACATCACGCGCTGTTGCAATTTTGTATTTACAATTATTAGAAGCATTTCATCTTTTATTCTGTAGCAATAGTTTCAGGGGGTCTCCTTACAGTCTAGGCTGGTCTTAAATTCCTGGCCTTAAGTGATCCTCCCACCTCAGCCTCCCTTGTAGCTGGACACCCAGCAGAGAAAGACTCTAAGCCACTCTGCTCAATTGCCTCCCTTAGTGTGACTCTCGCTTTTTGGTCTCTTGTGCCTTCTCCACTTCCTCTGTGAAAATGAAGGCTTCTTAAGTTCATTTAAATCTTTTGTATATCCCATTACTTGCACACAACTCTTTGTTCCTACTGTCTACTCTAAACAAACACACATACACAAACACACACACACACACCCCTAGAACCAAGGTTGCCAGATTTACCAAATAAAAATAAAAGATTCCCAGTTAAAACTGAAGTTCATATAAACAATAAAATTTTTAGTATATCTCAAATATTGCATGGAACATACTTATATTAAAAATTATTCATTTTTAATAGAAATTCAAATTTAATTGGGTGTCCTGTATTTTATCTGACAGCTCTAATCATAACTCATATTCCAGTGCTCTCCAGCCTCGCTCTGCCCCTCAGACAGAGAGCAAGAGAGGAGCAGGGCTCTGCATGAGACATGGTCAGAGACCTCCAGAACACAGAAGTCTCTGTTCTAAGGGTATTTTTAGTCTAGCTGAGAATACAGAAGTCACAAGAGGCAGCTGCTTGACACTTGACTTGCATCTCATGTCAGTACCCGCTGGGAGTCTCACTGGACTGCTTCGTCTCCTGCTACCCACATCCACTCAGTCCCTTACTCCCCTCTCCTTTTCACATCCTCTCAGATCTATTCTCTTCTCTGCATCCCCAGTTTTGGTCCACTTTCTCAACAATTTGCAATTCTCCTAACTTGGCTTCCTGTTTCTATTCCTGATATTGAATGTCCTCTACCCTCCATACAGACACCAGGCAGATTTTGCTTTCTTTTAAAATAACATGCTTCCTCTGATGAGTGTAGTCATCTACATTCATTACAGAAATATTCCCACAGGAATATTACAGAAAATTCCCATAGGAATACAGAAAAAAAAAATGTCAAAGTTCTCATTTCCTACACCAAAAAAATCCAAGCTTCGAGACCAAGTGATCATGGTCCCTGAGATATGGCCTTTCCTGACTATTCTGGCTCTGCCTGACATAATATCACTCAAACTCCATCAGCTCAAACTCCATCTACACAACCACGTTCCAGTTCCCTAAATAACAAGCCATGCTTTTTGTCTGGTAGGACTTTGCAAAGCCTTTTTCTTCTCCTCCCTAGAAGCAGCTTCTTCCATTACCCACCAGTGGGCTCTTAATTATACTTCAGAACCCAGTTCCAGTGTTATTTCCCTGAACTTGGCTTCCCGAAACAGACTTAGAAATAATCTCCTTAGTGCTCCTAAAGTCATCTGAGCTTACACAGTCTTTGCAAATACCTTTCTTGCGGATATTTTAAAAAAATAATGTGTTGCAATTGTTTATTTACACATATATCATCCCATGTAAACTTAAGATCCTTAAGGATAGAGGCCATGTATCTCTTAAGTCAGCAAAATGCCTCATGCAATTAGGAGCTCAATAAAATGTTCATTAATAATTAAATTACTTAAATAATGGGACCATTTCTTTTCCTGTGTGTTTTATGCATTTCACTGATGGCCTCACACTAATTGTTCTACCAATGAAATGCTGGTTTGAATGCTGCTGTTACTTAACACTTGTCGATCCAATTAGATTATAAATATCTGTGATCCCCCACAGTGTACCTTTCAGGGCTAGCCATAAATAATTGTTGAATGACTGAATTATCTTCCTGCAGACCTAGTGGATGATACACATGGCAAAAGGTCCCAGATAAAGTTTCAAGGACTTGGGTTCCAGTCTCTGCTTTTCCAAGCTGAGTACATTACTATCGCTCTCTTGGTCTTGGTTTCCTTGTCTATAAAGTGTGAGGGTGGGTCCAGGTCATCTGTTAGGTCCCCTAAATTGTTAAAGGGCAATGAATTTATAAATAATCTTATCAGCTGTGACTTGCTAATAAGCTGCTCCCTCTGTCTTCGTGGGGAATAAAAGGAACTAATGTTTGTTGCATACCTGGTATGTGCTAGTCAGCCCCTGTCCTAGGAACTTTCCATGTTTCTCTGTTTAAGACAGGAGGAGAGTATCATGTGACACAGGTGACATCTGCAAATCAGAGCATATTCCTCTGCACCCTCATCTACTCTCATGTGTTGAATATTAAATCTGTGTTAAAAATCTCTTGAATTCACCCGAATATGTTGATTAAGTAGATTGCATTTCCTAATATGGGTGGGCCTCATCGAATCAGTTGAAGGCTGAAAAGAACAAAAAGGCTTACCCTCATATGAGCAAGGGGGAACTCCTCCTGCCTGAGCTCCTGAGTTGGGACACTGGCCTTTTCCTAACTTTGGACTAAATTGGGGTTTTCTTGGGTCTTGAGCCTTCAGACTGAACTATGCTGTTGGCTCTCCTGGGTCTCCAGCTTGCTGACTGCAGATCCTGGGACTCCTCAGCCTCCATAGTTGCATGAGCCAATTACTTATAATAAATCTCTCTCTCTCTCTCTCTCTCTCTCTGTGTGCGTGTATATATGTGTGTGTGTGTGTGTGTGTATATATATATATACACATATACACATATATATACACACACACATACACACATGCGCACACACACACGTTGTTGGTTCTGTTTCTATGGAGAACCCTGATTAATACAACCTGTCAGGCAATGATCAGTCCAGCCAGCCAGATGTCAAGGGCTCTTGCCAAGTTTAATAGCTTGGAAGAGGAATTCAAAGCCTGCCCTGTTTCTACCCTCTTCTGCCCCATCCATCTCCTTGGATGACCTCAGCAGGGCCGGCCTTGGACTTCAGTTTGAAACCCCCTCTCCCCTGCTATCTACTGTCTGTAAATATTTTCCCCTGCTAACTCTTCAATGTCCTTCCATTCTGATTTAGGAACTTCTTGCAGAAAAGGGAGCTACCTCAGGTTTCCACACTATGATCACTAATATATAATCATAGATTGTAATAATTACACTATAATGTTAGTGCTAATGGCTGACATTCATTAACTGAGTGCTGTAAATGAATGATCTCATCTGCTCTCACAACAACTCTGTGTAGTAACTACTGTCAGACATATTATAGGTGATAAAATTCAAGCACAGATAAGTTAAATGCCTTTCTCAAGATTCAATAGCAAGTGACAGAGCTGGGTGTGAATTCAGTGAACTCGATTCCAATCTTGGGGTCTTGAACAGATAATCCTTAAAGTCTCATTTCACCCTGATATTCCCCAAGTCTCTAAAACCATTCATACCAAGGCATGAGTTACCTGCCTCTACTACTCTGTATTAGGGCCCAGGTTTCTAGGGCCGCTACTGCTGCTAGAAAGTATCAGAGGTTACATAAGCATGGGGGAGCAGAAAGAGACTGGGCCCAGGAGCCATAAAGCTTGAAAATGAGCCTCCGCTACATGGCAAGCCATCTGTGGGAACTTGGGCTCATAAACTCTGAATCTCAGTATTTTCTTCTCTTAAATGGTAATAATCATGATCATGCCTGCTTCTCATAACCCACAGCATTATTCTAAGGAGATCAAGGGCATGTGAGAGTGCTTTGTAAATTGTAAACTGCCATACAAATATGAATTATTATTGTTTCCAGCTGGAGTTGTCTGGGCCTACTTCAATGAGGGCATTATAAATGATTGATAAAACTTTATATGGTATCTGTGCTTTAAGGGGGGAACTAGTCTTAAGCCAAATGGCTAAAAAATCTGGTATGGAATGTTGGTTGCAGCACTCTAGACAGAAAGATTTGGGTACATGAATAGGGATTGGGCCCAGATCCAAGATACTGGTCAGCTTAACTTAGATTCTAGGGTTAGAAAGTGTTATTAAATGTTGATTTCTATTTAGTTATTCACTGAACAGATCAAAGAAAGTAATAATTAAGAAAATGTGTGTTTGAGTGCTTACCCTGTATCACACTTTGTTCTAAGTATTTTATATGTACATGTTATTTAATCCTTACAACAATCCAGTGAGATGAATATGTCTATAGATAATATGACTATTCCCATTTTCCAAATGAAGAAAATAAGGCTCAGAGAATTTAGGAAACTTTTCTAGAGTCACACATTTAATAAGTAGTGGTAAAGTTTGGATTTGAACCTGGTCATTCTGATCCTAGAGCCAGAAGGAACAAAGAAAGGATGAAGGGGGGAGGAGAAAAGAAAAGAAGGGAAAGGAAAGGGAAAAGGAAAGGGAAGGGAAAGAAAAATGAAAGAAGGAAGGAAGGAAGGATGGAAGGAAGCGGGGAAGGAAGGAAGGAAAAAGGAAGGAAGGATGGTAGGAAGGAAGGGAGGAAGGAAAGAAGGAAGGAAAAAGGAAGGAAGGAAGGGAGGAAGGAAAGAAGGAAGGAAGGAAAAAGGAAGGAAGGAAGGAAGGAGGGAAGGGAGGGAGGGAGGGAGGGAGACAGGGAAGGGAGGGTAGGGGAGGAGAGGCAAGAAGACTATATACTGAGTACTCCTCAGGTAGATTATAATGAGACCTAAGGAAGGAAATGACAGAGATCTGGAACCAAATAATCTCCAAATAAAACATGTCTTGAGGAAGTCAAAAAAGGTCCTTGGCCTATTTTGGCCTATCAGGAAGTGCATGTTCACTCTCATGTGTATGAATAACAGTGGAGCCACAACACTGTGATAAAAATTGAAATTGGGTGCTATGGAAATACAGAGGAAGGGTGCAGATGAGAACTGGGAAGGCCCTCTGCCAGATATGATGTCCAGGTAAATCTCAGATAATTGATATGGTCTAGCCAGGCACAGAGTCAGGAAAGGAGGCATGAGACTGCACAACACAGGTGGAACTACAAGGAATTAGGAAGTATTAATATTACAATTTTTTTTTTAATAATTTTTTTTTTTTTTTGAGACAGAGTCTCGCTCTGTCGCCCAGGCTGGAGTGCAGTGGCTGGATCTCAGCTCACTGCAAGCTCCGCCTCCCAGGTTCACGCCATTCTCCTGCCTCAGCCTCCTGAGTAGCTGGGACTACAGGTGCCCGCCACCTCGCCCGGCTAGTTTTTTGTATTTTTTTTTTAGTAGAGACTGGGTTTCACCATGTTAGCCAGGATGGTCTCCATCTCCTGACCTCGTGATCCGCCCGTCTCGGCCTCCCAAAGTGCTGGGATTACAGGCTTGAGCCACCGCGCCCGGCCAGAAGTATTAATATTACAATGCAAAAGGCAATGTGGGAGAGGTCAGACAGCAGGCCGGAGATTCAAATAGGGTCCAGGCCATGTGTGCTAGGACGCCTCTGTGACAAGCCAAAAAGTTCAGGCTTTATTTTATGGGTGACAGAGACTCACAAGTGGTTTTAAACATGGTCAGACTTGTAATTTAGATGATCTCCTCTGACTAGAGTGGGGAGGGGGGATTTGACGGGTGGAGGACAGGGCAAGAGAGAAGAATGGTCAAGATTAGATTCCACTAGTCCAGGCAAGTCTTTACAGAGCCGATGAGGAAGGTGAAGAGATGTTTAGGAGATATTTTTAGAAGCATTTCATGATTCACTGTAGTGGGGTGGCAATGGAAAGTTTCTGGGCTGATTCCTGTTCTTGGTTCAATAACTTGAGAGTCTGCTGTGCTACTAACAGAGGTATGGAATACTAGAAGAGGAGCAGTTCTGGGAAATGGACTTGTCCAGAAGCAGATGGGAACAATAAATATGAAACTCTGGGAAGCAGTGAGGGACAAAGATGGCTATGTGTTTTGTTAACAAAAATTGTTTATTAACTACTAGATGTTGATATAAGACTAGGTATTAGAAGTCAGGACAAGACAGGTCATATTGCAGTAACAGACTATCCCACATCTCAGTGACTTAATGCAAAAAAGGTGTTTATTTCTTAACTCGTACTGTCGAGTGTGTGTTATTGAGGGAATCTGTTTCGCATCATTACTTAGGGACTCAAGTTGACAAGGTTGCATCATCTTGTAACTTCAGTATCTAGAACATGAGTGCTTCTCAGTCACTTGGGAAAGAGAGGAGAAAGACTAAATAATCACAGGTATGCCTTTTAATTCCTCAGCCTGGAAGTGGCAAAGATAATGTCTGCTCACATTTCACTGACAGAATTGGTTTTTGTTTGTTTGTTTGTTTGTTTTTTGTTTGTTTTTTTTTTGAGACGGAGTCTCGCTCTGTCGCCCAGGCTGGAGTGCTGTGGCCGGATCTCAGCTCACTGCAAGCTCTGCCTCCCGGGTTTACGCCATTCTCCTGCCTCAGCCTCCCTAGTAGCTGGGACTACAGACGCCCGCCACCTCGCCTGGCTAGTTTTTTGTATTTTTTAGTAGAGACGGGGTTTCACCGTGTTAGCCAGGATGGTCTCAATCTCCTGACCTTGTGATCCGCCCGTCTCGGCCTCCCAAAATGCTGGGATTACAGGCTTGAGCCACCGCGCCCGGCCGACAGAATTGGTTTTATGGTCTCACCTAACTGCAGGGACTGAGAAATGTAGAGGTGCGAATGTTACTTGTGGTGAGCGTTACCGTCTCTGCTGCGTGTCATCAGCATATGGGAGGTGATTAAATCTGAAAGAGTAAGGACAAGATCAATCAAGGTAAAGCCCACAGAGCGAAAAGAGAATGGCCAAGGACAAAACCCAGGGAATCACCTTCTGTAAGTAAAACAAGGAAGAGGGGAGCCCAAGGATGACACCGAAAAGTGACATGAAAAGAGTTAAGAACTATGAGCCAATAGTGTCACTCGAGCCAAGGAAGTATGTCTATACAGAGGTGTAGAGCAGCAAATACAGCCTGGAGGAGCAGAGGGATAAAGACTGAAGTCTCCACTGCATTTGGCCATCAAGAGGGGGCTGGATAACGTCTTAATAGAAGTGTCTCCTTGCAGTGAATATTTACCTAGGTTTTTGTTCTAGAAAAAAATGGTCACTTCTAGAGCTGTATGGGACAGGGCTGTGTTCCTGAGGCCATAGCCCCCAGAAGTCTTCTGAAAGTGATGGTGGCAATTCAGGTAGGTAGTCTGTCTTTAGCTCACAATATCATTTGAAATGTTTAATACATTAGCAATTGACGATTAGCTAACTGGGTGAGATAAGACCTGTAAAAGTACAGACCCTGATAATTGAAAGAAACCGTAAGCTGTGTAAACTGAAATGAAAAGTGATGTTTACCTATTATTCATTAGTATTCTTATAGAGTGGCAGTATCATAACTTGGGAAATTTACCTAAAGTGCAGTTATTATTACACTTGATCTTAGCCAAAAGGCCAAGAAGCAATTAAAGGTCAGTTACATTTAACTAATAAAAATCCTTAGATTGAATTAAGAATTGCATTTGTGGCTTTTTCATCCAGGAGAAGGAAGTGTTATTTCCTTTTTGTATTTTCACTTGGAAAAAACTGAGAAGAGTGTGACTAGTCGATGATATTTGGACCATACAGCGTTGAGCACTTCTGAGGAAGAGGAACATGGACGAGATATTTGTTGAGTACCTATTACATGCCAGGCAATTCCCATACATATTTTATTTAATCTTCACAATCACCCAGAGAAAGAGATCTCTTTTATCCTCATTTTACAGACATGGCAAAACTGAATAGAAGGTCCTAGTTTACA
This sequence comes from Theropithecus gelada, assembly GCF_003255815.1. NCBI lineage: Eukaryota > Metazoa > Chordata > Mammalia > Primates > Cercopithecidae > Theropithecus > Theropithecus gelada. Next base: position 11,474,673 of record NC_037668.1, on the reverse strand, counting down.
AACTCCAGGGGCTCCACTCCATTTGCTATCAGCTAAGCAGACTCGCAGCGTGGGCCCCTATTTCTGCTTCTCCCGGGACACTGTAAATCGCTCCATTTGCCATCAGTCCGGAGCTGTGAGCATGCAGATGAAAAGCGTTGTGGATCTGGGAACTACCGCTCTATCTTCAGAGGAACTGACTTTCAGCTTTCAGCCACATGCATGAGAGGGGCTGATTCCATCTGTCGACCTGTCAGGCCGCCTCTCTCTTAGGCTTCTTTCCTCTCTTCTTGGAGTTTCTTCAATAAACCATTTTACTCCCTTGAAAAGCGACTCCCCTGAGTGGCTGAGGAGGGCCCAATATGGTTCCATTTAGCTCTCTGGGGATGAGGAGGAAGCATCCTCCCGTTACCTAACTTTCCTAGCAAGTGGTATTTCTGTTTCCTCTCCCTCAAAAAACTATACAAAAATAAATGCTAGTTGTCCTCCCAGCTCATGAGTTCCACTACCCACAGTTTCTGCTCGGAACTTCCCCACTCCCCTGCCGTCCCGTCATTCTCCATTCTTGGACTCCTGACTCCCAGAAATACTGATGGGAGGGCGAGTGTGGCGCGATCTTGTGGTCATGCGGTGGAGCTTCACCTTTCTCAGCTGCTCTGCTTCAGCGGCAGAGACTCTCTGGCCTTTCTCTCCAGAGGGCTTCTGCTACTCATCCACAAGACCCCTGCGAGAAGCAGAACCCGCTCTGTCCTAGGCTCCCTTGAACAAGCCAAGACACAGGCGGCAAGCTCACACGTGGGGAAGGACAGATTAGACTTTTTTCATGATCCTACAGAAAGGAAGTTTATCTTCTGGTCAGGCTCCCCTTCCAGAATCTTCTCTTACCCCTCCAGTGCCCAAGGCTAGGTCCTCTCTCTGTACCTGTTGTTCTCTCCCATGGAGGCTCATTAACGCCACTATAGGACTGACCGAGATCACCTGGGAGGCTTAAGAAAACACCAATTGCTGAGCTCCAACCCCACAGTATATGATTTGCCTTTCACTGAGAATTTGCTTTTCAGGCCACTAGCATTGGTTTGCAACCCTAGATGCAGATTTGAATCACTGTTTTAAAAAATATATAGTATGTGTGCCCCAGACCAATTAGCACATTGATAGCTTTAAAAACACCCCCAGGTAGGCCGGGCGCGGTGACTCAACCTGTAATCCCAGCACTTTGGGAGGCCGAGGCAGGAGGATCACGAGGGCAGGAGATTGAGACCATCCTGGCAAACGCGGTGAAACCCCATCTCTACTAAAAATACAAAAATTAGCCGGGCGCGGTGGCTGGCGTCTGTAGCCCCAGCTACTCGGGAGGCTGAGGCAGGAGAATGGCGTGAACCCGGGAGGCGGAGCTTGCAGTGTGCCAAGATCGCGCCACTGCACTGCAGCCTGGGCGACAGAGCGAGACTCCGTCTCAAAACAAAACAAAACAAAATAAAACAAAAAACCCAGGTGCTTCTCAAGCGCCCTGAGGCTGAGAACCTCTGTATATTCAAATCAGCTCTTCACCTCTCGGAGGTGTTTAGACCTGAATAGTGGACTTGAGAAACTTTCCCTCCTAACCTTTCAGGCCCCCAAAGAAATACATTTTTTAAAGTTAAAAGTTTTAGGCACATGCGCATATTGAGGGACGGGGTTGATATTTTATTGAAAGAGATTAGCCTTCCTGGAACTCCTCATGTTACCCTGCCAGCCTAAGCTGCCAGAATAATGCACTGGTAACTGGCATGGAGATCTGGAGACAAAGTTCTAGCTCCGCCTCTTACTACTATGTGACTTGGGCTGCCTATTTAACTTCTCTAAGCCTTAGTTTTCACATCTGTGACACGGGGACAATAAGCACACCTATTATTTATAAGGTTAGTATGAGGAATAAAAGAAACAATCCAGCCCCTCACAGATAGTTAAAATTCTGTAAAACACGGTTTTATTAAAAAATTGTATTACCGTTACTGTTATCACTATTGTTCTTCTTGTGACTCTTCGGACCAGCCATTGGAAGAGCTAGTGCATTCTTATCCTGATTCCAAGCTTATGGGGCCTTCTTCTGTGAGTTGTGGAGAAATAGACTGGCTGTCAGAACTTTCTCAATTCCAGTTCCAACTTCATGGTCTGTGATTTACCCCAACCACCATCCTTGCCCAAATATCTACCAAAATCCTTAGACTCTACTCCTCCTAACTTAACACAGGATCTTACTCCTTAACCCACCCTCACATCCTTCTAAACCCGTCTCGAGGAATGGCATCTCTGTCTACCATAAACTCAGCTGCCCAAACTAAAAACTGGAGAGCATTCTTGAGTCTCCCCTCTTGTTCTTGGCCCGCCACCACTACCAAAGAATGAGACAGACAAACAAAAAATGGACAACAAATTCTTCTAAGTTTTAAATTAATTTCATATCTGTCCCCTCTCCCGCTGCCCTCATTCAGGTGTTCCCTTCTGGATTATTTTAGCTGTCTCTTACTTGTCTCTATCTCTTATTCTTAATTTCTCTACCTTATGTACCATGTCACTACCAGGGAGATATAAATACAATTATGTTGTTCCCCGGCTCAGAACTCCTCAGTAGTTTTCGATCATCTATCAGGTTGAATTATCTTTGCAAACACAGACACTGGCAGGGACAGGCAGGCAACACAAACTCATGGCATGGAATGTTGCTAAAACAATATGCAGTCACACTGTGACTTGTCTAGCTAGGCATGTTGCTTTTTAAAAACTGTGCAAACCAAACAAAATATCTCTTAGCCATGTAGCCCTTGGGCTACCAGCCTGAATCACCCCCCTGGCCTAACATGTAGATTCTGATTGCTTTGATATAACCTGCAAGGCCTTTCTTGATGTGGCTTTCGTTACCTATATAGCCCCATACCAATCCCTCTCTTCTTGCGCTTTATACATGAGTAAACCTAAAGTTCTCAGAATAGATCATGTGTTCTTGTACCCTCATGTTTTTCTTTCATTTTGTTTTTCTTTTTAGCTTACAGCTGTTGCAGCCAGAAACCTTCATGTTTTTGCTCATGCTGTGCCTTCTACCTAGAATGCCCTTCTTCTTTTCGGCACCCTGGCCAAACCCAGTTAATACTTGACAGTTCAGTTCAGAGGTTAGCTATACATGGTTCCACTAGCCTAATACAGTTTTCACTCTCCCACTCCTAATCCTCGAATCTAATAGTGGCCATATTGCATTGAATCGCTTATTTGCATGTCTATTTCCTCCACTAGTCTCATAAGCTCCTTAAAGTCAGGGGCTGTCTTTTTACTTCAGTATCCTCAGCTGTTACCATAGTGCCTGGCATCTCGTCTAATGAGTACAAGAATGGAGGAATGGTAATAAGTAACATTTTGAGTGCTTCCTGAATTTCAGGCACTAACGTAAGTACTCTACATACATTATTTGCTTTAACCCCTTTATCAAGTACCAAAAATAAGAAGGAAGAGACAAGTCTAGGATGTCTCTGTGTAATATATACATTGGTTTTTCCTAAGTGCTCCCGACTCAACTGAAAATGACGAAAAATGTCTGCAAAGGTACTGTTTACAATAGCAAAGACATGGAAGCAACCCAAATGCCCATCAATAATAGACTGGATAAAGAAAATGTGGTACATATACACCATGAAATACTATGCAGACATAAAAAAGAATGAGATCATGTCCTTTGCAGGGACATGGATAGAGCTGGAAGCCCATATCCTCAGCAAACTAACACAGGAGCAGAAAACCAAACACCACATGTTCTCACTCATAAGTGGGAACTGAGCAACGAGAACACGTGCACACTGGGAGGGGAACAACACACACTGGTGCTGTCGGGGGAGCGAGGGGAGGGAGAGCATTAGGATAAATAGCCAATGCAGGTGGGGCTTAATACCTAGGTGATGGACTGATATGTGCAGCAAACCACATGGCACATGTTTACCTAAGTAACAAACCTGCACGTCCTGCACATGTATCCTGGAATGTAACATAAAATTAAATTAAAGAAAGAAAAAAAATGTCTGCAAAGGTAGGATTTAACTATCTGGGATGCTCCAGAGTGACCTATAATTACCTCTACTTTACTACATGAAAATTACTTCTTTTATTCCCTATAAGATAGTGAAGCTCTTGAGGGCAAGGTCTATAGTTTTCATCCCATAATTCCTAGCACCCAACTTCCTTCCTGGTACATAGTGACACTTGTATAAATGTTAGATAAGTAAATGAACAAAAGTTCTGATAGATTTCTTATTACACAAGTTTCTGAAGCTCTGAAATTCTGGCTGTAGGTCTCTGGCAGGCTCAGTAACTTCTTTTGCCTTTTTTTTCAGAAATGTGCTGGGTACCTTAGGTATATAGGTTATATATGCTTGTATAACCATATGTTGCACCTGAGATAAAGGAAGAAAGAGAAAGGAAGATTGGGTAGAGGAATATAATACAAAAGAAGGCAAAGAAAGTGATAGAGAATAAGGAATTTTAAAAAAATTGCAGCTATTACTAAATGATTTTAGAGTATAACTTCAATGTATTTTATTTGCCACTAAAAAAAATTCTGCAATTAAGCTACATGGTCATTAGATGTCAGTAAAGTAATAATGTGTCTCATCACGCTCACCAAGGTCTTGAGTTCCACACTATGTCTTTAGGCTCAATCTCCTACAGAGATTTATAATCATGCAGTTCTATTGTTATGGTGATGAAAAACAAACCTTATTAAAGAATATGACATTAAATAAATAAAGAATCAAAACATATAACACTTTTAAAGGAAAATATAAAAGCAGTCAAATTCTACAAATATCTAAATGTATTTCTCAACTATCATATAATAGTTAAAACTCCTAGTTTAAATTTCAACTGTTATAGTCCTTTCAACAATTTCTATCTAAAATTAGAAATGTTAAATTTGGTTGATTCATCTAAATATATTATTATCACTTCCTTCCTTTCCACTTATCGCTGTTCCCCCATCCTACCCCCTCTACACAGAAATAGCTACTTGTCGCTCAGATTTTTCTGTAGGAACTTTTGTGTAGGATATAATTAATATTTACTTCTATAGCTGATTATTATGCAATTCATTGAGTGAATCTGTAAGCACCTCTAACTTTAATCTCTCTTAGATAAAAAACACAGCTAATTGAGATTTTGCAATTTCATCCCTCAGTCCTCTGATCAATCACATTAGGCTTCCTCTCTATCCTCCCCAAGACCATTAAAACGTCTTCATGTTTTAATTTTTTCCAAGTTATGCAGTGCTAAATTTTACTCATCAGCCCTAGCTCAAGGATTGGCTTTAGTAATGGCCTTGCAACTGGCAGCGAGGTAATGGCCAAGATTTGACCTCCGAGTCAATCAGAACTGAGTTTGAATCCTGGTTCTACCTCTTCTTTCTGCCTTTGGGAATGGCAAGCATATCATTCAGAAAAGAAAAATTTATGCTGCAGAACAAGCAGCTGCTAAAATTTCAGTGGCTTAAAACACAAGTGTATTTCTCACTCACACTGCATGTTCAAAACAGACTGGCAGAAATCTACTCATTGTAGTCACTCAGGAACCCAGGCTGATGGAGGCTCCTTCCTCTGCATGGAGGAAGGTGGTCTTCAAGTAATCCACAGCCATCCAAGTTGGTAATGAGCAGAGGGTCTCGAGTTGTTATTTTGGTGCTCTGGCCCGTATCATTTCTGCCCACAACCCATTGGCCAGAGCTAATTAGAGGGCCATGTCTGACTTCAAGGGTGTGGGTAAGTGTAGTCTCTACGTTCTTCAAAGAAGAGGGGAACTCAGTATTGGTAACAGTAGAAAGATCTGCTGTAGACCAGTAGAAAGATCTGCTGTAGACCACCTTCAGTCTCGAAATATTTAGTTCTGTCCTCTTAATCCTCTTAATACATGCAGAAAATACTCCTCCCTTTCCCAACAAGATAACCTAAATATCCTGCTGAGTCAAGACATTAAATTCAAAGTCTCAGATCTCTGAATGAAGCATCACGGAATCTTCATCACAGAATCTTACCTTGTGGTTTCTCCATCAGGTCTGGATGTGGCAACTCCTTTTTTTTTTTTTTTTTTTTTTAAAAAAAACAAACAAACAGAGTCTCGCTCTGTCATCCAGGCTGAGGTGCAGTGGCACAATCTGAGCTCACTGCAACCTCTGCCTCCCAGGCTCAAGCAATTCTCCTGCCCCTCCTGAGTAGCTGGGACCACAGGCATGCATCCCCATGCCTGGCTAATTTTTTTTTTTTTTTTTTTTTAATAGCAATGGGGTTTCACCATGTTGTCCAGGCTGGTCTTGAACTCCTGACCTCAGGTGATCCACCTGCCTCGGCCTCCCAGTGTGCTGGGATTGCAGGTGTGAGCCACCATGCCTGGCACAACCCTTGATCTTAAGAGCTATGAACTAAAAAGACGTGCTCTGCGTCCTCCTTTCTCCTCCACCCAATACACAGTGATAGAAGAGGAATGTGATAATCTTGAGAACACCTATTCAGAAAGGGGAAGAATGGGAGATGTGAGTGGCCTGTGGAAGTTCTGGATCCTGCTGGGTTAACTTTTGAGGCCCTCTCCTTGGAGTGGAAATATATTTTAATTAATCTCTGATTTTTCAGGTTAGAGGAGCTTTTGGATCCATTATTCTCTGTCACTGCTGGTCTACTCCACGGGAGCTTCTTTATTTTTCTTTGTCCCTCTTGACTATGTCTAAAATAGGCATTGGGGAATATGATTTCATAGGGGATCAAGCATCTATTCCAGTCTACTTCCTTCCCTGAATGATTCGAAGTCAGGGTCTCAACAGTCACTGCCCTTTTAGCCAAGGCCCGTGCCTCCTTTGGCTGCGTACCTCTCTCAAAACTTCAGTGAGCTGAGACTCCCCTGAGTCAGAGACTGAAATATTGTATTTCAGTCACTTTAAGTGCTACTAACCATTCCCTCAGCCCTTTCTCAAACGTGGTTCCCTTATTTGCTGTTTGGTTTCTCACTCCCAAACCTATCTCTAGACTTAAGTGCATGCCACATCTTTCTTTCTTTCCTTCAGTGCTTTTATCTGATTAAAAGGATTTACTGGCACCCTGTCCTTCACTGGATCTTACTTTCAGACACCTTACTCCATTCAGAACTTTTAACAACTGTATTTAATGACTATGCCCTTAATTTGATCCTCCCCACAAAGCTGAGTTTTATTAGCCTTTGCTTTTCACAGTCTTCCTCATTCTTATCTTTTATAGTTTAGAATTGAGAAGCAGTTGACTTTGCAATGCCACCACTCCCTGAAGTTTTAGATGCTCTCTATTCTCTTTCATTCCCGTTTGTAAGCAAGCAAATTCTTTGCTGAGCGCATCTCTTGCTTACAGGACCTTGACAAGTATAGCCCAACAGCAACCAGTGCACATTACGATATTCTTTCCCAGCCTCTTCTCCTAATTAGAAGCATGACATGGCTCCAAAGTAGTTAGACGCATGATATGCCTCCAAAATGACTGAAGGTGGCAACTTTATAAAATGTGTTGCCATTAAATGAAGTGGATTACCAACTTTCAAGCCTCTAATGTCAGTTTTCTCACCACCTATCTAACACCTGGCACATAAGCCAATGTCTTATATTTTGGGACTGTTTTTTTCCCCCTTTGGTCTTATTATTGTTGTTGTTATAGTAGCTCTTCTTTCAGCTCCAATATTTGTATCAGTAGAATAGTCTAGATTATGCTTTGGTAAACAACCACCCTAGAATTTTAGTAATTTAAAACAACAAAGGTTTTTGGTTACTCACACTATGTGTTCAACAAAGATTGTCAGGAGAACTCTGCTCATTGTAATCACACAGGAACCCAGGTTGATAGGGGCTGTGTCACCACACCCAGGATGGGAGGGTCTTAGGCTGATAATTAAATGCTCCAGCCTCAAAGGAACTTGCATCGTGTCCCCATACAACTCATTAAGTAGCACTAGTCATATGGCCATGCTGCCTTCAAAGGGTCATATCCTTAATCCATTGAGTGGTTTTTCTTTTTTGCTTTCCTATCCTATATACACAAAGCAGGCCACTGATAATAACATCTACTGCACTATATAGCTGCTCCATGTTCTTCAGTTGATTCATTTGTGAAAAAGAAACCCAAGTAATATCATCTGATTTGTGTTTTCCAGAGATTCTTTCAGATTTCACTAAGGAGAAGGAATTGTGGGCATAATGGGAGTGGAACACAAGGATGGAGGTAAGGAGACCAGCTAAGAAGCTGCTTCAGTGGTCCAGGTGAGAGCGATAATGGACATGAACTTATGGATTTGAACTTTTTAAAGATCAGTCAAGATCAAGACAGTGAATACGACAGGGAAAGGTCCAACTCAAACAAATCCAACTGTGTGTTGGTGGAGAAAGATGATTTTTTTTTCAGCAATGATAACTGAGTGACATTCAGGCTAAAACAAAACCACCAACCCACAGAAAAGCACCTCTAATACCAAAGGGTGAGTGTTTCAGAGCATGAAGGAGGAAAGTCAGCAACTAAACTTCTTTGTCAACTGCTCCTCCATTTAGCTTTACTATTAATAATTGAGTCCTCACTTAAATAGCCACTTGTAACCTCACACCTCCAAACCTTGTAGCTGCTCATGGCTGTGATTTTTACTTTACACATAGAGAAAGAGATGCTGAGACCTATTTTTCTCTCTCTCTGACCTTACACTGTAGTTCTTTTATTCGCCTCTCCAAGTCTCCTTTTGGGATTGATGAAAACTCTGTGTGTTAGAAAAGGAAGCCCTTTCCATTTTCCTACCCAAATTCCTCCTCTGCCAAGTTGCTTAGTTTCTATGAAGGAGTTACTGCTGCAGAATCTTCAGACTTCATTATTAGGTTTGGTTTTGGTTGATGTCTTTTAATGATGTGGAGAGAGGTGATAACTGCATATTAATGAGACTCACAAAGGAACCAAATGGAAAGCTGTTGCAGACTCCAGTGGTGACAGCAATAAACTAGAACTCTGGAGAGAACTGACTGACAAGCAGGGAGCAGCAACATGTGCTGAAACCTGCACATGTGATACTGACACTGCCGGGGAAAGAAGCACAGGTTTAAACATTTTTTTTAAAGGGAAGAAGCAATGTGTAAAACAGCAGTCAAGAGAAGAGTCTTAAGGATGAAATGAAAATGAAATGCTGAAATTGCACAAACCTAGTCTCCACGGGAGGAAGTTGAAAGGATGCAGTAATTCTGCTGACCTCACTCGGCACCTTCCACCTTACCTTTCTCCCCCATGATGATGGTCACAGGTCCCAGGTCGAGAAAGCCAGTATATCTCAATCTCATAAACACACTGGTTCTGGTGGTAGACATGTAACCTGATGAGTCAAATAAGACTCGATTCTGGGATTTTGTATTTTATTTTATTAGAACTAGTATAAAAATAAGAAGCTTTCATCCGACAAGGATTGGAAGTTATACAGTTAGTATACACCTATAGCTGTCAGAGTTCACCTAATAGAGAAGAACTGGCTGTGATTGAAATCAACATAAGGAAAAGCAGAGTTGACAACAGAGAGAGAGAGAGAGAGAGAGACAGAGAGAGATAGAGAGAGCGCACGAGAGAGATAGGGTAAAGGGGAAGAGAGGGAGAAAAAGAAAAAGAGAATAAGCCCTCTGGAACCAGCCATGCCTGATGTCGTAACCCTTGGTTGCTCAATTATTAATAAATTTCTTTTTGTATAAGCCAGTATCAGAGCACTAACCCAAGAAATCTTTTCAAACATATTGCCCTTTTTTTCTGTACCCTTTACTTTCTAGCCATACTGGATGACTTCAGTTTCCAGAGTATTTTGGAAAAAAATTATTCTTCTGAGGTCTCGCTCAAGCAGCTTTCTTCCCCCTTATAACGGAAGAACACTGATTCTGCTATATTTGTGAAAACTCTCCTATCCTCAGGGTCCAATTCAGACTACTTCTTTTGGACATCCCTCCTGAACATTCAGTGGAATGTGATCTTTCCCTTCTTTTTTATTATATGTAAATAGACTGGTATAGATTTGGAAAGTTTGAAGAAGAACAAAGTTGGAGGATTAAGACTACTTGATTTGAAGAGTCACTATAAAGCTATAGTGATTGTGTTGGTCAGGAGTCTCTAGAGAAATAGAACCAATAGGGTGCTTTTCCTCTCCTTCTTTGTGTGTGTGTGTGTGTGTGTGTGTGTGTGTGTGTATCATTTGGCTCATTTCATATGTATATCACATGATTGTGGGGGCTGGCAAGTATGAAATTTGTAAGGGAGGGTGGCACTGGAAGCCCAGGCAGGAGTTGAGATTGCAGTTGTGAAGCAGAATTCCTTCTTCTCCTGGAAACCTCAGTTGTTGCTCTTAAAGCCTTTCAAATGATTGGATGAGACCTACCCACATTACTGAGGGTAACCTCCTTTACTTAAAGTCAACCAACTGGAGATGTTAACCACATCTACAAAATGTTTTCACAAAAAAATCTACAAAATACCTTCACAGCAACACCTAGATAGGTGTCTGATTGTACAACTGGGTACTACAGCCTAGCCAAATTGGCACATAAAACTAGCCATCACAGTAATCAAGACAATGTGGTATTGGTGTAAAGATAAACTGATGTAACAGAATAGAGAGACTAAATAGAAAGGTACACACATATGGATGGACAAGTGATTTCAACAAATGTCCAATGGCAGAAAGTCGTGAGAAAATAGTCTTTCATACAATAGATCAATTGGATATCCATATGCAAAAATAAACTTTGATCCGTATCTCTCACCATATACAAAAATTAACTCTAAATGGATCATAGACATAAATGCAAATCCTAAAATTATAAAATTGCTAGAAGAAAGCATTAGAGTAAACCTTCGTTATCTTGGGTTAAGCAAATATTTCTTAGTTATAATATCAAAAGCATGATCCACAAGAGAATAGATTGATAAATTGGGCTTAATAATATTAATATTTTAAAAACACACAGAGAATGAACAAACCACAGACTATCAGTAAAAATTTGCAAAACATGTATCTAATAAGTGACTTATATCAGAATTTAGAAAGAACTGTAAAAATTCGACAATAAGAAAACAACATAATTTTAAAATGGACGAAAGATGTTAACAGACATTTTGCCAAAGTAGATATACAAATGGCAAATAAGCACATGAAAAGATGCTCAACATCATTAGTCACTAAGAAAAGCAAATTGAGGAAATGTGCATTAAGGAAATGCACAAGAGGTATTACAGCTACACACCTATTAAATTGGCTAAAATTAAAAGACCGAGTATATCTAGTGTTGGCAAGGAAGGGGAGGAATTGGGATACTCATATATTGCTGGTAGGATGTAATATAGTACAACCTCTTTGGAATACAATTTGGGAGCTTTGTAAAATGTTCCACATACACCTAATATATTATGCAAACATCCCACTTCTACATATTGACCCAGGAGAAATGAAGACATTTGTCTATATAGGACTTTTACTGGCTGGGCGTGGTGGCTCATGCCTGTAATCCCAGCACTTTCGGAGGCTGAGGTAGGTGGATCATCTGAGGTCAGGAGTTTAAGACCAGCCTGGCCTACATGGCAAAACCTCATCTCTACTAAAACTACAAAAATTAGCTGGGCATGGTGGTGCACACCTGTAGTCCCAGCTACTCCGTGGGCTGAGGCAGAATTGCTTGAACCCAGGAGATGGAGGTTGCAGCGAGCTGAGATCGTGCCACTGCACTCCAGCCTGGGTGACAGCAAGACTCCATCTCAAAAACCAAAAAACAAACAAACAAAAAAACTTGTATATAAATATTTATGGGAACTTTATTTGTAATAGCTGAAACCCAAAATCAAGCCAAATGTTAATCAACTGGTGAATGGATAAAGAAACTGTGATTGGCCGGGCACCGTGGCTCATGCCTGTAATCCCAGCACTTTGGGAGGCCGAGGCGGGCGGATCACGAGGTCAGGAGATGGAGACCATCCTGGCTAACATGGTGAAACCCCGTCTCTACTAAAAAAAAAAATACAAAAAACTAGCCGGGCGTGGTGGCAGGCACCTGTAGTCCCAGCTACTCGGGAGGCTGAGGCAGGAGAATGGCGTAAACCTGGGAGGCGGAGCTTGCAGTGTGCGGAGATCCGGCCACTGCACTGCAGCCTGGGCAACAGAGCAACACTCTGTCTCCAAAAAAAAAAAAAAAAAAAAAAAAAAAAAAGAAACTGTGACATATCAGTAGAATACAACACAATTCCCCAATAAAAACCAATGAGTTATTGATACATGCTACAAAATTATTGAATCTTATGCTGCAAGAAAGAAGCCAATAAAAAAGTACATACCGTATGATTTCATTTATGTAAAATTCTAAGAAATGCAAGCTAATATATAGTGACAGGAAGCAAATCAGTGGTTGCCTGGGGACAACTGGGAAGAGCAAGAAGGAGGGCCCAAGGAAACTTTTGGAAATGATGATATGTTTTCTATCTTAATTATGGTGCTGATTTCACGGGCATATACCTATGTGAAAACTTACCAAGTTGTGCTCTTTAAATATGTGCAATTTATGGCATGTCAATATTATACTTTAATAAAGATGTTAAATAAAAAGTACATGCAGGCTAATGACAGGAAATTTCAAACAAAGTAACTAAAGAACTCCAAGGGCTAAAGCTGTATGTTTTTCAGCCTGGGAGTTCTTTTTTTTTTTTTTTAGATGGAATCTTGCTCTGTTGCCCAGGCTGGAGTGCAGTGGCCGGATCTCCGCTCACTGCAAGCTCCGCCTCCCAGCTTCACATCATTCTGCGTCAGTCTCCAGGGTAGCTGGGACTACAGGCACCTGCCACCACGCCCAGCTAATTTTTTGTATTTTCAGTATAGATGGGGTTTCATCATGTTAGCCAGAATGGTCTCCATCTCCTGACTTCGTGATCCGCCTGCCTCCGCCTCCCAAAGTGCTGGGATTACAGGCGTGAGCCACTGTGCCAGGCCCAGCCTGGGAGTTCTTAAGTTGAATTTGTCAAGTTCTGACTCTGCCATTTTTAGCCTCTCTAAGTCCCATATTTATCACTCGTAAAATGGGAATAATAATCGTTCTTCCTCTACTACCTATCTCAAGGGGATTACCGTGAGGACCAAAAGTGATAAGGCATGTGAAAGTGTTTTGCAAACTACAGCACATTGCACAAATGTCACCCATTGGTTTAGTTGTTATACACCATCTGCATACTATTCTTGCCCAGCATATATGCCTCATGCCAGCTCAAGTCCTAATAGCCTGTATATAAAGCGTAATTGTACAAGTTACTGGAATAGCCCTGAAACCCAGTATTCAGGGCATGACACATCCTAAATACATAACAGATTTTGAAATAAATCAGTTTCAGCCCAAAGCAGAATGCAGGAAACAGACAGATGCCTTCACACATATGCCAAGTGAATGAGACCCATCCAATCAGGGACAGAGTCCAGGGCAGGGGAACACAGCCACGATACAGGCTTTTTGTTCCCTGCTGGAGGCTGTCATAGGGGATGGTGACCCCGTAATATGGCCAGCCCCAACGTGCTGAGAAGTTCTCTACATTTAGAGCCAAGTTCACTTGGCAATTAACTGCTTTTTTCTTGGCTTCTGACGCTAGCCAGCCAGAATAATGGGGCCACAAATCACACTGAATTAGTCAAAGTTGAAGACTACAGAAGGAGAAATGAGTAAATGTGCTTAGTGTCACCCATCTTCTTTTCTTGCCTTTGGCATTGTTATTTAGCTGATTCTAAATCACAACTAACATTGTCCCTATAATTTGGATTGATTTGAACTTGTTGGAACTTTTCCCCCCAAAATGTGCCAGGTCCCTTGAACAGTCAAGACCCGCTGTTTGAACCCATCTTTCTCCTGCTGACCTCGGAAGGGGAAATCCTGTGGGATTGGGCTATGCCTGGGCAGGGCTGCATTTGATACCGTACAAAACCAGGGTTGGCATTCCCTGGATGAGCTGTGCCTGAAAGGAGCATTTGGGAAACAAAGAAGGAAATTTGAGAGATGGCTTGGATGGAAGGAACAAAGGTATCATGCAGGTTTGTGTGTGTGTGTGTGTGTGTGTGTGTGTGTGTAGGGAAGCAGAGCAGAATTAGATCAAAAGGTGGGAAGAAGTCAGGGAACACAGTGCCCTCAAAAGCTGAATGGTCAGTAATAAGTCAAGGAATAGATGTAAGAGGCATCCTACAAACAAATGTCTCAGATGAGGCTGAACCTTTTTCTTTCATGGGACACTATGCATCTCTCTGGCTGGGGCTGCTTTTCCGAGACTGAGTGCACTGGTCACCATGACACCTAGACGCCATGCAGCAGAAGCTTCTGTGGTTGGGCATCTCCTCAGGCTGGGAGGAGTGACAGACAGCTTGTGGGAATTCATAGGTGTACTTAAAAGCTTTAGGCAGAGACATTGCAGCAATTACTGCATACTGAAGGAGTACAGTTTGGCTCAAGGGATCCCCTCTGGGATTTGGAAGTACATTTTTCTAATTCTCCAAATATTAATCCCGGTTCAACTGAGCTACACTGATAGCCTGGGATGCTTGACCATCGCCCCAAGTAGATTTTGCTTTCAGGTACTCATAAAGCCCAGTTGAGGGGTTCCTGATAGGACCTGCCTTTTCTAGAAGCGGAATGATGATTTGAGGGACGCTGAAGCTTCACTGCAAAACAACATGAAACAGAATTCCTCTGTAGATGCTTGAGAGTTTATCATTAAAGATTTATTCATCTTATTTGCCATTTTTCTTTGTTTTTTTTTTTTAAAAATAAGTTTTATTGTGAATATTTAAGGTATGCAATATGATGTTATGGGATACACACTGATACTACAAAGGTTGCTTTGGGGAAGCAGATTAACATATCCATCACCTCACATAGTTAACCAATTTTGTTTGTTTGTTAAATGAGCTGCCAAAATATACTCATTTAGCATGAATTCCATGTAAAGTACAATTTTATTACCTGTAGTCCTCATGTCGTATTTTGATCTCTAGACTTATTTATCCTGTACCTCTGCTACTTTGTATCTTCTGATCTACATTTCCCCATTTCCTCCTCTCCACACCACCTGCTTCTGGTAATCCCTGTTTTGTTCTCTCTATATAATGGAATTTTTTTGAGATTCCATACATAAGTGAGATCATATAATATTTTTCTTTTGGCATCTGGCTTATTTCATTTAGCATAATATCCTCTAGGCTTGTCCACATTGTGGCAGATGGCAAGGTCTCATTCTTTTTAAAGGCAGAATATGTATTAATGTGTAGCACACTCACTGTCTCATGTAGACATCTGCACTCCCATGTTCACTGCAGGGGGTATTTCTAAGAGGATTTAGCCACCAAGTCCTAGATACCTTAATGTACATTTCCTGATCTTTTTTTCCCACTATGGTTAGAGGACTGACCATAAGTCCACATTGGTAGAGTCCTATGTCTTAGAGAAGAGGGAGTTCCTATGAGGGACAAAGGACAGAAAGTGAAGGGGACAGGAAACTAGGCAGAAGGGATCAAAGACAAACTTCATTTTTGTCACCTTTTTCCTCAATGTCAAGAGTTTAGTGTTCACCTTCAATCATTTGAAGGCTATTATTTTTTGGTAAATGTGATATCAGTAAACTTCAGATAAAAGATCACAGACAAGAACACTGGTAGCCAAATGGGAAATGCATTTTGTTATCACCGGTAAAGTGGCGGATTCCAGGCTTCGGCATTGAGCCCAAGCTCAGCCAGGCCCCAGCACATCTCCATTGTTAATGACGCTATTCTTCATGTCTCCATGGTGCCTCTAGCAAAGCCAGCCTAGCCATGTTGGGGGATGCTCTTTCTGCTAAATGTCTGTGCACTCTTAAGGGACAGGCTGAGCAGCACAGCCCTGTAGAATTGCAATTTGCAATATGAAAGCATGAAACTCTTCCAGATACTGGGTATTCCGTTGTGTCCCATGCTGCAGGGTCCTTCTCTTGAGCCAAAGCTGCTCCTACAAGCTCCATGCTAAATGAATGAAAGTGTGTTTGTCTACCCGGGGTACACACAACCAAGGGGGCCCGTGACAGATAGCAGGGTGGGACAGGGAAGCACAGGATAATAATTTTGCAACTTCTCATACAGTCAGTTTTATTCAACAGGAAATAGCTGAAAACATTTTTCTGCATGGAATAGAATAAAAACTGCATATGAGATTTCAAAAACGTAATTTTGAGCTTTATTTCTGCTGCCTCAGGTGGTGCCTTGCAGACTCCCCAAAGGAGGCTTGAGTCACCCCTTACAGCGGGACAGCCTTGCCCTCAAGCCCACCATGGATTTAAAAGGCTTCTCAGAAATACTTTGGGTTCTTCCTCATTTCTGAAATTAATTCTACTAGTAGAATATAATTCTCTAACTTTAAGGCTTTGAATTTCAGTAACATAAGGATACCAACCCCTGTCTCCAAATACTTTTTGACCATTGTCAGTTATAGCTGATGCATTCAATATGAACAGAATCCATCGGGCTTTTAAACCCAAGCAAAATCTGGTGAAAAGGAGAGAGGCACACTATGTGGGTAGAGTTAGAGTGTATTTCCCTGATTTCATGACTGTGCCAAAGATCAGTCTTTATCATGTAATGTTGTAGCTCTGCCTGCAAACACCTAGCCCTGAGTTTGTCCACAGCCTTATCCAGTGATGTGCCCTGACAGTTTGAACCTAATTTCATTCCATTTGGTCTGAAGAAACTATTCCAACAGAGTTGCACAGGCTAGGAAGAGAGGTTCTCATTTAGTAGGGGGACCGCCAACATTGTTGTTGATTTGCTACTGAACATTTCAGCCTGCCCTGGGGGTAGATCCAGGTCTTGTGTCCTGTGAAGCTTATGCAATTTGGGGGAGCCCTATTTAAGAAAAAGAAATTTTAAAATAGGGTATCTTTGCAAATTTACAAAAATATATGAAAAACATATTGCTAGGCTCTCCCAAGCACGTGGAAGGGGCTGACACAATTGAGGGGTCTGAAGTCTCAGCCCTGTTAGCTTGACAGTAATCTACCTCTGTTCCTACACTTGAATGTATTTTTATATTTGGTGATGGAGCTTTCAGGGGTTGCTAGTGATATATTATTTTCTCTCCCAGATGTAGCAATCTGTATTTTTCCAAGCTGCATCTCATTTTATAGCTTCCTGCCCAAATTTTCCAGTCTCATTGGGTCTGTATCTATTTCTTCTTTCTGGCCGGGTTTTAGAGCAGCTCCTTGGGAGATGTGCAGGGGCATTCAAACAATGGGGTTGGCCCAGGAGCATGGAATTTCCTGAAAGACAGCAGGAGTCTCTGGTGCGTTGTTGGGATAGATGATCAACAATGTTTAACACTGGAGATGGAGTTGTACCTGTCCATGCCAAGAGCCTTTCAGAGGCAGCTCATGCGGAAACCATCAGTCCCAATTCCACTCATTGGCTAATTCAAAGGCAGCCAAGCCTAGGGACCAGAGCTCCAATAGCCAAGAACAAAAGTACCGTATGCCCCAAACCAGCTAAGAGTGCCGATGAGAAATCTCCCCAAAAGAGTCCCCATTTTCCCATCTATCTATCTAAAAGTAGGTATAATAAAAATTTAGTGGATTTGTCAGTACTCACACATATACCTCAGTCAAGATGAAACATCACAAAATCAATTACTTTATTTCTAGGCTTATAATCTTTCGAAGACCCTCCATTGCATTTATGATGTTTATGACATTCTAAATAATACTTCCCTCTCTCATCTTATTCCTCTTCCTCACACTTCAGGAACAGGCTGCACTAAAGTTATATCAGCTCCTTAGAAAAGCTCCGCACTCTTTCTTTCTTGCCCTCACACAATCCCATGCCTTTAGAACCCACATTTCTCTTTTATAAGTGGTTAACTCCTACACTAACATGTTAACTTGGAGACATATACTATACTCTCATATATGAGAGTATATGAGACTTGGACACTCATCACATTTTACCATTGTACTTAATGCCCATCTTCTCCACTACACTAGCAGCATTATGTTTTCATTATATACTCCATTATAACAAATGATCAAATAGTGGCTTAAAACAACATTGATTTTATTAACGCTCATGATTCTGCAGGGTGACTGGGCTAGGTTCGGTGATTCTTCTGCTCTAAATGATGTTTGGAGCTTCAGTCATCTGCGGACTGGACCAGCCGGTGTGTCTAAGACAGCTTATCCATAAAGCCGTTAGTTGATGCAGGCTGTTGCCGGGAAACTCAGTGAGGGCTGTTGACTGGAGTGCCTCAGTATTCCTTCCATGTAGCCTCTCCATTTGGCTTGGCTTCTTATAGCATAGTTGCTGGATTCCAACAGGAAGAAAGTGGAAATGGCAAGTCTTTGTAAAACCTGGGGTCAAAAGTCCCAGGATTTCACTTCTACTGCATTTTATTGTTTAAGTAGTCATAAATCCAAGGGAGGAGAAATAAACCCCACTCATCAATAGGGAGTGGTACGCACATATAGGAGGGAAAAATATTGATGGCAGTCATTTAAAAAAAATTATCTAGCACACTATGAGACCAGTGAATAGGTCTGTCTTGTTCTCCAGCACCTGGCTTAGTGCCTAACCACTAAGGGTTGGCACTTTGCCTATTCGACCAAAGCATCTATTTCTTCTAATTCTTTGCTAATGCTTAGGTTTGGTCTTTGTGTTTGATGTATGTTCCACTCTCCAAACCATGTAGGTTGACTTCTCCTCTTTATGGTTTGCCAAAAGTAAAAGTAACAACTCCAATAATACATTACTTAAATAAGAGATGTATTACTCAAAACCAAAAGGGTACTGGATGCAACCGGAATGTTATATGCATTAGCTGAAAGTCCGCTTCCAGCTGCTGCTCAGCAGATTATTAGGGCCTCCAGGAACAGTGTCTGCCTCCACCACCCCTATTTCTGCTGCTGTTACATCTCACCACCAGAGTATAGGCAAGGATGAGGAATCAGAAATTGGGGTTCTCCAGGAGGTAGAGGTTACAGTGAGCTGAGATCGTGCACCACTGCACTCCAGCCTGGGCAGCAGAGTGAGACTCTGTCTCAAAACAACAACAACAACAAAAAAAAGAAATTAGTCTGTTATCTGGTAACATACACTTGGAATCTGGCTACTCTAGCTGGTTTCTTTGGGCCAACTTTACAGTTTCTATAGAGCTTGGTGAGTGTGATTAAAAATGTTTCCTAATCACTTGCTTATAGGTTAGAAATGCCTAGGATTCCATTTAACTTCAATCATTGGGAAAGAAGAAGAGCGTGATGAAGTCAGTTATCTTTGGAACTTTAGGCAGCACATTAAATATGGGGTTGACTGCCACTATCACCACCCTAACTGGTGCCACAGGCTGGCACCAGAGGAACGGGCATTAAGATCACATATATTATACCGAGAACAGAGTATCTCAAGGACCAAGACTTCTGTCTTTCTTGGTCTTCAGCTGTGATACCTACCCAGGCTTATGCTTTCCATGCTCTCACGTACCCTCAAAGTACAGAAATGAGATGAGTATACTTCTCAGTTCATGGCACCCTCCTCAGGCCATGGCAAATTAGAAAATTTAGATTCAAAGTTCCTTTCTTCCTTGCACATTTTTGAAGATATTAACTACCCTTTTGTTCTTCTTGTTTTCAGTGTTGATAAGTCTGATATGAATCAGATTCTTATTCTTTTGTAGTCAGTCTTCCTTTCCTCTCTAGAAGCTGCTTTTGATACTCTTACTTTTCATTATAATGTGTCCTAAAGAGTTTTGTTGTTGTTGTTATTAATCCTGTTTGGCATTCAGAGCTGAGAATTACAGAATTTACCAATTTATGAAGGCCCACTAACTAGTACATTATGCAGATGGACATAAACATCCTTTTTATTCAAAATTATAAGTGTTGAACTTTTCTGGATGCATAGAGACATACATATGGTAAGCATTTAAAACAGGCTTTACGGACTACCACAGGTACTCAATAAACATTTGCGGGTCAGTGAATGAATAAATGAATGAGTAGCACATTGCCTAGCACATAGTAAATTCAAGGTAGCTATTATTATTAACAGAAGTGCCACATAAGTTTAGAAAACTGCAAAAGAGTTGATCTCTGCTCTGTAGTGATCTTAGTCTAGTTGAAATGGGTAGACAAACTTGCAGTACTTATCACATCATAATGTTCATTTGAAATACCACAGCAATCACTGGAGAGGGAGTTACTAACTCTCTGAGAAGCCTTCCCAGAGAAAATAGAGCTGAGTTTTGAAGATAGCCTAGGACAGGACAGGATAGAATAAAATAGGACAGGACAGGACAGGGTAGGATAAGATAGGACAAAATGGATAGGATAGGATAGGATAGGATTGGATTGGATTGGATTGGATAGGACAAGAAAGGATAGGATAGGATAGGATAGGATAGGATAGGATAGGATAGGATAGGATAGGATAGGATAGGATAGGATAGGACAGGACAGAACAAGAAAGGATAGGACAGGACAGGATAGGATAAGAAAGGACAGGACAGGACAGGATAGGATCAGATCAGACAGGACAGGACAAGAAAGGACAAGACAAGACAGGACAAGACAGAACAGTAGAGGACAGGACAGAACAGGATAGGATAGCATAGCAGAGAAGTGAAGAAAGGGCATTTTAGCCAGAGAAAGGCTCATGCAAAGGCCCACCTGGGACATGCCATCTTCAGTTTGTTGTGGCTAGAATGAAGACTAGAGGGAGAGAGAGGAAGAGGAGTGAGAAATTATCTCAGATAAGTGAGAGAGCTGCCTTCTGAATCCTTACTTAATCCTCACTGACTCTTCACACAGTGCCTTAAGTAAGTTTTACAGATGAGGAGACTGGGCTGAGAATGGTTAGGAGAGTCACCAAGGCCACCCAGTTTTGAGAGGCAGAGCCAGGACATGAGCCAGGATCTGCAGGCATCTGCTAAGAACTTCAAGAACAACGACCTGCCTGCAGCAAATTCCCTGCACTTGTTTTTTTCTGTCTCCAAAAACTTAGCAGGGAAAAAACTCTACAAAGGAAAGGGCTCTGTAATTGTTTTTAGGGACAGTGACAAAGCAAGGGCATCTGCCTTGCTCTGCACAAATAGGAGCAAGACTTAAGAGGACCAAAGGACCAGAAACAGTTGAAGGGAGGAAGGTATATGTCTCAGCTGTGAGACTCACAGAGACAAAAAAGGGAGGCTTGGGGAAAAGGGTCAAGAGGTCCACTCCCATTTGGGGCTAATGAAGACTATTAGATGTCCTAAGCACTGAAAAGGGGATACTCTCATCAAGTCATAGAAAATTTAAAAATAGGAGCTGGGCGTGGTGGCTCACGCCTGTAATCCCAGCATTTTGGGAGGCTGAGGCAGGAGGATCAGAAGGTCAGGAGATCGTGACCATCCTGGCTAACATGGTGAAACCCCGTCTCTACTAAAAAATACAAAAAAATTAGCAGGGTGTGGTGGCAGGCACCTGTAGTCCCAGCTACTTGGGAGGCTGAGGCAGGAGAATGGCGTGAACCCGAGAGGCGGAGCTTGCAGTGAGCTGAGATCGTGCCACTGCACTCCAGCCTGGGTGACAGAACAAGACTCCGTCTCAAAAAAAAAAAAAAAAATTTAAAAAATATATATGAAAACATAAAGTAATGATAAGGAAGTCCAACAGAATTCTGTATTTTTCTTTTTGGATGACAGCTCTAATTTATTAATTTTTTCTGAGGGTGCTAAGGTTGTATCTGGGGAACCTGATGCCCACTGAGTGGTGTTAAGAACTACTCCCCCATTTTGCAGACAAGGTGACTTTAGTCACAGGGGAGATGGGTCCAGGGCTTTGCCTGAGCCTTCAATCTAGCCTGGGAAATGAACAGCCTTAACTCAGATGAAAGTCTCAGTTTTTCCATTAAAAGCACTTTCCCATAGCAAATTCTGAATGCAGCCTGAAATCAAGATGTGCTATGAAACTTATTCCTCTGGGGCATACGTGCAGCTTAAACCATTTGTTTTACAAACAGGAGAAAATTTATGGTTAAAAATTTTCTCTGGGGAGAGGTTAATTAGAGTTTGTACTCTGGTTCTTGAAATACCGCTAGCAAATCTCGTGCTATTACCCAGAGCTCATCTTACTTGGCCAGAGGATAACCGAGGGCTTAAAATCAGCTAAGGTTCAGTTTTAGAAAAAGCAGGAGCTCTCTCCAAAACTTGCCTCTCCTCATACCTGCTTGAAGCTCCAAAATTTGACATGAGGAAGGAATATGATTTCAGAATGCAGAATCTGGACTGTTTTGGCAGAAAAGTAAGCTTGAAGAGAGGCCTCATAATGCAAAACAGTAAAGATCAAGAAAAGACACTCCAACTTCTTTCCCTGTACAATTTCCTAGTGGGTCTGAAGGGGTGCTGGGACCTGTGATATTTTCAGCAAAGTGAACCTGCTTATAGCCTGGTTAAAGCGGCATGGTCGTCCTGACCTCTAGGAAGCTTAATATCAGGTCTAATGAAATACAACACGTGGCTGACATCAGAGCCTGTCTCAGGCCACACATCAAAGGGAAGGAAGTGGATGCTTTGATCCTCTAAGTCATTGCTCTCTACAGAAAGTTTTAACAAAAGAAGGAGGGAACTGGATGGGGGTGGGGGTGGGATTCAGGGACTGGTTGTTCCTTCTGCTAGTAATGTTATTCTTCAAGTTTTGGAGGACAGGCAGGAGGGTGGTGTAGGGAGTGATTTTCCTGTTGTAATTTCCATGGGCTGAGGTGTCTATCTTCTCCCAAATCCCTGCCTTGCCTGTACAATGATTCCTGAATTCTAGGGTTTAGTTTACTTAGCTTGAGTTTTTACTTTTATTAGAATATAAACCCCTCCTAGGACAGGCAATCACTAATGCCATATTATCCCACTCTTCAGTAAAAGTATTGTGTTAGAATGCATTTCAGATCTTGTCATTCTACCAGCCTATAGTGTCTTGGCTCCTGGTGAGCACAGGGTGCAGTCTGCATGCGTTCCTGGGAGGGCTCGCCTTCCCATAGGACCTCGACCCTGCCTAGCCTCTGGTCCCCATGTCTGCCCCTCCCTGCATTAACATTAATCTCCAGCAATTGCCCTGAACTGTCCTGTGGCTTTTCATCCTTATCCACGCAGTTGCTTGCTCCTGCCTTAGGATACGCTGTTCTCTGGGGTGGAATGCCAGCCAAAGGTCAAATATTATCCTGGTTCCTTACAAAGATTAGGCCATGAAAATATTTATCATATAAATAAAAAAAGATAAATTGCACCATGGAATATCTGTTTTTTGTTTGTTTGTTTTTCTATTCTGCAGGTTTTCAATGAAAGGAGAGTGGGAGGCATTAAGAAGCCTGAGAAAGAGAGGAGGGAGGGGTTAGAGGCTCCCGCCTAGGGACAGGGAACTGCAAGAGGGACTGTTCAGTGCTTTGGGCTAACTCAGAGTGGTGCCGCTAAGGTAGGGGTAGGAATCTGACTCAGAGCTGATGAGCCAGTGTTCTGGGAGCACAGGGACAAGCCTGGCACACTTGGTTGGGGTGGGGAGAAGGGACAGAGGAAGCAAGAGCCAGAGGCAGGGGTTAGGCAGAGGAGGCAGAGCAAAGCTTAGGAAACCCTGACTAGCAAGGCAGAAAGGAACAGGAAGGTTGCTGCCCCAGGTGCAGTGGAGTCAAAGGCCAAAGAATCCTAAAATAATTGACTATGAACTTTTTAGAGTCCATCATGTTGAGTCTGTTTTCCCTCAGCAGTAAAAACGAGTCTCAATAAAATGTGAGGGAGTAATTGCTAAAACCCAGACGAATCTGA
Source organism: Theropithecus gelada (assembly GCF_003255815.1). Classification (NCBI taxonomy): domain Eukaryota; kingdom Metazoa; phylum Chordata; class Mammalia; order Primates; family Cercopithecidae; genus Theropithecus; species Theropithecus gelada. The sequence continues at coordinate 11,450,858 of NC_037668.1, read as the reverse complement.
GGAGGTGGTAGGTTAAATTGTGGTTGGAGGTGTGTGATGGGGGAATGAAGTGAGATACAGGGGTATAGAAAAAAATGGCCAGTGCCCAGATGGCCTTCCCCTTCTCTCCCACAGGGCTGCTAAGCTCCATGGAAGGAAGAGCACTCTCCCCCGGCGCCCCTCCTTTCCACCTGATAGGGCTGAGGCCAAGGTTTTCTCTAGGACCTTGACTTTGACATCCGCTCTCGGGGAAGATGATAGCGTGGTGGCTGACCAGGAGTGAAAGCACTGAGATAGGGACATGGAGACAACGTGGCGTCATTCTCTGCTTCTTTTCCTGCAGCATGTACCATTTTCACTATTCTTCTCATGCTGGTGGCACCTATGCTGCCTACCTATAAACTGAGAGTGGCAGCCACCTGTCACCCTGAATGGTGACAGAGAGCAAGCACTTTGTAATCCATTAGCTTTGCTTCTTTGATATGCCTTGTGACGGCGGACATTACCTGTATTAGTCAGGGTAATGTCCTAGAGGGACTCTGACTAGAGGAACAGAGCTAATAGGATATATATACATATATATGAGTTTATTAAGTATTAGCTCACATGATCACAAGTTCTCACAATAGGCCATCTGCAAGCTAAGGAGCAAGGAGAGCCAGTCTGAGTTCCAAAACTGAGAACTTGGAGCTCAAGAGCAGTAAGTATCCAGCAGGGGAGAAAGAGGTAGCTAGGAGGCTAGGTCAGCCTCTCTTTTCACATTTTTCTGCCTGCTTATATTCTAGCCTCACTGGCAACTGATTAGATTATGCCCACCCAGATTAAGGGTGGGTCTACCTTTCCCAGCCCACTACTCAAATATTAATCTCCTTTGGGCAACACCCTCACAGACACACTCAGGATCAATACTTTGTATCCTTCAATCCAATCAAGTTGACACTCAGTATTAACCATCACATTACCTAAGCAATCCGAGCACCAGTTCCTCCCCTGGAAAACTGAAGTAACAATAACATCCACTTCTTGGATTATTATAAAAAGTAACTGAAGGAAGGTATATAAAGCATATAAAAACAGCACCTGGCACAAGGATATGCTTAACATATTGTACAAGAGGAAGCTGGAACATCTTCCAAGGCATTGAGGAGCTTGGTGAGGGCACCTTGGATTTTGGCTTCTCTTTATTACCTATAGTAATAAAGATAATGCATGTTTTTACAATAAAAAAGTATGCAGAGAAATTTCCAATGCACTAAAGGCCTATCTCTGAAAAAATAAAGGCATTATACACATCTGTCTTCTTGCTTTTCTTAGTTCAGCATTGCAGCATTCATCAAAAAGAGGATAAAAATGGTGATTTTGTCCCACTGAAGTCCTAATTATGCTCATTGAAATGTACATATTTAGGTATTCTTCAGAGGTGCTATTCTCCATTCTTAGATAGGGGGGTATATGAATACCACTGAAATGTGTATATGTTTACCCTTTTAAGTCAAGTCTCTACAGACAGAAACAATCTCCCAGCAGCAAGAAGCTGGGGAGAGAAAAGGGAAAGAAAAGAAAGAAAGAAAAAGAAAGAAAGAAAGAAAGAAAGAAAGAAAGAAAGAAAGAAAGAAAGAAAGAAAGAAAGAAAGAACGAAAGAAAGAAAGAAAGAAAGAAAGAAAGAAAGAAAGAAAGGAAGGAAGGAAGGAAGGAAGGAAGGAAAGAAAGAAAGGAAAGAAAGAAAGAAGGAAGGAAAGAGAGAGAGAGAAAGAAAGAGGAAGGAAGGAGAGAGAGGAAGAGGGAGAGAGAGACAGAGAGAGAAAAAGAGAGAGAGACAAAGAGAGGCAGAAAGAGAGAAAGAGAAAGGAAGAACAAAGGAAGGAATGAAGGAGGGAGGGAGGAAGGGAGGGAGGGAAGGAAGGAAGAAAGGAAGGAAAGAAGGAAGGAAGGAAGGAAAGAAGGAAGGAAGAAAGGAAGGAAAGAAGGAAGGAAGGAAGGAAGGAGATAATTTATCCAATGCTCCTTTCTCACCCTTTGCCTCCAATTGGTTAAAGTTCTGCCCTAGAAAAGTCATTCCCTGGCACTTCTGGGTTGTGTGACCAGTCCTTTGGTTACGCCCTGGAGAAGCCAGATTCCATGCCTTGTGGTGTGGAGCTTCATCCAAATTTGGACTTGGTGGTAGGAGCTAGAGACTCTAGCTGGTGCAGAGCTGGTCACCCTGCCAGCAAAGCTAGCAGTTGAGGGCCTGAGAGACAGTAGGGCTGAGAAAATCTGTGGAGACCCTTAAGATGAGTTTGATACAGAAAGTTAATTTCTTAAGATGGAAATTGGCTCATTCCAATTAATCATTTCCTTAATATTGAATGTATTTCTCTTGCTTCTGGAGACTTCGACATTAAAAAACTCTGAGTCATCTATAAATAACCAAATCTAAACTTCTCATTCATCAGCTTCTTAACATTTTATTTGGAGGAATGAATAAAATAATATTTGAAATCAAATTTGTATTTGGAACCCTGGCATTAAAATCACCAGTGCTTTTATTTTAAACTTTAGATTTTTAAGCATTATCTTATATATTTTAAAATTCATATTTATTGTTGTTCTACTTCTAAATGGGAGGTCTTTTATGTGGATAGCTTTAGTAGTAGATACTTGTTAGAGAACTGGGTCTTAATCCTGTTTGGTGTCATGTCACCTGGCCTTTCCCTATGGACTAGAAGAGTGGTTTTAATTTTTTGGGATTTGAGGTACACTAGGAATTCTGGTAGTATTCCTTGAAGGGATGAAAAGCCTCTGAACCACATGAATTCACCTTATAATCATCATATCAGTACAGCAAAGTCTCATGGTGCCTGTAACAATGTCCTCTTAGGGCTCTAAGCATAGTCACCCTTTAGTTCTGGGCAGCTGTTTCAGTAGAACCAGTTACTGCTCTGACCTTGGCTTCTCTTGCCTGCTCCCAATATTCTCATGTGTGTTCTGGTAAAGGCACACCCCTTAGTTCTTGGTCCCAGTGATCTCTTCTTACCAGATCACATGACTTGCTCAATTCCATATTCTGTTGGACAATATTGCCATAATAGCAATGAACATATAACAGAAATGGACATATCGGTGAACATTTGGCAGCACACTCTTTTTTTTTTTTTTTTTTTTTTTTTTTTTAGAGTCTCGCTCTGTTGCCCAGGCTGGAATGCAGTGGTGTAACCTCAGCTCACTGCAACCTCTCTGTCTGCTGAGTTCAAGTGGCTCTCGTGCCTCAGCTTTCCCAGTAGCTGGGATTACAAGTGAGCACCACCACACCCAGCTAATTTTTGTACTTTTAGTAGAAACGGGGTTTCACATGTTGGCCAGTTTGGTCTCCAACTCCCAAACTCAGGTGATTCACCCACCTCAGCCTTCCAAAGTGCTGGGATTACAGGCGTGAGCCACTGTGCCCAGCCAGCAGCACGCTTCTAGAGGGACTGTACTTCTCTGCTGTGCTGTGACACACAGTTGCAAAACTCTGGACTAAATATTGGACCAAATCCCTTCTAGATCTAACCTCTTTTTTTAAAACAGCTTTATTGAGGTATAATTGATATACAAAAGGCTGTACACATTTAATGTATACAACTTAATGTATACAATTGCATCCTTTGAGATGAATAAGTTCTAGAGATCTGCTGTGCAATTTAATTGTGACTATAGTTAACAAGACTGTATTGTGCACTTAACAATTTGTTAAGAGGGAGATCTTGTATTTTCTTATTACAAAAGCAAACAAAACCTCCAAGAAACAAACAAAAAAAAGAGTCACAAGGAAACTTTTGGAGGTGGTCTAAATGTCTGTTACGCTCATTGTGGCAACCATTTCCTGAGTATATGTAGAGATCTAACATCCATTTTTATAATCACAACAGAGAATAGGGAGAATGACAAAGCAAGTTAATGACAAGCAACCTTAAAACCCAGAGATCTCCTATTCAATGTTAAGTTGTGGAAACTCTGGTTCCTGTTTAAGAAGCACAAGTTTCAGTCTCCCTACACCCCTGCCCCCACCACATTTTCTTGTCTGAGAAACCCTGTTGTTAGACATTGTTATTATTATTATTTTGACACTGAGTCTCGCTCTGTCACCCAGGCTGGAGTGCAGTGGTGCGATCTTGGCTCACTGCAACCTCCGCCTCCCGAGTTCAAGCAATTCTCTTGCCTCAGCCTCCTGAGTAGCTAGGATTACAGGAGTGCACCACCATGCCCGGCTAATTTTTGTATTTTTAGTAGAGACGGGGTTTCACCATGTTGGCCAGGCTTGTCTTGAACTCCTGACCTTGTGATCTGCCCACCATGGCCTCCCAAAGTGCTGGGATTACAGGCATGAGCCACTGCGCCAGCTGCTGTTAGACGTTATTATTCATTCTTGATACTCCCAAGATCTCTTCCAGGAAAAAAAAAAAAGTGGGTTGACTAGGTATGTTAGTCCATTATCATGCTGCTAATAAAGACGTACCTAAGACTGGGTAATTTATAAAGGAAAGAGGCTTAATTGACTCACAGTTAGCATGGCTGAGGAGGCCTCAGGAAACTTACAGGGATGGCGGAAGGGGAAGAAACGTCTTTCTTCACATGGTGGCAGAAAAGAGAAGAGCCCAGCAAAACGTGGAAAAGCTCCTTATAAAACCATCAGATCTTGTTAGAACTCACTATCACGAGAACAGCAGCATGAGGGTAACTGCCCCCATGATTCAATTACCTCCTACTGGGTCCTTCCCACAACATGAGGGGATATGGGAACTACAATTCAAGATGAGATTTTGATGGGGACACAGCCAAACCATATCACTAGTAGACTGTTACTTATTTTGGATCTGGGTTCCCACACTTCTTCTGCTACACCAACCAGCTGTGTGACCTTGAGCAAGTCATTTAACTTCTTTCTCTTTCAGGTCTTCAGTCGTATGAGATAAATATAGTAGCTGCTCCAGCTTCCACACTGGTACATTCTGAAGCGATGACTCCCCACCGTCGCCTTCTTGATTCAGCCCTCCTCTTCTCACACATGGTTCATTCTACTCCCTGACCCCCCGCAGTCAGCCCTGTGCCAAGTGTGTCCTTGGTCCAACCTCCTACACCTATGGTCACAGCATTTTTCTAAGCATAGATCTAGTCATGTATCTCATTACAAAAATAAGATATTTTTGTAATAAATTACATTTTTTTATATGTAAAAAAATGTAAAATAAAAAAATTATTATTTTTTTTAAGAGACAGGGTCTAGCTCTGTCACCCAGGCTGGAGTGCCATGGCATGATTTTAGCTCTCTATAACTTCAAACTCCTGGAATCAAGGGATTCTCCTGCCTCATCCTCCCAAATAGCTGGGATTACAGGTGCACACCACTACACCTGGCTAATTTTAAAAATTTTTTGTAGAGACAGGGTCTCATTATGTTGCCAGTCTGGTCTTAAACTCCTGGACTCAAGGGATCTTCCTGCCTCAGCCTCCCAAAGTGCTGGGATTACAGGTGTGAGCCACTGTGCCTGGGCTTTTAAAATATATATTTCTTTTGAAAAATGCTTATTTTTGTAGAGATAGAGTCTCACTATGTTGCCCAGGCTGGACTCAAACTCTCGGCTGCAAGTGATCTTCCCACCCCTGTCTCACAAAGTGCTGGGATTACAGGGTAAGCCACCATCTCTGGGCATGATAATACTCCCTTAATGGCTTCTAGCTGTTCATTAAATAAAGATTAAACTGCTTAGCTTGGCCTTCAATGTCCCCTAACCTTGCCCCTGTCTACCTTCAGTTCTCACCACTTTTACCCTCATCTTTATCCTCAGGGTATCTTAGCATTCCTTTAGTTTCTCCACCTTAGGATCTTTGTACATGCTGTTTCTTCTGTCTGGAATGCTTTCCTCCATCTAACTCTGCCCACCTCCTCCTTGCCTAATAACTAACTTCTTTTCCTTTACGTCTCAGCTGAAATGGTCCTTCCTCCAGGAAGGCCTTCCCTGAAACATTCCATGCCCAACTTGATCAGCCCCCCATTACATTCCTTCATAGATGCCTACACTTTTATTTCCTAGAACTTGCTGCCATTTATAAATATATACTCATATGACTTCTATTGATTAATGTCTATTTTTTCTCTACTAGAATGTTGCCTAAAGTCAAGAACTATGTTCTGCTCGCTGTTTTCTTCCCAGGGCTTATTACAGTGCCAATTGCTCAATAAATATTTGTTGGTAGAATTAAAGGAAAGATGGGAAGATGGGTGGATGACAGATAAATGCAAAGGAGAAATATGTGACCTTTCCCATCCTGGACTGATTCACCTTTCCCAGCTCCATTTCCCATACTCTCTGTCTTGATTTTTCAAGGTTCCTCCATGTCTCTCGCATTCCAGTCACCTAAAGTTACTAAACTATTATTAAGATGACACTGTGTTTACTACCTCCACTGTTGTTTAGCCAAGACAAAAATGCCTTGATATGTTATACATCAGTTGTTGCTATGAAGATGATTCTACTGTCACAATGAAAAAAAATTATAGTCTGTTTAAGGGAACAACCAATAAATAAGGAAGAGATTTTGCTTTAGAAAACCGAAGACACCCAGGAACCATGGTGGCTGTTTGAATGTTTGAAGGACTGTTTTCAAGATGACTAGACTAATTCCCTACAATATAGAGATTAGACCCAGAAACAAAAAGTGGAAGATACAGGGAAACAAAATTTGGCTTGATAGAAAGCAAGAATTGTGTGATAAACATACATGGCAGAAAAGGAAATGGGTTGCTTTGAGTGCTGGTGCACTCCATATACCTAGAGATGCTTCAGCCGAGGTTAGATGGTCACTTTGATATAGTTGGACAAAGGTCATCTCCAAGTCTGCTTACACACATTCTGTCTGTGGAGTGATGTTTCTATTAAACCGGCATCTGAATGGGACACTACAAGAACTCTAGAGATGGTGGTAGGACCCAATCAGTAACTTAAATATGGAGGCCTTTTACTTCCAAATTTTACAAAGGTCTTAGATAAAACTGAGAAGTAATCTCTGGGCAGGCGGAAACCAACATAGACTCATGACATTACCGAATGCTCTCTCCTTTTTTTTCCTTTTTAACCTATCAAGGAACCCAGTTCTCATGCAAAGGCTACACATGCTTCCAGAGACCTCAGCACCCATCTTTTTCAAAGATTTTGGCTCCACCTAGTGGTTTGACTAGGTGTTTTGCACACCATGGGTGCAGGGTTGGGGCTGGAGTGGAGGGTCAGGGGACCTCCTGTTGCTGGAATAGGTTTCCATGCTCTTTGACTGGACCCTTCTCCCTAGTCCTGCTCTGTTGACTGAGAACTAGTTGACTGGAGTCAGTGATTGTACCACCCCACTTGGCACCTCTAAGAAGTTTGTCCTCCAGGTCCCTGTATTAACCCACATGGTATTGGCAAGGAAAAAACTTGAGAGGTCATTTTTTCTACTTACTGCTCCTCAAACTATGCCTTATGGAGACCAAAGTGTTCCAGAGAGGTGTTTTGGGAGTCACTGCAGGGTGTGAAGTAAGAAAGGCTGAGCTGTAGGCCAGGTGCGGTGTCTCAGGCCTGCAATCCAAGTGCTTTGGGAGGCCGAGGTGGGTTGATCACTTGAGGTCAGGAGTTCAAGACCAGCCTGGTCAACATGGTGAAACCTCCATCTCTACTAAAAATACAAAAATTAGCCAGGTGTAGTGGCATGCACCTGTAGTCCAGCTATTCAGGAGGCTGAGGCAGAAAAATCCCTTGAATCTGGGAGATGGAGATCTGCACTGCACTCCAGTCTGGGAGACAGCGAGATTCCATCTCAACAACAACAACAACAACAACAAAAAAGCTGAGCCGTCAGGGATGGTAACATGCATATAGATGGTTTTCTGCTCCACTGCAGAATACATTGAACTAAAATCTTTTCCATCTTGATAACATTTTTATTAGAGTAAACAGTTTAAGAAATTTTGAGCCAGGTGTGTCCAGTATGCCTGTGTATGGTTTTATTCCTCACTAATAGAGGGCATTCTTAGAATATAATCATGTAAGATATAAAGGGATAACAGGAAAAAGGAAGTAGTTGTTCTAGGTCAGTACTCAATAGTTGCTTTACTGATGATGTTATAGGACCAACAGGTTCATGTGCCCCCTGTGCAGTAACAGATTAAATACACTGAGACAGCAGGGTTTGCAGTAGAAAAAGAGTTTAACGATCTCAGGGCACTGCGCAGGGAGGTGGAAGGAGACCCTCAAATCTGTCTCCACGAGGAGTCCTTGGCTGGGGTTTTAAGGGAATTATGGAGGGTGAAGGGCTGGAAACTTGAGGCTGTTGATTGGTTGGGGCAAGGGGGGATGAAAACATCAGGATGTGGAAACTGCATCGTTTGGTGAGTCAGCTCCTCTTGGGATGCTTCAGACCAGCTTAGTCAGTAGTTGCATCAGTACACAGAACCTGAAGGACTATCTCAAGGGGAAAACGTAATGTTTCATAATATTCAAGTCGTTATCTATAGAACAGGTCAGGAGAACTATAATCTAGGGTCTACCTGATTCTAGCACAGTAGGCACCAAACAGCTGTAAGGAAGCAGGTCCGAGAGCAGGCTGCCCTCATGAGTAATGCGGAATGTGCTGCAAGCTCGTTTATTTTTGTTTATCTCCCTCCCTTCTGCCCTGATTAATTTTATCAAGTTTATTTGGAAGATTTCAGTGATTGCTAACACCAATAATGGAATGCTTTCCTATTTAATAATAAACTATTAACAATTATCTTTGGGTTTTGGTCTCACTACTCAGGAGGCTCCTAATCCAAGTACATTTAGCCAGATTTCCTATGTCACCAGATTTGTCTATGCTAGTGTCCAAATCAGCACCTCAACTTGTCATTAATCACAGGCAAAGAAGTCTATAGAAGGTGGTGACAATTATTACAATGAATGATGTAGTGAAAATGCATATTTCAGTGATTTATTTATTGTATGTTAACAGTGAATTGTAACTGAAAGAAGGTATGAGCACAAAGTTCCTGCCCAGTCAGTAGAATTTCATGATAATTCTTCGACTACATAAGAAATAAGCAGATTTCATGGTTCTCTGGAGAGACTAAGAACACATAGTTTGAGGAGAACACACAGAAGCACTTTCTCATAATCAACATAATTCCTTAAAAGATTTTATTTCTGCAGTATGATCATATGAGATTAGAAATTAGATAACATCTCAAAAGTCATTCCTAGGTTTTGAAGAATTTCAAACATGTAGATTCTCAAGTCCAATTTTCACCATTGCTAAAGTGCAGCCCTCAAGTTATCTACAAAAGATTGTGAAAACTTGAATCATATAGATTATATACAGGTTGAAAGTCACTGGGCTGTGGCTCAGCTTGACCTATGCAGATCCAGCCTATTTCACAATTTAAGATCTGAATCAAAAGCACATGTATTTTTAGCATACATTTTTATTAGGATGACAATGCTTTTGACAACTGTATTCTCCTGAATTTTATTTTGGTGGTTGAATGCCATGGAAACTTTAGAAAACCTTACTGATAAGCTGTGGAGGCACCCCATTTCAAATACCAGGGCAATGAAATTGATGGTACTTAAGGGTTGATGCCTTTTGAAAATTAATTAGGCCAGAGGGAGAGAAAGAGAGAGAATCCTCTAATGCTCATATCAATTATTGGAATTATATGCTTCAAAGTAATACCTGCACCGCTGTTAATCCCTTCTCAGCAACTTGCCTTATGCACTTTTTCTTGAATACTATGTACGATGGAATCCAAGCTTCTTACATCAGATCTTATTGAGCAGTACACGTAGAAGGGTCTTGTGTGAACTAATGCTGGGACATATCACTAAATGCCAAATTGCTCCTGTAATTAGAGATGAGCTTTTTTGGCTAATTTCAAGTTGGTCATTCTACCTGATCTTCTTTGGGAACCAGAAGACAAATTGGACCAATTATTTGCATTGTATCAGAATTCTTCTGATCAAAGATTCCAGAGACACAGATCTTTATTGGATATGGATTGTCAGCTTGAGTGACTTTAACCAGAGTGAGGACTCAACTGTCTTCCCAAGAGATAGCTGAGTGCTGGTGGCTTGGGCTGGGCAAGGACTCTACCTCTTCACTAGTGTTGAGAAGTTTTTTTTTGTTTTTTTGTTTTTTTGAGATGGAGTCTTGTGCTATAATTCGTAGAGTTACAGAGCACACTTCAGTGGTAAAAGAGGAAGAAGAAAGAGGAATAATGGTTAAGCAAAAAGAGAGAGATTGACTCTAAAAACCAGAGTAAAATTGGGAAGAGAGTGAAGGGTAAGATTTATCTAAGAAATTCTGCTGTATAAATCCTGGTATAACCTGACAATTTGGCGTTGTCACATATAATCAAGTGTTTATTGGCTCTGAGATCAGATAACTAACTTGCAATAAAATATCCATCTTTCTTTAATATCATCCTTCAAATCTCAGTGCCCTTATCTGTAAAATAGGAATTTTAGTATCTTTCATTTAGGGATATTAGGTGGATTAAATTCAATAATGCATGTGAGCTGTGAAGTACTCTATAAGTACTCTTTTATGTGACCTGAAATATATCTTCAGAAATATTTTGTTTTTGTGAAGATCTAGATTATGGATGGAAAATAAGTTTCAATTTGAATATTAAGTTCAGTAGTTAGGAGTGGCTGTCTGAGCAAAGTGCTGAAAAATCTTTTTTTTTTTTTTTTTTTTTTTTAGCAAAGTGCTGAAAAATCTTTTTTTTTTTTAAGTTTTCTTTGAGCATTCATTCATAGACTTGTGCTATCTCTGAAGCTCTCACATTTATAAATGTTTGTAATATTTGTAAAGCAACACAGTTCTTATGGCTGTTTGTAAACATTTGCCATCCACCATGGGTGCCATAATGATATCATTGACCACATGAAAACCAGAAGAAAAATATGCTGAGATTCTTTCCCATCTACTGTAAACATAGAAGTATTCAAGCATATTATTCAACAAGTGGAGCCCTTTCCAAAATTTCAGATCTGAAGATCTTAGCAAATTAAAATTATTAAAAACCCAGCTTGTCAGCAGGAATATATTGAAAGTATCATCACTTTCAGATTAACCATACAACACAAATTTAAAGCATATGAAGCCAATATAATCTGAAAAGTCTCTGAGGGACAACTCTTAGTACCATAGTAACAAACTATGTGATCAATTAGCGATGTCTGTAATGGGTATGGGAGGGTTGAGTCACAACATAGATGTTATGTGTTTCTCCTATCCACAATTTAAATAGATGACTAAATATCTAATGTGAAAACTCAAGTCTCTTTGGAGCTGAGGTTTCCATTTTATAGTTAGCATATCTATACTATTAATATATGTATATAATTTATAATTTCAGAATTCTTTTTTTTAAACAGGTCTAAGATTGTATTGATAATAACTATTGCAGATATCTTTCTATAGGGGTCCTGGAATGAGCATTTTGCCATGAACTGTATATACTAATTTCTACTGAACTAATACTGAACTTTCAAATACTTTCCCTTTAGTGGTATTTTAGTAATGATGCCCATCATGATTTGATCATAGTTTAAGTATATATTTGATGACACTATATCAATGGTAACATAATTCAAGTGCTATAAAATTTGTGTAAAAGAAAACATGTTAGGCATAGATTTACTTTCTTGGAAATATTCCTGGTTGACTACCTTCCCCTCCCTGTAACCCTCCTGACGATAGTTTTCCTGCCTCTCTGGAGCAAGGCCCGATGAACAAAGGTGCCATAAGATTATTCCCATCTGAATGGCAAATGATGGTTACAGTGAACAGGCTTTTGAGAAGGGAATTCCAAGTACTGAACTGAGAGCCCAAGAGAACTTCTTTGATTCACAAGGATTGGGTGAACTCTGCTACCTAACATAGCTTAGGTGTTAGGTGCCGCTGTAGCTGGCAGTAGGTCCAGAAAAGCACCCTATGGGGTGCTTAGGTGACAGTGCACATCTCTTTCATTGAAGCTCATGAAAACAGGATGATTTTTCTGCTTTGCATTTCACATTTGGTACATTTAATGCTTTTGCCTTCTGCCCAAGCTATTTCATTATCATCGTTATCAAGACTTTTGATAATCCTTCCCGTTATCATGGGAAGTATTTATTATGCATCTATTTCTATTCTGCTAGGCTTACCACAATGTGGGCTGGAGCTCATGGCTTTCCATAGTATCTGGCCTCCTACCACACAGCAACAAAGCCATTTAACAACTATTAGAAATTAATACAATTCAGTCACTGGCAGATTGGGAGAGATAACAATTGGTGATAAAAAACGGGCCCTGTAATGCACAGGTGAGATAAAGGATGTGGTTAAAAAAAATAAGTGAATACCATGCCAAATCCTACCCAGCCTATAAAGCCTACTCAAATGCATCCTTCTCTGAGAAGCTCACCCATAGAACTTGCTTTACAAAAACACCTTTTTTGGTACTTCTTGAATTCTGTGACTTTTATGCATATCTTATTTCCTGCTCTCTGAACTAACTGAGGAACATGTCACGTGATATCGTAAACATGTTTCATGATACCTAGCACAACGCATGAAATATTCAATAAAGTTTGATGAATGAGAAAGCAAATCAAGAAACTCTGTCAAAAAAATGTGTTGGATGCCTAAGCACTATGCAAAGCACTGGGGGTATAATGATGAACAAGACAGCCAAGGCCCCTGCCTTCAGCAAGCTCACAATCTAATAGCGAAGGAAGCCCAAGAACTTAACAGGAATTGCTTTAACATGGTATGTACATTGATGTGATTGAATGACATAGAAAAGAGGAAAAGTCATACTTTCTAGCCTACCAAGTATCTTATGATTCAATATTAAATTTCCCTGTCTCCATTTAGAGCAAAAGTGGCAAATTCAAATGTTTTCATGAGCCAGGTAGGTAATATCAAGTAAGACAATAGTGGGCAGTGGGGACTTCAGTGATCTGGAGAGTTTATGCTCCACTTCTAGGATGGAGGAGCTACTCAGCTTCAGCCAATTGTATCATGCAAGACTGAACGTTGATTCAGTGTTGCCAGATCTAATTTTCTTCTAGGAAGCAAGCAATTTGGATTTTTATGTGAAATCTTCTGATTTTTAAATGTTGGCAACCAATTTCCTATTTTGCGGCTTAGATCTGGCCTGCGAGCTACCATTGACTGCCTCTAATTCAGGGCTTCCATAGAGGGGTGCCCCTTATGAGGAGCCCACACGCCACGCCTCCCCTGTATGGGTCCCAGAACCCAGGCTATCAACTCTCTACCTCTCAGCCCCCTCTCTTCTCCCTGTCTTCCTTTCACACCCTATTCCAGTGTCAAGGACGCTCAAGCTAAATCAGTTAGGGAAGGGCTGACATCTACAGTTTGTGGGAAAATAGTTTAACCTTTATGAAAAGTCAGAGGTACAGGGCCCCTGGGAGTTGGAGATGTGAGTGTGATAGAAGAGTCTAGTGGGGAACTCTCCCAAGCTTCTTGCATGATGGGCAATGCTCTCCTTTAAAAAGCATTAACAAAGGTCAGATTGACAAGTCAACACTGAAACTGTATCCAAATACATCTCCCTAATTGTAGGGAGAAAGTAGAGAAGGGGCTAGCGGAAAAAGTCCAGAGGACAAGACTGACTCCAAAGCCTTTCCCTCTCCATCCACTGGCAGGCTTGGGCATATTCTATAAGGTGAAGGGAAATTGCAAAATTAGAACTGGCAACTTATACAGAGAGGCCCAGTGCAAGGCCATGGGCCTGAGGCAGGCTCGGAAAGTTGAGGAATTGTGGGGGAAAGAGGATTTGGCAGCCTGACTTCCTGTGGCTGTATCCAAGGCTAATTAGTTTGCAGTGTTCTGTGTGTGCCTGAATGGAAATGATCCCAGTCTTGAGAGGCAGGGGGGTAAGGAAATCAAAAACACATGCAGAAAGAAAGAAGGGGAAGGGATTGGTGGGAGAGGAAGGCAGGGGGTTGTGGGGAGGGGAGGGGGAAACCTGTCCTTTGGCTACATTTTCTTTCTTCAGGAGAGGGCTCTCATCATTCTGTTTCATGACCAGTAAATCACCACCACAGCCCTGTCCATCACATCTCACATCTGCTGCAGAACTCGTTAAACATCAAAAGACGAGCCTATCAGTTCTGCTTAGTTAGAAGTCTGACTTACTAGAGGTCTAACCAAGGAGGAGTTTGCATGTTTTTAATAATAGCTTAAGGAACTTCATAGCACCCCATAAATTACTTAATGCAACAAACTCTTCCTGTAGTCCAGCTGGCATTTGAAAGTTGCTCAACCAACCCAGACCTGCCCCTATGGCAATGGCTTTTTGGTGGTCACATTCCAGGACACCACAGGGTGTTAGTTAATGCTTCAATTCATAATTCTGAGCCCATTATTAAAAATGAGTTACTCTACTGTGTACGTCCTCCCTGGCACGCATGACTCAGAATTCCTTTGCCTTTGTCTTTCTGTACTTCTGAGGTTGCCAGGCACCTCAGAGCAAAAAGAAATGGTCTAGTGGAGAAATGGATAAGTAACTAGGGACAATAAAATCAGAACCTCGTCCCAGACTTGAAGGTACATGCTCGACAGATACATTAATATAAATCAGTAAATATTTACCGAGTGCCTACTCTGTGCTAGGAACCAGACATACAAAAATAAATTCTGACATTCTGACTCCTTTTAAAGAGTCCACAATAATGTGGACACATATGAACACTCTGAGGTTTAAAAAACAAACTAACTAACACAAATGGAAGGATAAAATTTACTCCACCAGTAACCCCTTAGAAGTTCCTTGGATGTTGGTGCATTTTGCTATCCCTGTTTGATGCTAACCTCCCAGGTGTTCAGCCCCTGTGAGGGACACAGTCTAGGTAAAACCCACAACATCTGCTCAAGAGAAGCTTCAAAGAAGCAAAATGCTTGGAATCATATCTTCTCTAAGAAAATACAGGGTCAAAAACTCAACCCAGACCTCCTGACTTCATTTTTTCTACACATTTGACAAAGCCACAGAAGAAATTTGTAAGCACCTATCTAAGTAATATTTCTTCTACACAACAGTCTATATGGCATGAGGCTAATACTAAGACAAAAATCAAGGGAATACATATAATACTACTAATTTATTATTTATGGCATTCTTGCATTGTGCCAGGAATTGAGCCATGCTGATAAAGATTATTAGAACATAATCCCCCATTTCATAGGACTTCCCTTCATGTCCACCACATGAGTGGTGGCAAAGTCCACCACAGTAAGAGAAATGACCCAAGTGTGCAGAGGATTCTATGGTAGCAGGAGAAGGTACTCAACTCAGACATGAGTACTTTTAGTAAGGTACTTAGGACAGAAGACTTTCTTAGCAAAGATGGTGTGTTAAACTGAGTCTCAAAGAAGTAATTAGCCAGAGGTAGGAGATGGGACATTCTAGGAATTATAGCATCAGTGGTGTAGCTGTTTGGAATGTTCTGTCTCCCAAACCCTCAAATGATCTCATTATCATTGATTTCACTAGAAAATTAATGAACAGTTGCTTTGTGCAGAAGCTGTAGAAACTGTACTAGGTATTACAGATTCAACAATGATTTCTATCCTTCAGTGACACACAGCTTAGGAGTGATTAGACAGTATGGATGGATGAATAGTTATAGAGACAGACAGATGATGGCAATACCCAACCTGTACTATACTTCTATGTGGCAGTACCAGTTCTAAGGAGCTTCACAGTGGGCTTCATTTACCTTCTCTGTCCTGAGAGGGAGGGAGGGAAGACATTGCTTAATCCATTTTGAAAAAGAATAGATTCCTAGGCTAATGAATAGTGCAGATGACCAGTGCACATGCCTGATTACTTGAAAGGAGGTCAAGGGAGGAAAAACATCAAGGGAGGAAAAACATGAGTAAGGAGGTAGATGTTCTGAAGGGAAGCAGATGAACTGGCCAAGCTGAGATGGAAGAGAAAGCCATTGCTCTGAGCACCTGGACCATGTGCAGTTTCTCAGTTTTGGCAGCAAACTCACATCTGGCTGAAGCAGCACCTCCATGAAGACCTAGAGGCTAGGCTGAGGGCGCTGTGGACATACCATTAACAGCAAGGCTGAAAAACACATAAAGTAGGAGTGACCTGGGAGAGTCTTCCCTGAGTTGTCCCTTTACAATATGTTTGACCACTTGAGCACCAGCTCCATGGGGTTCAGCACGGCCTGGGGCTGGGATTATCACATGATGACTTTTCTTCCACCCCTTCTCTCCATCTCTAAACGCTGCATCCCCCTGGGCTTAAGTCTGGATTCTGTTTAAGTGCCTCTTCCTTAATTTCACAACTAGGTTTAGAGGCTCAACTGAACTACCATTTGCCACAAGGTATTGGAACTCACAGTGTCTCTGTCTCTCCTACTAGTCTGTGGGCCTTTTGAGGGTAAGGATCATTCATGTTCCTATAGTGTCAGCACTTACTACAAAGACTAGCAAATAGTAAGTATGCATTGAAATTTGTTGAATAACTAAATAAATGAGTGGGTTTGTGTACATAAGAATATCACCAGATCTGCCAGACCATGACATTTGTGGTTTCCATATAAGAATCCAGTTCCTAGGGCCTACAGGATCCTTTTTTTTTAAATCTAGAAGCGCTTCTATTCAGAAACAGTCTTATTTCTAAACACTATTTGTGATGGTCTTAATTTTCTTTTTTTTTCTTTTCTTTTTCTTTTCTTTTTTTTTTTTTTAATGAAAGAGGGTCTCACTCTGTCACCCAGGCAGCTGAAGTGCAGTGATCACAGCTCACTGCAGCCTTGAACTCCAGGGCTCAAGCAATCCTACTGCCTCAGCTTCCCAAGTAGCTACAACTATACGCACATGCCACCATACTCGGCTAAGTTTTTTTTTTTTTTAATTTTTTCTAGAAATGGGGTTTCTCTTTGTTGCCCAGGCTGGTCTTGAATGCCTGGCCTCAAGCTATCCTCCTGCCTCTGCTTCCCAAATAGTAGGATTACAGGTATGAGCCACCGCATCTAGCCTGTGATAGTCTTTTTGTTGTGTCAACTTGGATAGACTACAGTCTCCAGTTACAGAATCAAATACAAATCTAGGTGTTATTGTGAATGGATTTTGTAAATGTAATTTAAGACTATAATTAGCAGACTTTAAGAAAGGGAGCATAGCCTAGATAATCCAGGTGAGCCCAATTTAATCAGCTGAAAGGACTTAATAGGCAGAGCTGAGGCTTTCCTGAAGAGGAAGAAATTCCACCTACGGATGGCAGCTTCCACCTGTGCCTGACAGTTCCAGCCTGCCCTCCTGAGTGCCTGCCCTACAGACTTCAGACTTGCCTAGCCATACCCCACAATCACATAAGCCAATTCTTTGTAATAAATCTCTTAATATTTATGTCCTATTTGTTCTACTTCTCTAATTGGATCCTGACTGATATACTATAAATTCAAAGTGTCTTAGAGAGCTTGAGCTTGCAGTTTCCCAGTGTACTTTCAGTAAATAACAGAAGGTCAAACTTTCAGAGTTTTAATTCAGATATACTCTTATTTCTGCTGATGCATTCTATCAAGTATCTTTTCCTAACATGATCTAGTTAAATGTCTTATTTTTCTTTTTTTCTTTTTCCCAAGCAGTAGTGTCACTTGCTGAAGATGTTTTAAGTTCATTAATTTAACCCTTCTCCCCAACCATTTCTGCAGGTGTGGTGAATAGACCTCCTTAGCAGTTATGGTTAGTGTCAGACTGGGCTGCCTTGCCACCTTGAAGTAGTATAGATTTGAGAGAACAGATTGGTCTTTCAGATTACAGAACTAGTCCCAGACTTACTCCAGAAGTTAAGTAGCAGAGCTTTTACCATGCTTAGTTCCAAATTCCAGAAAAACCCCAAGTCTTCTCCACAATTAAAAACAGTCTAATTTAATTGACAGTGATTGATTTTGGCTGGCTGGGTGATGATGAAAGAAAGGAGAGCACTTGCATAGTTTATGGTGAAGATAAAGCACGTATTAGGCATTGTAATTATCTAACTGCACACTATAAACTTTCCCATTTCATTCATTTCTGTATCTCTTGCTCTTTATTGTCAGTTGCAGAGGCACAACACTTTTCTCAGGATTCGTGATCAACTCTGCCCTTTGGAATTGTCCCTACTGTCTAAAAATTAATTCCGCATGCATGTACAAACTTACATTTTATGTTCTCACCACCTTCTAATTTTAAAAATGGTTTTACCTTCATTTTGTCATAATTATGCTCCTTTTCTAAGTAACACTTTTAATATTATTGCTGCTTTTGCACTTCTCAGATATGTGGAGTCAAAAATGTTTCTAGAACACTTCAAAATCATGCACAAATGCAGCAAATTAGCAAGTATTAAAAGAGTAAGTGGTTGGCAGAGACCTAAATGGCAGGGCATTGGACAATAGCGCCATCTGTTGGTTGTGGATAGAGTTGGCTTCTCTCTATTCGGTCTTTATTCTTAAGTGTAACGGGTAATTTCCTATGACAGTTCCTAGGAGAAGGAGTTTCTGTCATGATTTCACGCATCCTTGATGTACTTTCTTTCTGTGAATGTTAAAAGCCTTTAATAATAAGGGTCACTTTGGTCCCAAGTGGTCAGAGCTGGGCCTTCGGAAGGCCAGGTGAGCCCACACAGGGAGATCTGCATGAGCCCCTCATTGCCCCTATACCAGTGCCACAGCTGTTTTCCAGTGAGAGCCATGACCTAGATCACAGGTTCTATACTCTGGCTGCACCTCAGAACCTCTGGGGTGTGGCATAGGCTTTGTGATTTTTTTCAAAGTTTGCCAGTTGATTCCAATGTATAGCTAGGCCTGAAAAACACCTGAAGGAGTAAGAGAACGACATGGAAGAATTAACATTCTACACATTTGTTAAGATCTCCATTTTCCTCATGCCAGCATCCACTCTTTTCAGCCAAAGCACTGTTTACCAAATATATCCTAAGGAGATATTAGAAACAAACAGGTTTCATGATTTTTCCAAGATCAGCCGATACTTCTGTGGCAGGTCCAGGTCTGGAACTTGGCACACAGAGACCTAAGCTACAAGAGCTGTGAGCTGAAAGCCGTTAAGTATCCCTGTCTATAATTATGGCCTCATCTGTAAATAGATGGCTTTAGACCTGAGTTTCCTTTTCCTGGAAGGATAAAGCCACCAGAGGTGAACTTCATTCTTCTTTGAGAGAAAGGAGGAAACAGGGATGACTTTTGCAGTCTAATGAGACAAGGCAGCTTTCCACCGTCTCAAGAGAGAACATGGCTCTTTGCTACAGTTGCCTGCAAGCCCAAGGATGGGACAGAGGAGGCTGAATGCAAAATCGTCCTCTTCTTAGAAGCTTCCCAGGAATTTCATTAGGGCTCTTCATCATGAATAGTTGTTTAAGATTTAGGGATACCTCAATATGTGTTCTAACATGGAAAACAGACCTTTCTTTACTCAGTGGAAGAAAATATTGAATTGATAAATGTATTTACAAGACATTTCTGTGCCAATAGGTCACTCTCTACATTTCCTGATATGCCATGTCCTGACACATTCTTTCAGAATTTTGTGACCATTAGGATCTAAGATTGGATGGAACTAGGATTGGATCCAGTTCAGCAGTTCCTTAGACCAGGAAAATAGCCCCAGCTATCAAGTAGCTCTAAGCAAATGACTTTAATCTTCCTAAACCTGAGTCTGTATCAGCAATAAATGGAGTTATTGTGATAATCAAATAACAGAGAGCCCAAGAAAGAGGTTTGTAAACTATAACATGCCATATAAAGCTCAAGCAATGTGATGAGGACTGTTTTTCACTCTCCAAAGGGAATCTTTCCTCCAAGCAAGTCCCCTCTTTGTCAATCACAGTGAGTGATTGGCCCCACCCTCTCCAAGACTGTTCCTGTGTCTGCATCTTACCCTCTCTTCCTGTCCAAATCCTGCCATTATTCCACACCCAAATCAATGTATACCAAGTGCAAGAAAACACTTTCTGACCAATCTAGTTCAGTGATTTCTCCCTCTCTAAATTTCTGTAGCATTTTACAATTGATGCCAAAGAATGTATAAATTCAGACGATTTGCCTTGCCTCCTATTCTTTCATTATGTCCTTTCTGTCTCCATAACTTTTTTTTCAAAAATACACCTTTTATAGAAGAATTAAAACACACATACAGAAAATATGCATGTAGCACAAAATAACCCACTGCAAGCTCACCCAAATCACTCACCAAACCAAATTAATAAACAGAACCCTGTCAACATCTGAGAAGCCCTTCTTAGGCACCTTTCCAACCACCGTCTCCACTCTCCTTCCAAAAGATGCCCACTCTGCTGACTTCTAATACCATACATTAGTTTCACCTGTTTTTGAGTTTTCTATAAAGTGTGTATTATTTGATGTCTAGCTTCTTTTGCTCAACTTTATATTTGTGATAATCATCCATGTTGTACGTGGCAGTAGTGTCTTCACTCTCATTAATTTGCCGTTTCATGGATTTATCACAGTTTATCTCTCCATTCTATTGTTTGAGGACATTTGAATTGTTTTTAATTTGGCTATTTTAAATAATGCTGTTATGGACATTCTTAGGTTTGGCTTTTAGTAAACACTTGTATGCATTTCTTCTGGGCATGTATCTAGGAATAGAACTAGTGGGTCATAGGGTGGACATATGTTCAACTTCGCTATATACTAACAGTTTCTCAATGTGATTGTACCAATTTACACTCCCAATAGCAATGTATATATGTTTCAATACTCTACAGCATCACAAATACTTGGTATTTTCAGTCTTTTAAATGTTAGCCAAGTTGTTGATATACCATATATTTCACTGTAATTTTAATTTGCTTTTTCCTGATAACTAACGAGGTTGAGCACTTGAAAAAAATGCTTATTGGCAATGTGAATATTCTTTTTTGTGAAGAAAATAGCATCCAATTTTTACTAGGTTTTCTGACTTTTTAAATTGTAAAAAATATATACAAGATGTCATTTTATATATAATATTTGTATACATACATTTTCTTCCATTCTATAACTTTCTTTTTCCTTCTCATAATGGTGTCTCTTTATAAACAGAAAAGGCCAATATTTTAATTTTTTTTAGGAATGTTATGTCTTACTTAAGAAATCCTTGCCTACTCCAGGCATACAAAATATCATTCTACATTATTTTTTAGAAACCTTACTATTTTACATTTCATATTTTGATCTAAAATCACCTGGAAATTATTTTTTTCTTTTTCTTTTTTTTTTTTTAAGAGACAGAATCTCACCCTGTCGCCCAGGCTGGAGTGCATGCAGTGCAGTGATGCAACCTTGGCTCGCTGCAACCTCCGCCTCCTGGGTTCAAGCAGTTCTCCTGCCTCAGTCTCCCAAGTAGTTGGGACTACAGGTGCACACCACCATGCCTGGCTAATTTTTTTGTTTTCTTTTTTTGTATTTTTTAGTAGAGATGGGGTTTCACCATTTTGCCCAGGCTGGTCTTGAATTCCTGAGCTCAAGTGATCCGCCCGCCTCGGCCTCCCAAAGTGCTAGGATTACAGGGGTGAGCCACCGCGCCTGGCCCTGGAATTGATTCCTTAAATAATGTATGAGACAGGAGTCAAGATTGTTTTTTCTCATATGGATAGCCAATTGACCATTGATTAAAATAGTGTCTTTTTCCCACTGCTCTGCATGGACCAATGGTGTCCATATATGTGTGGGTCTGATTCTAGACTTTCTATTGTGTTTCATTGGTCTATTTGTCTATTTTTATGCCTCTATTCACATTGTATTAATTACTTGATAATAATTATTGTATGTAGTAGGATAAGCGTTCAAACTCTTATCTTCTTAAAGATTCTCTTACCTATTCCTGTCATTCTACATTGCTATATAAAATTCCACATATATTTATCTACTTTTAAAAAGAACATCTGTTGGAATTTTAATTGAGATTGCATTGAATGTATAGATCAATTTGGGGAGACTTAATATTTTTGCACTATTGAGTCTTCCGATCTATGGATCTCCGTTTTAGCTCTTCTTTAATTTCTCTAATATTGTTTTATAGTTTTCTGTGTGAGATAATACACAATTTTCATTATATTTATGTCTAGATATTTGATGCTTTTATATTTTCTTTAAATTTCATTTCCTACTTGTTAGTTGCTACTATACCTATACTTGATTTTTATTAATGTCCTTGAATCCCGTGAGTTTGCTAAACTGACTTATTAACTTTGGAAGTTTATCTATAAATTCCTTTGGATTTTCCAGGTACACAATTGTGCTCTGTGTAAATAATACATTTTACTTCTTTCTTCCCAATCCTTATATGCTTTATTTATTTCTTTTTCCTTATTATACCATTACAATTTTAACCTCTAGTATCATGTTAATTAGAAGTATTGAAACCAGAGATTCTTGTCTTATTTTTAATTTTGGGAAGAAAATTATATTTCACCTTTTAGTATAACATTTGTAGTAGATTTTTGGTAGATGCCTTTTATCTTTTCAGCTCCAGAATTTCTATTTGGCACTTTTTAATAACTTCTATTTCTTTGCTGAGATTCCACATCTCTTCGTTAATTATAATCATGTTTTTAAAAAAATCTTTGAAAATATTTATGTAGCTGCTTTAAAGTCTTTGTTAACTCCAGAATCTGGGTCATGTCAGAGTATGTTTCTATTGACTGCTATTTCTCTTCATTGTATTTTCTTCTCACTTTGTGTGTGTAATACTCTTTTATAGTACGCCAGACATTTTGGATGGACCCCTGTGGTGATTGAATACAGTTATCACCCTCTGAAAAATGTTGGTTATTTTTTTCTCTCAGGCAGTTAACTTGGGTGGACTCAAACCCCAAACTCTCTCCCCTATGAGAGGAAGTAGCTGAAATCTCTAGTAAGTTCTTTCAGACTTTCACCTGTTGCTTTTCACTGGGCTCCTCAGAGTTCCTCATACATACATAGTTTAGGGATCATCCAGATGTTTGGGCAGAGTTTATGTGCACATTCTGGGACTTCTCTCTCAGACTCCCACCTTCCCGACACCTCACTCTCTGTTCTGTTAACTCTAACTCCATTTAATGGTTCCTTGAACTGCTAAGAATAATGTTCTCTTCTTGAATTATTGTTATTGTTGCCCTAGATTGTACAGACTGCAGAGTGCCTTCAGACAAAAGGCATATCAAGGTAAATCTCCTTAAAAAATGCTATATTGAAGGGATGAATTCCTCTCCAATTTCTGTCTGCTTTCAGTCACTATCCAGTGCCTTCAAGCAGTTTTTTATTTCCCTCAAGAATAATTGTTTTCTACAGAAAGGTTTATCTAATACGAGCTACTACAAAATTAATGGAAGTGGAATGTAGTAAAAGGCTTTGAATTATGGATTACACTTCTTTATTAGTATAAGACTATTCAGATGTCCTATATTTTTCCCCAGCTTTAGTAAATTGTGTTGTTTGAGAAATTTGACTCATCTAAAAGTTCAAATTTATTGGCATAAAGCTGTTTATAATATCTCACATTATATATTTTTGTAGATTAAGTATTTTTAATTTATAGAAAACTGAGTAAGAAACTAGAGAAAATTGCAGGGCATGGTCCAAATTTAAATCCAACAATTCTTTTAAAAATATTCTGTATGATATATACATACACACACACACACACACACACACGTATACACTATTTAAATAGAACCTATGTGACATTTACTTGTATTTTCTTACATTATTCGTTTGATTTCAACTTTATAAAACTTAAATGACAATAATTTTTTAAATTAAAATAGTTTTCAAAATATAAAATTTTACATACTTAAGAATTTCTAATTTTTCTAAATATTATCATCTATAAGTTAAAATATATTTGAATTACCTCTCTTCATAAGTTAAATATCCTGAAAATTGCCTCAGCCTTTTGCTTATTTTTTTTTTACTAATAAAATATGCTTTTGAAAGTGGCACTCTAATTCAATTATAAATGAACTAGTGTATACTGCCTAAAAAGTAGCCTTCTTATGACATCTAGATTCAGGTTTTGTAGCCAAAAGGAAAAATATCAAAAAGATGTTGATTTAAAATCAAATAAAAAATTTAAAAGGCTAGTTCTGTGAATTTTAATTCTTAATGTGATCCATGGTAACCTCTTCTGGGAAGTAAAATTTCACTTGATACTCAACAGGAGAAAGTTTTTGTATGCTTCTCATGTATCCTTTGTTCATTTTCCTTGTCACAGCCTATAATTCAGTTATCACAATGTATCCTTACTTCATTATTTGAAATTTATACTTACTTTTCTACACTTAATATAACCCCATGTTTTCTTTTCCATTCAACAAATATCAATTTCATCATTTCTGTTTTCGATCTAAGGGTGAGGTAAACTAGGAAAAATGAGGTTAGATCTGTGTCTTCTTCAGTCTAATGAAAAAAACTCCTTTACTTTGACATTCTTTTCTTTGTTTTAAAGTCAGGTTTATTGAGAAATAGTTTGTGTACAGCAAAATCTACCCTTTGTAAATGCAATGAATTTTGAGAAACATAGACAGTTCAGTGTCCACCACCACCATCAAGATAAAGAACATGTGTCTTAATCCAAAAATTTCCTCATGTACTTTTGTTGTCAAATTCTTACCTAAATTCCCAGCCCACAAACAACCACTTAGTTTTTTCTGCCCCATAAGTTTGCCTTTTCCAGAATGTCTTATAAATGTAATTGTGCAGTATATAGCTTATTGAGTCTATTTTTTTCCATTTATTATAATGCATTTGAGATTTATTCATGTTGTTGCCAATAGTTTGATTCTGTTTTATTGGTGAGTAATATTCCATTGTATGGATGTACCACCACATTTTATTAATAGAATTACTACTTGATGGACATTTGAAATATTTCCAGCTTGTAGTAATATGAATATGGCCACTATAAACATCTGTGGATGTGTTTTTGTGTGAATATATGTTTTCACTTATCAGGCATATATCTAGGAGTGGAATTGCTGAGTCATATAGCAATTGCCTATTTAATTTTATAAAAAACAGCCAAACTATTTTTCAAAGTGGCTGTGCTATTCACATTCCCATCAGCAATGTATGAGAGTTCCAGTTGCTCTTCATTCTTCTCAGCAGCTTTTGTAACAGCTGGTGTCTTGTTTTAATCTGCAATTCTCTACCATTAGTGTTGTTGGACACAGTCTTATGTGCGTTTTTGCTGTCTGTGTATTGTCTTTGATGAAGTGTTTGTTCAAATTTTTTGCCCAGTTTTTAAATTGGATTGTTGTTTTCTTCTTATTGAGTTGTGAGGGTTCTTCATGTATTTTGGATATCAGTCCTTTTCCAGATATATGTTTTAAAAATATTTTCCCCAAACTTATGTCTATATTTAAATGACATTTTCCTAAAATTGTTATTTAAATGTGGGAGGCTTTTAAATTTTAATAAAGTCTCATTTATCAATTATTTTCATTTATGGAATGTGCTTTTCGTATTCTACCTAATAAATCTCACCTAGCCCAGAGTCACAAAGATTTTCTCCTATATTTTCTTCCAGAACTTTTACACTTGATTTTTACATTTAGGCCTCTAATCAATTTTCAGTTAATTTTCATATATAGTTTAATGTATGGGTCAAGATACATTTTTTGCATATAAATGTCCAACTGTTCCAGTATTATTTTATGAAAAGACTATCCTTTCAGCATTGAATTGCCTATGGTGGATTACCTATGTCTGGATTCTCTACTGATCTTTATATATTTCTCAACTCTTGTGTGTGTGTGTGTGTGTGTGTGTGTGTGAGAGACAGAGTCTCACCCTGTAGCCCAGGCTGGAGTGCAGTGATATGATCTAGGCTCACTGCAACCTTTGCCTCCCAGGCTCAAGCGATTCTCCTGCCTCACCCTTCTGAGTAGCTGGGATTACAGGCACACATCACCATGCTGGGCTAATTTTTGTATTTTTAGTAGACACAGGGTTTCACTATGTTGGCCAGGCTGGTCTCGAACTCCTGACCACAAGTGGTCCGCCTGCCTCAGTCTCCCAAAGTGCTGGGATTACAGGCATGAGCCACCGTGCCTGGCCCTCAACTCATTTTTTGAGGCCAGCATTAACCTCACACCAAAATCAGACATTATAAGAAAACAGAACTACAAACCAATATCCTCATGAATATAGATACAAAATACCAACAAAATATTAGCAAACCAAATTCTGTAATATATTAAAATAATGATCTATCATGACCAAGTGGAATTTTTCCTTGAAATGCAATATTGTTCAACATTTGAAAGCAAATCTGTAGGGCTGGGCATATTGGCTCACACCTATAATTCCAGCACTTTGGGAGGCCAAGGCTGGCAGGTCACTTGAGGTCAGGAGTTCGAGACCAGTGTGACCAAAATGGTGAAACCCTGTCTCTACTAAAACACAAAAAGTAGCCGGGTATGATGGTATGTGCCTGTGGTCCCAGCTACTCAGGAGGCTGAGACACGAATCTCTTGAACTCGGGAGGCAGATGTTACAGTGAGCTGAGATCACACCATGGCACTCCAGCCTGGGCGACAGAACAAGACACTGTCTCAAAACAAAAACAAAAATAAAACAAAACAAAACAATCAATAGGATTTATCATATCAACCAAACTAAAGGAGAAAAGCCATATCATCCTCTCACTAGATGCAGAAGGATGGTTTGACAAAATTCAACAACTATTCATGAAAACTCTAAGCAAACTAGGATTACAGGTTGAGACTTCCTTAACCTAATAAAGGGCACCTTTGAAAAACCTATAGTTAATATCATACCTAATGGTGAAAGACTGAGTACTTTCCCCCTAATATGAGAAAAAAAGGTAAATATGTTCACTCCTATTACTTCAGTTCAACATCGTACTGAAAGTCCTTGTCAGTGCAGTAAGGCAAGAAAAAGTAAGAAAAGGCATACAGATTGCAAAGGTATAAACAAAACTGCCTCTATTCACAGATGACATCACCTATGTAGAATCTATGTAGAAACTTAGGTTTTAGTTGCTTTTCTTCCCATTCTTTTTTTTTATTTTGTAGAATTGGTGTAATATTTTCCTTAAATGTATGCTAGAATTCACCAGTGAAGCATCTGGAGTTGTTCTGAGGGATAGTTTTAAACTATAAATTCAAATTTTAAAGTAAATGTAAGACTGTGTAGCTTATCTTGAATAAGTTTGGTAATTTGCATCTTTCAAAGACTTTATCCGTTTCATCTAAGTTGTCAAAGTTTTGGTGTAAAATTGTTTATAATTTTTTGTTATCCTTTTAATATCCCCTTTGTTCAGGGCAGCAGTTCAAATCACAGTCAAACTCTAACTTCACTCGATGGCTTGATTCTGTCCCATATGAGAGCAGCTCAAGGGTCAGTAAGAGATGTGGGCAGATGGGGATCCCCCTTTAGTCTCTATTCTTTTGGAGATTTCCTCTTAATTTTCTTTGTGCTGTGGTTGCCCCATACTCTGGTTCTTCTAGCCAGTAATATGTGGGGTTTATATGGAGCTTTAGCCACTCTACATAGTGCAGACTAGAACCTGCCTTGGCCTAAAAGCTGTAAAATCTAAAAACTCATCAATGCCATTTTCTTCTTTCATATATTGGCTTCTTCCAGCATTTTCCTGCTTTTAATCACTCTCCAGTGTCTTCAGATACTGTTTTAAAAATATGTTTTGTCCTCTGTGTGTGTATATAATTTTTTATGTAGATAGATATGATAAAAGATGCTCAGATCTTACGGGAGATGAAATCTTTGTTTTTTTGTTTTTTTTTTTTTTTTTAAACTACTACCACGAAGACTCCAAAATTATCAAGTCTTTTCCATATGAAGTATAAGCCATTTATAAAGAACCAAGATTGTGGGGAAAATCTTTCACAGATCCTGTAAGTCTGAGATAAATCACCCTAACAATTTCAGATCCTATAGCATTTTCTTGACTCAGCTTGAAATTGTAGCTATCAAGCAATAAGCCAGGAATCCCATACCCTTCCCGGCTTTTAACAGGGCAAAAGTTTGAGTCCTCACTTTATCGTACTTTGTATATCATACTTTCATATGTGACAGTGCAGGGAATACTTAAGTTAGATAAAAATTTATTTTAGATAAAGATTTTTTGCCATGAATGCTCCTTCCTTTCCCATCCTACTGAGTTAAGCTGGAAAACCTAAAAAGATATATGAGGGTCTCTTTAATAATTTTTCCTTAAGCCCAGAGGAAATGCTACACTATCAGCAACTTGCTTTCCTCTTCCAGGATGTCCTGATTCCCTTTATCTTCCAGGCCATCAAAAAGTTCCAGAACCTTGATCATGCTTAGATTTAAAAAAAAATCTCCTAGATAAAAGAGGAGGAGCTAAGTAAGGGACAAGTGGAGTAAAATCCTTTCTCTTGGGAGGTTGAAGCAGGAGGATCACTCAAGCTTAGGAGTTCAAGTCCAGCCTGGGAAACATAGAAAAATCCTGGTGTTTTTTTTTTTTTTTTTTTTTTGAGACAGAGTCTCACTATGTTGCTCAGGCTGGAGTGCAGTGGCATGATCTCGTCTCACTGCAACCTCTGCCTCCTGGGCTCAAGAGATCCTCCCACCTCAGCCTCCCAAGTAGCTGGGACTACAGGTGTACGTCAGCACTCCCGGCTAATTTTTTGTATCTTTTGTAGAGACGGGGTTTTGCCATGTTCCCCAGGCTGATCTTGAACTCATGAGCTCAAGCGATTTGCCCGCCTTGGCCTCCCAAATTACTGGGATTACAGGTGTGAACCACCATGCCCAGCCAACTATATATATACACTATACTCTATATATATGTATATATACATATATATATACAGAGAGAGAGAGAGAGCCCTGGCCGCAGTGGCTCACGCCTGTAATCCCAGCACTTTGGGAGGTCGAGGCAGGTGGATCAGCCAAGGTCAGGAGTTTGAGACCAGCCTGGCCAACATGGTGAAACCCCGTCACTACAAAAATTACAAAATTTAGCCAGGTGTGGTGGTTTAGCCGGGTGTGGTGGCAGGGCCTGTAATCCCAGCTACTCAGGAGGCTAAGGCACAAGAATTGCTTGAACCTGGGAGGCGAAGGTTGCAGTAAGCCAAGATCACACCACTGCACTCCACCCTGGGTGACAGAGCAAGACTCTGTCAAAAAAATATATATATATACATATATATATATGTGTATATATATACACATACACGCACATATATGTATGTATGTGTGTATGTATACATATGTGTGTGTGTATATATACACATATATATATAACCCTTTATGGTAGGGCATCATTCTACCTCTTTATCTTCCTTTTGATTATCAGTAAATAAAATGCTTATTTATGCATAGACATCTTGATAGGCAAAGGAGAGTTGATAACTCAGGAATAGTCCTTGCCCCCAGGTCCCTTTTGTTTAGCTCTGTAAATAAAAAACGCAGCAGCATGTTACAGGCATTATGCTAAAGATGTGGACAGTGTCAGGATTCACAAAGGAAGGAATGATCAGTTTTGACTGCGGGTGGGGTGTCCAGGTGAGATTCTGTATGTGAGTATGTGTGTGAGTATGTGTTGGCAAGGTGCACAGAGATGAGGGTGAAAGAACTGGCAGCTCAGGTATGGAAATGGCAGGCCTGAACCCACCCGATGTTTTCAGGAAACTGCAGGGACATTTGTGTGTTTGGTGTGTAGGGTATGAGGTATGATAGAAGAGGAGTCTGGGGAGGGAGGAAACATGAAGGACTTTGTTACATGGTTGAAGAGTTTGGACTTCATCTTGTAGAGTATACTGAACTGTGAAAATGTCTTAATCAGGACAATAGCGGGATCACCTCTGTGTTTTAGGACAAGACATGTATTTATTTCTGTATGTTCTTGATGCTTGTGAGGGTCCCTCCCTAAGGAGTTGGTCTGATGGAGGTAAGAGATGGGATCACAGGGAGGAGACATGGTCAACCATCTGGTCTAAAATTAGACTACAGTCATCTATTGTGTGCTACACTGAGCCTCTTTTCATGCCAGATATGGTCTGGGAACCAGACCTGTTTAGACGTGGCTTAGGTGAGAAACTGGTTGCCTTTTTCAAAGATGATTTGAATTTCAAGAGGAAAATCACAGCATCGGAGTTCCAAGCAAAGGGGCACTGCAGGCCAGCAAGACTGTGCAAAACTTAAAGCTGCAAAACAACCAGAATTAAGTCTACCTGAGAGCATCACTGGGAAGAAAATTGAGGCCATAGGTATAGCTGGAAATAAAATTGAGAAGTGTTACCATACTGCTACTGCTTAAAAATCAGAAAGAAAAGAATAAAGATGAATTCAATCTCTTCCTGAAAGCAGGACTAAGAGGTCCAGGCATGACGCTTGGAGCTCTAAAATGAGCATAATAATGGAAAGTGGGGGGCTGCATGCAAATGGCACATGAGAAATGTGTTTTTCCACAAGTCTAGCTTTTCTTCTCAGGATCCAAAAGTCCCCACCAAAATCAGGGTAGTTTCTACAATAATGGGCTTAGGAAGGAGTTGGGCAGATATTCTCAAACTGTCTGTGGCTCTCTGAGCCTCAGGCCAGTCTTAGCTAGTAATGACATTTATAATGTGACAGTGCCTACCTAAACCACTTGCCTGAAATAAACTATAACATGACAGTTGATTAAAACTATGACTCACTTCACCGGGCTCTTTCCAGAAGCAACCCCATCAGAAGCTGAATCTGTAAGGAGAGAGTGCTTAGGAGGTCAAGGTCATAGGCTTGTTCCCTGTATAGATCACTTCACTCTGCTCTGCAATCCCATATCTCCGGTGACTTCCCTCAGGATAGGTTACATGCCCTTTCCAAATGCTCGCATAGAACCCTCTGTCTCTTCTATTACAGCACATGTTATAATTTACTGGAATTGCTATTTAATTTTCTTTCTTTCCCGTCAGAAGGGAGAGAGGGAGGCCATGAGTGGAGGTTTCTTTCTGCAATGGCAGCACGTGTGTGGCATGATGGGAAGCTCTGAACCCAGAACACCTGCTTCCAAGTCCTTGCTCTACCACTGAATAGTTTGAAATTGAACCTGTTTCTTCAACAATAAAGAGGAAATAATGGCACTTATTACATGCCATTATTAACGAGCCAATGAAAGTAAGGATTCTTTACTAAGGGCTATTTGGATATTAATTAATCATAATATTCACCAGTCTTGAGACTGTCCTAGCAGGGTGGGTGCGATTGAACTGGCAGAGGTATGGGGAGGGCATTTCTGAATGAAGTTGATATTACAGAAGAGGGAAGAGGAGGGGAGCGAGTAGGGGCACAGAGGTAAGCAGTGGAAAGACAAATGAAAACGAAGAGAGAATGGAAAATGAAGAGGGCCCCAGAGCTGTGCTATTGAACGCAGTAGCAGTAAGCCCCATGTGGCTATTTAGCTAGTTTGAATTGAGATGGGCTGCTAGAGTTGTTATTTAAAAAAAAAAAAAATGAAAAAGAGCTCATTGATAATGTTTATATAACATGCATGTGAAATTACAGTATTTTTGATATATTGGGTTAAATATAGTATGAAAATTAATTTTATCTATTTAATTTTACTTATTTTAATGTGGCTACTAAAAAATGTAAAAGTATGTATGTGGCTGGTATTTGAGGCTTGTGTTACATTTCTATTGGGCAGTATTACTCTAGGTTATTTGCTGTCCATGAAATAAGTGATAGGGAATATAAGAATTTTTGAGAATTTGGCTTTTCAAAGTAAAGTCAGGGTACATGTAAAAATTGAATTTATCTCACAAATTTACCCTTTTTTTTTTTTTTTTTTTTTTGAGACAGAGCCTCTCTCTGTCTCCCAGGCTGGAGTGCAGTGGCGTGATCTCTGCTCACTGCAAGCTCCATCGCCTCCCGGGTTCACGCCATTCTCCTGCCTCAGCCTCCCGAGAAGCTGGGACTATAGGCGCCCGCCACCACGCCCGGCTAATTTTTTTGTATTTTTTAGTAGAGACGGGGTTTCACCGTGTTCGCCAGAATGGTCTCGATCTCCTGACCTCATGATCTGCCCGCCTCAGCCTCCCAAAGTGCTGGGATTACAGGTGTGAGCCACTGCGCCCAGCCAAATTTATCCATTTTCAAAGTTAATTTCACTGACATGCTTTAAACATCTGTTCTGTGCCAAGCACTAAGTACAACACAGGCCAAGCCCTTCAGGAGCTTACACTGTAACCATGGATGAGGATGGGAGAGTCTCTTGTAACTCATAGTATTCCACGGCCATCCAGAAAGTGTTTGACTGAATCTAATACAGTGTCAGCAGACTAGGGGTCCCCCAATGTATCTTCAAGTTAAGAAGAAACAACATGATGCCAGGAAATCTAACTTGGTTTGAATGTTTTCCTTCTTGCTGCTGCCGGGCTGCCTTTGACTGTTTCAATGTGGCATGTGGACGTAGATGAAGGGCAAGCTTTCAGGAGCTGTATTAGCTGAATCTGTAAGGAGATAGTGCTTAGGAGGCCAAGGTCATAAGTTTGTTCCCTGTATGGGTCACTTCACTGTGCTCTGATCCACGCCTCAGACTTGCCCCCTGTCAACCTGAGCCAGCTGTTTTGTAAATATGCTTTGAATCACTTGGGGAACAGGGCGAGAACATATGCAGGGAGCTGGTCAAATCTATCACCACTGATAGATTGGAGCAACAACTGAAAACACACTCTCAGTCAAAAGCAAGGACTCCCGGGAGGAGAGCCCATAAAACTTACACATCACCTCATACAGTGGACCCAACTGAAGCCATCTTTTCCCTGCACATTTCTGCCTGAAGTCATTGACTAGGATGGAGCTTGTAGGGCAAAGCTTCTGGAGGCCATAGTTCCTGGATAGAGCAGAACACAGGCAGCATTCACCGGGAATTCAGACTTCTGCTAAAGGTGGTGTTGCCAACAAGCACATGGGGCCTCCCTGTCTGACCTACAGAGATTGTTTAGACTTGGAAATACGGGCACCTATCTCTTGAGTGACCTGTCTGCTGGTAATATTTACATCCACATTCACACAGAAAGGTGGCATGTTTTAATTCCAAGCTGAGATTCAGCCCCATGCTCTTCACTGAAGCATCGCTGACAGAAAGGCTGGTCTGGGATCTCCAGCTACACAAATAAATACTGAAGCAAGGCCTAACAGGAAGACCCTCACTACCCAATTTCTTCCAGATGGCAGTGATGGATGGCTGTATGTTTATGTTTACTTGGTTTCCCAGGTGACTGGTGTCCCGGTTTCCACTGGTCATGGTTTGATGAGCATTTCTTCGAAGATGTGAACTGCCTACCCCAACGGCCCAGCTCTTGGCCCACCAGTCTACACCACGCTCAACATTGTCAAGAGGTCATTGTGCTTGTTGGATGGCTAGTTAACTCTTTATTCACCACCCTCTTCTTATAAATTTCTAAAACTAGCAATACAAGATTCAAATCTAAATCGTCATAAAGAACTGCATGTTGGGCAGAATAATGGCCTCCAAAGTATCCGTGTCCTGATCCCCAGAACCTGTAAACATGTTACCTTTCTTGGCAAAAGGGAATTAAATTTGCAGATAAAATTAAGGTTTCTAATCGCCTGACCTTAAAATAGAGAAACCAGCCTGGATTATCTGGGTGGGCCCAATGTAATTACAAGTTTCCTTTAAAGGGGAAGAGGGAGGCAGTAAAGATGGTCAGAGTGATGATATGTAAGAGGGACTCGACCTGCCCTTGCAGGAAGGGGGCCATGAGCCAGAGTAGAGTCCTTTAGAAGCTCTTAAAGTCAAGAAGAGAATTCTCTCCTAAAGCGTCCATAAAGGAACTCTACCCTGCTGATGCCTCAGTCTTAGCCCTGTGAGACGCATGGTAGACTACTAATGGAACTGTAAGGTAATACATGTGTACTGATTTATGATAATTGCTTATAATAATTTGTTATAGCCACAATAGAAAACAAATACACACCTAGACAGGTTGAACACTCCTTGGCCTCCACACTCTGCTTAATGTAAGAAGTACTCCTTCCCTTAGCACAGTGTAACCTAGCGGAATACATTCTTCCTCAGGGCTGCTAGAGGCTGGAGCACACACATGGCTTCCTACAAAA
The DNA here is from genome assembly GCF_003255815.1 of Theropithecus gelada. Taxonomy (NCBI): domain Eukaryota; kingdom Metazoa; phylum Chordata; class Mammalia; order Primates; family Cercopithecidae; genus Theropithecus; species Theropithecus gelada. The sequence goes on along the minus strand of NC_037668.1, from coordinate 11,416,769 downwards.
TTTAGGAAAGTGAGCGACGATGGAACCCTAATTGGAGAAAATACGTAATCAGTCATCAAGTCCTCTTGGTACTATCTGAGTAGAGAGAAAGCATATGGGCTTTGACATCTGGCAGACATTGGGTCAAATCCTGGCTCTGACATTTAATGCCTGTGTGATCTTGAGTGAGTAGTTAGCCTCCCAGATGTTCAATTTCTTAAGGGGCACATCACACCTACCTCATGGGGTTGTTGTTGTAAAGAGTAAATAAAATAAGGTGTATAAAGTACCTATCTTGGAGCCTGGGGGCAAGATAGAAATCCAATAAATCATGTTATCTTCTACCTTCTTCGTAATCATTTCACAGATCTCTCCTGGTTATCTCCAATCTCATGATTCTTGACTGAGTTAGTTTCATCATATCTCTTGCCAGGACTGTTTTAATAGCTCCTAAAGCTTTTAGGCGGGCTCCAGACTCCAATCCTTCTTCACAGCCTCTACAGCTATCTTCCAAAACATAGATTTTCTCGTAATACCTCTTCTGCTGTAAAACCTTCAGCAGCTTCCTGTGGCCTGTGGATTAAAAAGTCTGAAGTCCTTTCCAAGGTTTGTGCATATATTAGTCTGTTTGCATTACTCTAAAGGAATATCTGAGACTGGATAATTATTTCTTTGTTTAGGTGAGACAGATAATGTGCTGACGTAACAAGGTTCAAAGGTGGCATATCTCATACATGCTCATGAACTACAAATCAACAGAACTAGGTAACATAAAGAGGTTTATAGCTGGGCATGGTGGCTCACGCCTGTAATCCCAGCACTTTGGGAGGCTGAGGGGGGTGGATCACAAGGTCAGGAGATCCAGAGCATCCTGGCTAACACGGTGAAACCCCGTCTCTACTAAAAATACAAAAAATTAGCCAGGCGTGGTGGCGGGCACCTGTAGTCCCAGCTACTCAGGAGGCTGAGGCAGGAGAATGGCGTGAACCCGGGAGGCGGAGCTTGCAGTGAGCCAAGATCGCGCCACTACACTCCAGCCTGGGTGACAGAACGAGACATCATCTCAAAAAAAAAAAAAAAAAAAGAAAAGAAAGACAGAAAAGGGGTTTATTTTTGGCTCACAGTTCTGTAGGCTATACAGGAAGCTTGGCGCCAGCATCTGCTTTAGGTGAGGACCTCAGGAAGCTTCCACTTAAGGTGGAAGGCCAAGGGGAAGCAGGCATGTCACATGCCAGAGAGAGACCAAAAGAGAAAATGGGAAGGTCTCAGACTCTTTTAAACAACCAGATCTTGAATGAACTGAGCAAGAACTCACTCATCACCAAGGGGATGGTGTTAAGCCATTCATGAGGGATCCACCTCCATGATCCAATACCTCTCACCAGGCCCCACCTCCAACATTGGGGATTACATTTCAACATGAGATATGGAAGGGACACACATCTAAACTGCATCAGTGTGAATCCTTCACAACTTCACCTCTGTCCCTTGCCTCCTTTATCTGTCTAGCCTAGGTTCCTTTCTTGTCATGCGCTTACTCATTTCTGTGCCATTTTTTTTTTCTTTTTAGCTTAGTTGCTATTTTCTATCTCTGGAATTCCTGCTGCCTCCCTTTTTATCTAGAGAGCTCCTTTTATCTCTTCATGTCCATTTTAAATGTCACCACCTTTTCAAAGTCTTTTCTAATTCCTCTAAGAAGTTAAGCACTCCCTCTGCTGTTTCCACCATACTATGTACACTGTAGAAGTTATCAGAGTGCATTGTGATTATCATTCTAAATTTTTTGATGACAGAGACAATGCATTTTGCACCTTTGTTCTCAAAGCTTAGAATATTTGCTTTGCTTATAACGTATACTCAATATAAAAGTATACTTAATATTTGTTTTTATTAGTATGAATAAATGAATGAACAAATGTTACGTGAAGAACTCACATCTTTAAATCTGTTTCCAAGGAATGGAATTGTACTTTTCACATCCCAGGTTAGCTGAACCCAGGATGGCCCTTCTGCGATATTGTGCATACAGTGAGTCTTCTAACATAGTTGGATTATTGAGCAACTTTGCATTTATTTAGTAAGGTTTTATGGATTTTAGTCAGGTCACTTTTTCATTTAAAAATATTTAGTTGTTTTTCCTTGCTTTAGGAGAAGGTCCAAAGTCCTTAGGAGGCTATTTAAGGCCTTAGGTGATTTGACACCTACATATCCCGCTTTTTAATTTGTTGACTACTCTGCACTCCAACAAAACATTTGTAAAACAATTTCTTAAACATGTCTTGCCTTCACTCTCATCTCCATGCCTTTGCAAATACCATTCCTTTACCCATACCTCAATCTTCATCTAGCAACTTCTTACCTTAGAAATGAAGCCCAGGCATCCTTTGATCCAGGCATCCTTTGATCCAGGAAGTCTTCTCTGACATTCCCCTTGTCTCTCCTGGTTCAGATGCCTGTCCTCTGTATCCCATTACACCTACCACCTCTATCATACAACATATGGCAGTGTGCTTTTAACTTTTTAATTTATTTTATTTAAACAAGAGGAATGTAGCCACATAGAAAAAGAGAGAGAGGTAGAAAAAGAAAACATGTCATACCACCACCAACAGATCTTTGTGTCCAACGATTAGCACTTTCTTGTTAACTTTCAGAAAAATTATTTATGTATCTATAACTCTACTTTATCCATAATCTTTTTATTTATAAATAAGATAATATTAAATATGCTGCTCTGCATCTTGCTTTCTTCACTTATATGAGAAAACATTTTTATCCCAACACATCTACTTTAAGATTGTAATGGCCAGCCTGGCTCAGTGGCTTACACCTGTAATCCCAGCAGTTTGGGTGGTGGAAGAGGTCACCCGAGGTGAAGGTGGAAGATCACCTGAGGTCAGGAGTTTGAGACCAGCCTAACCAACATGTGAGAAACCCCATCTCTACTAAAAATAAAAATTAGCCAAGGGTGGTGGCAGGTGCCTGTAATTTCAGCCACTTGGGAAGCTAAGGCGGGAGAATCGCTTGAACCTGGGAGATGGAGGTGGCAGTGAGCTAAGATCAGAGCACTGTACTCCAGCCTGGGCAACAACAGCAAAACTCCATAGAAAAAGAAAGAAAGAAAGAAAAGAAAGAAAGGAAGGAAGGAAGGAAGGAAGGAAGGAAGGAAGGAAGGAAGGAAGGAAGGAAGGAAGGAAGGAAGGAAGGGAGAAAGAAAGGGAAAAAGAAAAAAGAAAGAGAAAGGAAGAAAGACAAAGAAAGGAAAAGAAAGAGAAAAGAAGAAAGAGAGGAAGAAAGGAAGGAGGGAAGAAAGAAAGAAAGAAAGAAAGAAAGAAAGAAAGAAAGAAAGAAAGAAAGAAAGAAAGAAAGAAAGAAAGAAAGAAAGAAGAAAAGAAAGAAAGGAAGGAAGGAAGGAAGAAAGGAAGGAAGGAAGAAAGGAAAGAAGAGGAAAGATTGTAATAGCCAAGGAGTTCGATACCAGCCTGGCCAACACGGTGAAACCCTGTCCCTACTGAAAATACAAAAATTAGCCAGGCATGTTGGCAAGTACCTGTAATCTTGGCTACTATGTAAACTGAAGCATGAGAATGGCTTGAACCCAGGAGGCGGACGTGGCAGTGAGCCGAGATCATGCCACTGCACTCCAGCCTGGTTGACAGAGTGAGACTCTGTCTCAAAAAAATGTATATATATATTGTAATGGCCAAATAGTATTCCTGTAGCAATAAAGCAATAACCTTAAAGAATAATTAAATAAAAGCAATAAAAGATAACTGTAGCAATAAATAACTTTATTTAATGATAATCATTGATGAATACTCAGGTTATTTTCAAGTTTTAAAATACTGTCCATCTTAGGTTACATTTGTAAGTACATATTTAGGATAAATTCCTATTAGTGCGTCAAAGGACATTTAAAATTTCAAAATATGTTGCCAAGTTGTACTCCAAAAATTTTGCACCAATTTAAATTCCCACCAACAGTATACAAATTTGTTTATTTTAGTCTTTTCTTTCCAACCCCACATATATCAGAACTTTCTAGTGTTTCCCTATATGTTTGATGAAATATCCCTTTGTTGTTATGATTGCATTTAAATATTTTCAGTCAGGTTGAGAATCTTTTCACATATTTCAGGTCATTTGTTGTATTAGGGTTCCCCAGAAAGACGGAATTAATGGGACAAATGTATATAAAAATGGGAGTTTATTAAGGACTATTGACTCATATGATCACATTGTGAAGTCCCACAATGGGCTGTCTGCAAGCTGAGGGGCAAGGAAGCCAGTTGGAGTCCCAAAACTTCAAAAGCAGGGAAGCCAACAGTGCAACCTTCAGTCTGTGGCCTAAGGCCTGAGAGCTCCAAGCAAATCACTGATGTAAGTCCAAGAGTCCAAAAGCTGTAGAACTTGGAATCTGATGTTTGAGGGCAGGAAGCATCTAGCAGGGAAGAAAGATGAAGGCCAGAAGACTCAACAAGTCTGCTCATTCCACATTCCTCTGCCTGCTTTATCCTAGCCGTGCTGGCCGCTGATTAGTTGATGCCCACCCAGACTGAAGGTGGGTCTGCCTCTCCCAATCCACTGACTCAAATGTTGATCTCCTTTGGCAACACCCTCACAGACACATCCAGGAACAATATTTTGCATCCTTCAATCAAGTTAACACTCAATATTAATCATCAAATTTGTATTTTTATCTTTTTCTGAGAACTATCTGTTTATATTCCTTGCATGTAGTTATTGTTTTCTCTTTCTCTTTCTTTTTTTTTTTTTTAATTTGGTAAAGCTTTTTGAAAATTAAGTAGCCATTTATCTGTCATGTTTATTTTGAACAACCAATGTAGTATTTGTCCTTAGACTTTGGCTATGGATTTTTTTATTTTTATTTTTTTGCCATATAAATGTTTTACATTTTAAGTTCTTAAAATTTCCTTTCTGGCTTCTGGGTGTGCTGTGTATTGAATGTATTTTCTTGATTGCTTTTGTTTGCCTATTAACAAGAGGACCTTTCAGTCACCTTTCTATTCCCAGTGCTTAGCAGAGGGACCTGCCCGTAGCCCACTGGATGCTAATGGAGTGAGGAGATGAGTAAGTGTGAGCACACGTGCGCCTACTGGCATAGGATTGACATATTACCAAAATAAAACAAAAACCAGGCTGACAACAGTTTGAAAATGTCTCTGGGATTTTCATGGGCACATGAAGAACAGTAACGTGGTTTTAATTCCCACAAGCAGGCCAGGGTACATGATTCTGTCTGTCTCCCACTTACCTACAAACTTTACCAGTTTTACCACCACCTCCATATCCTTTAGTCCATGTTCAAGGATCCAGGTTCAATAACCTAAGGTGTGTGGGCCAGGTAACAGGGTAATTGAGCAAGAAATTAGAGCTAGGCTCTCATAGAATAGGATTCAGGTCACGTTTTTGTCCACTTTCCCGGCCAAAATTGCCTTTGACGAAAGCAGAAAATTTTCATCTTTTTTTTCTTTTCAGTAAGGCCCTTTTTCCCTTAATAGACAGTTACATATGTAGATAGATAGATAGATAGATATCTGTCTAGATCTACATATTTATCTACATATCCACGAACACAAATACATATAATAATGAATTATTATCACTATGTAGAGATATCCAACAATTTCTATTTGGGAAATACATCTTTTATTAATGTTCAGAGAGAAAAGCAATCTTTCCTTTCAGAGTTTCAAGGCAACCAATGAATAGTTTGTGATTCTAATATGAAAATGAATATACATTTTATAGATTCTCCTGTAAATTTAAACTGGTTATATACTAGACTGTGACTATTTATATTATTTTTTCTTAACTTAAAAAATCATATCTTAAAATGCAGAAAACACATTAGTATTATTTCACTCATGCCATGTAATAATAATAACAAAAATAATATCTGCACAATATATTACAGTGTGCATTTGTAGGCACTTTCTTGTTTATCAATCTCAACAAAATGTTAAGACAGCAATTATTATTATTATCTCCTTCATTTTTGTGTGACTCATGCAAACATATCCTCCTGGTAAGATGAAACAGAAACCTTGGCTGACGCCAGATGTAATGTTTTTCCTAATAAAACACAACTAGGGTAAAAAAAAGAAAACAAAAAACAGTGTGTTTTCTTTATGTAGTCCTTTTAACTCTCCTCCCTAGCATTAGTTAGGTAGGAAATTCAGAATTGGGATTCAAAGGGAAAATGTCCATTCATGCCAAAAGATTATTTTAAGAGGCATGAAGAAGTGAAAAATATATAAGGAATTTAGTACAATATGCTACAGCCACCATATACCTCAGTCCATGTTCAAGGATCAAGATTCAGTAATCTAAGCCATGTGGGCCAGGTAATGGGGTGGTAGAGCAAGAAATCAGAGATGGGCTCTAAGAGATTAGGATTCAGGTCAGATTTTTGCTCACTCACCAGTCTAAAATTGCCTCCAATAAAAGCAGAAAATTCCACCCCCGCACCCTCCCCCCCACTCTCTCTCTCAGGTGTTTGCTTTACTGAAGACAAGAAGTCCTGGGTCCTAAAGAGATCCTGTGTCTGCTCTTAAAAGCTGGCGGGGCTAAGAGGCCAGACAGTCTTAATTGAGAATTTCTTAACTTAATTGAGGTTGGGTTTCAATTCTAGTCTTGGAAGAAGCCATATCTCTCTAACCATCTCCCTTGTCAATGCACAAATCTCACCCCAGCCTGCTTGTGGAGAAGCATAAGAAGAAGAAAGGTCCCTAACTATGCGAAGCCATGGTTATGATCCACACTGTATGGTTTAAAAGAAATTTAAGTTTACTCCTGGACTCTTTCCACATGTTCTTGATATATCATGAATTACAAAATAAATAAAATTCCTCATTTGGAGAGGTCAGTGTCCAAGCAAACTAAGAGAGACAGATTGGCTCAAGCTGGTGGCCCACCATTTTCCTGCATATAGTTATAACTTAAGAAATACGTACCACTTTAGACAGTTTGCTTCCAAAGTATAGAGGCTGGTAGAAACCACAGCACTGTGACTCCGGCATGACAGTTTCATTGATTTCTGAGTCATCTCACCAGGATTTGCATTGAAATTGAGAACAACTTCTTCCCTGATGGCAAGTGCTCCATATGTGGGGAACTTCTATTTTTTAGTATCCCTTCTCCCCAGCCCATCCTGGCCACTTGACTGGCTATGTCAATGTTAAGACAGGATAATAGTAGCTTGGGAAGAGGATTGGGCAATGAAAGAAAGTATAAGGAAAATGCCAAAATAGAGTCCCAGAAAACAATCTGAGTCACAGAATTGGCCAGAATCTGACAGTAGGTAATCTCAAGAGAAGACACTCAAGTGGAACAGAGACAGAAGCAGAATCTATGAGCAAATCTAAGGTTTAAGTCATAAGGAGTTAATAAGGAAGCAAAGCACAGAAGCCAAGGTACAGAGATAGTAGTCACAATAGTCCAGTTAAATTCTAAAAAACAGCAGGAGGTCCTCTTTTAGAAGCCCTAGTTCCTTGACCTGTGGACATGACTCTTCACTTTGAGACCAAGGGTTGCAACCCTGAATTTCAGAAATAGAACAACAGCTGCCTGTACTGCAGCAGGAGCAATAACGATGCATACATTTATTGGCTCTGCTGCCAGAGCATCACAAGTGCAGGAAAACAGGTTGGTCTTGAAATGTCAGTGGTCAGGCCTGTGGGAAGAACTAGTAAGGAAACCCCAGGCATGGGAATCTCCAGGCTCTGTGTCCATGCTTGTATTCCTTGGCCTTACTACTACTGTCAGCTTTAGCTCTTTATTTTTCTTGTTCCTAGTTTAAATACTAGTTTAACGTTTTTCTTTTTGATTTTGTTTTGTTTTTGAGACAGAGTCTTGCTCTGTTGCCCAGGCTGGAGTGCAATGGCATGACCTTAGTTCACTGCAAACTCCTCCTCCTGGGTTCAAGTGATTCTCCTCTTTCAGCCTCCCGAGTAGCTGGGACTACAGGGGCACACCACCACGCCCAGCTAATTTTTGTATTTTTAGTTGAGACGGGGTTTCACCATGTTGGCCAGGCTGGTCTCGAACTCCTGACCTCAGGTGATCCACCTGCCTTGGCCTCCCTGCCTCAGCTGGGATGACAGGCGTGAGCCACTATGCCCGGCCTCTCTTTGATTTTTAGTTGTATTTTTTAAAAAACTACAAAGTACTGCATGATCATTGTAAAAATTCAAGTAACTTAAGAGTATACAAAATACAAAGCAAGAGTGCCATTCTCACACTCTACTCCCACTCCCCAGTGGAAACCAATGTTAAAAATTAGACCTGTATACCTTTAGAATTTTTCTAGGTTATTATATTTTTGAGTATGGTCACACTGTATATATTATACTGCAACTTCTTTTTTTTTTCTCAATCACATATTACAGACTCCATTCCATTTCAATATATATGTGTCTAACTTATTCTTATTGATGGCTACATAGCAGTCATAGTGGAAATATGTAAAATATATTAATCATCCCTTTATTAATTTGCTATTATAAATAATGTTGCCATGAACAGCCAGGATGGTTTCCATCTCCTGACCTCGTGATCTGCCCACCTTGGCTTCTTGACTTCTTCTCCTGCTAATACTACTCTTGCATACACTGGGGATTATAAAAAAATTGATACTAACAATTTCATACATTTTTCAGTTTACATAGTGTCTTCCCTACCTATTTCATTTGATTCTCACAAAATTTGTTAGGTGTGCAGGGAGGAAATTTTTATCTTGGACTCAGACTGGCTTTCTTAAGTTCATATGGTTAATAAAGGAAAGAACTAGGACTTGAATACAAGTTAGCTAAGTCCAGGTTCTATTTGCCATTTCCCCCTCTTCCTCTTTGGAACAGATAACCATAAAAAAGTTTGTGTTTCTATCAATTGCTTTCTATTCATGTGAGATGTCCACGATCTCTAGAGAAGCTCAAGTTTGTTGATTGGTTGGATGGATTTGGGGCTGCTATAATTTGTGACTTAGACGTATCGATGTTGCTTATAAAAATGATTTTGCAATTTCAATATTCTGGCATGTAATCCAAGATGACCCAGGGCAACATCTCCAGCAGAAGATGCCTGGCAGGGTGCCAAGAGGCCTCATGATGACCTTATCTAGTAAGTGTCAGTGCTGCAATTGGAACCAGACCTTTCAGACCCCAAAGCCTAAGCCTTTTGCACTTAGTCTATGCACTTCCTCATATAGACCAAGATGCTTAGGGCAGAAGATCAATGCATTCTTTCCTTATAGGCAAATTATATGAGAAGCCAAATTCTCAGAAGGTTGCATGCTGAGCATGGAATCAGAAAAAGGAGAGTTCAGGGTGTTAAGAAGTGAATTTCAGCTCAAGTAGCTGAAGGCATGCTTACCCATTAGGGAGTCACACATTCAAAAATCCAAAAGATTCAGAAGAGTGTAACATAGATGAGTGAAGCATGTCAGGGAGCAGGCAATGATAGGGAATAGTGGGGACCATGCCAACTAGAGAGTGCATGCCCTTCCAAAGGAGGCAGCCATGGCGTCATAGCTCGAGCCCATTGTGGCCAGCCTGGTTAATCCAGATTTTCCCAATGTTTCATGAAAGGCTAGATATATGGATTTTTCTATGTGAAATTAGTTGACAACTTATTCAATTTTAAAAAACAGTATGACACAATATAGTGTGGACCAGACTTGATCTACCAGCTGCTGGTTTGTGAAGTTTTACTATGGGTAAACTTTCACCAAGAAAACTTCAATTCTCCAAGCCATTTAAAAATGGCTTCTTCACCTCTAAACAAATCAAGATCAGGATTCTTCAGATTTCCCTTTTTACCCTTTGGGGTCAACCTCTGCTTACAGTCATTCTCCAGATAGAATAGAACATATTTCATTCTATTTCCTCATACTAAAATATACTTACATTTCAGTCATATCTTCCTGGAGGATCCCCATCTCAACTTTGATTGGATTCACACTTATGTAGCATGAATTCCTTTGCATTTTTATTGCTACCATTACTATTTTTGGAGTTGTCAATCTTACGCTAGATGACATTGCTGCATTGAGTGTGAATTTTACTAACTGACTCTCAGAGTGACACCAATTTCCAAGTCCTAAGAGGTCTTTCACTGTTGTTATATTGTGGGGACAACAAAATTATTTTGCCTTTTCAGACATTAAGAAATTGTTTTAAGTAAATACATAACTTTATTGCCTTACAGATTTATTGAGTGATTATCACTTATTTATTGAGTGATTTATTCTCCTAAGAGAATTTAGCAAAGGAAGTGAACAGCTTATAGGAGAAGGAGAGAATAGGGAAAGCTCTTCTAGATACCAAAACAAGCAGGAAGAGTTGGACTGGATTTTAATTCAAAATAAAGTCTGAACTTTTCTTCTGCATCTCAGTGATGCTGAATTGACCCTCTTCCTCTCCAAATGGAGAGATGGCAGTTCCTGCCTTGTGGCACACGATAGCCTTCAGGACCCTGAAACCATCACTGAAAAATGGAGGAGGAGGGAAGGCACCCAGAGAATGGAAGGTAGCTCTGCTCTTCCTCAGGCACATCACGCCAATCCATATATGACACGGTAATGTATCAGGTACATTTCCAGAAGAAATGAACTTGTGGATTTCACAGCATTAGGGCATGGGGACTTCACCAACATCTTCAGTCATATCCATAATCAACTAAAAAGACTATCCTTCAGTTAACAAGTGTTGGTAACATTATAAGAGTATTATTTCCAAGACACTAGTTCAATTTTTTAAAATTCCTTTCTTTTTTATGTACTCATTTTTCTTTTATTCTTTTAATTTTTTTTGATTCTCTTTTCCTTTTTTTTTTTAAATCTTTGATTTATTTTTCTTCACAATCTGTTCCCATGTAATTCAAAATTGACTAATCGGACTACCATCTTGCCTTTATTATTGAGAGGTGACACACAGTGACACATTACAAAATAGATAACATTCATCTAGAATCTAAATAGCTAAGAATCTAAAGCAACCAGATCTTTATCTCTCCCCCACACGGTCTTGTACAATGACAGTGATGCCCACTCCAATGAGCCTGATATCTTCTAAGATTCTAAAATTTACCTGAATCATGATAAAGATTATTTGTGCTCTGTAAAGTGTGTCCATTGTTTTCACTGTATGCCAATTCTTTGAAAATTAGAAATCCAAAATAAAAGACTTCCCAGTGCAGCCTTAGCAAGAAAATTCCCCACATTTGCTTCTCGACAATTCTACCAGATTACCTACAAATGTTTTGGGTTTCTACTCCTTAAACCCGGGTGGTGAAGAACATGGTTAAACAGACATGGGTTCAAATCTTGTCCACTTCTACCTATAATCTTAGGCAAGTTAGTTAACTTTCTGAGTTCAATTTTTTTAAGTGAAAATTGAGAATAACAATATCTACCTCAAAAAGTATTAGTATGGGGATTAAATGAGGCAATGTGTAATAAGTGTGTGTGTGTGTATATATATATAATATATATAAAATAATTCTTTAATAAATGTGGCTGCCAACATGTTTTTCAACTCAATCACCTGTTAGAGGGCAAATCAATGACAGTGAGGCATATCAAAATGCATTCTGCCCTGAAGGAACCCTCTCTTTTGCTGGAGAGAAGCTGCAAACACTCATGCAACATTGAGACCAATCTAAGACCCTTTGCAGGAAAGAGCTTAAGTGACCAGCATATGATGTCAGCGTTGCAGGCACTGAGAGACATTCTTACTCCTCCATTTTCACCTGGTCTCTGTTGCAGAGGAGCAGGACTTGGACAGAGGAGACCAAGCTCCCTATCTTCCTACCCAGTATACTTTACAACCTACAAGCTGCAGGCTGAGCCTCCCAGCCAGCCAGGGATAGTGCATACAATTATCTCCCAGCCCTTTGAAGCTCCAGTCAGGAATATCTGTTGTCACTACCACATGTGATTAGGACAGCAATGTCCTCCTGCAGAAGACAGAACTCTTTGTACATCACCCTCCTTCTACCACTGTTAGAGATCAGAAAGTGTGCAGAGAGGGTGGCTGGCCTCTCTCCTTTTGGTCCAATTTCACATATTGGATTCTCTGCATTAATAAATTGGTTACATTTGCCCAGCATTTGGCAGGCAAGGTTTCTAATAACACTCTGATCCCTTCAGAGAACATGAATCGCTGGCATGCAGGGGGCTCTGGTTACCTCCTCCCCCACTCTCTGCTGCTAAAGGTCCTACGCATTAGTAGGGGTCAGGCGCTTGCCTGGGCCAGGGCAGTCTAGGACAAGGGCTATGGCTTCGAGGCACTGTCACAGAGCTCAAAGATTTTTCCCTCAGAGGGAAAACAGATAACTTTAAGCCCAGGCAATGTGCAGCTTTCTTCAGCTGTCAATCCTACCTGGTTTGCATACAGATTGAGAAAACGTGTGATATTTTACCACAATAATCGGTCCGGAGAACTCAAGGGGGTTGGTGGTGGGTGGAGAGGGAATGGGAGAGAAAAAAAATGTGTGGTGCAGATGTCTGAGAGTCCCATGCTGCCCCGACATGCTCCCTTTGTGAAGCCAACATTCTTTGGGGATGGAGAGCCTGAAGGGAGACTGGGTAGAATGCATCTACATTGCTCTGATGCAGCCTTTCCCATTGCCATGGTGCTCGAAAGTTCCCTGAGCAAGGAGAAGCCCTTGGGTTGAGAAGAGGCCCAGAGTCAGGGTCCAGCCACACCTTCAGCCTTCGCAAGCCAAGCAGAGGGAACAAAGCAAGGGGCAAAAATGAGCTAAAATAACACTAGCCGACTGGGACAAACCTAGGGAATCAAAAACGAGAAAGAGATGGAGAGGGAAAGGAAAAAGAAACATGGAGAATTGAGAAGACAGGGAATGGGAAGGAATTCAATTGAATTCAATAGACGTTTTATGTTAGCCTGTATTGGGGAGAAAACAGTGGGGTTTTTGATTGTTTGTTTTTTCTGACATGGAGTCTTGCTCTGTGGCCCAGGCTAGAGTGCAGTGGCACAGTCTTGGCTCACTGCAACCTCTGTCTCCCAGGTTCAAGTGATACTCATGTCTCAGCCTCCTGAATAGCTGAGATTACAGGTGTGCACCAATATGCCTGGGTAATTTTGTATTTTTAGTAGGGATGGGGTTTCGCCATGTTGTCCAGGCTGGTCTCAAACTCCTGGGCTCAAGCGATCCTCCTGCCTCAGATTCCCAAAGTGCTGGGATTATAGGCATGAGCCGCCATGTAGTGGCGCCAAAGGAGTGTCTTTTACAGAGCAAATGTATATGGAATCCAGTTCCTGCCCTCTAGGAGCTTGCAGATATCAGGCCAGGTGCTGTGGCTCAAATCTGTAATCCCAGCACCTTGGGAGGCTGAGGCAGGAGGATCACTTTAGCCCAGGAGTTTGAGACTAGCCTTGGCAACTTAGGGAGGCCCCATCTCTCCAAAAAAAATTTTTTTTAAAATTAGCCAGGTGTGGTGGTGTGTGCCTGTAGCTCCAACTACTCAGGAGGCTGAGGTGGGAGGATTGCTTCAGCCTGGGAGGTTGAGGCTGCAGTGAGCCGTGATTGCACCGCTGCACTCCAGGCTGGGCAACAGAATGAGACCTTGTCTCAAAACAAAACAAAATCAGCCACACAACTCAGTCCTGCAACAGTCCATGAAAGGGTGTAATTCCAGACATCAATGCCATGAGGTATGGTAAGGAGAGAGATGGTGGTGGGGAGACTTTGTGGAGGTGGTGAGTCTTGAGACTGTCCTAGCAGGGTTGGTGCAGTTGAGCTGGCAGAGGTACAGGGAGGGCATTTCTGAATAAAATTGGTAGTACAGAGAAGCAAGAGGAGGGGATCGAGTAGCGGAAAGACAAACGGGAAGAAAGAGAGAATGGAAAATGAAGAGGGGCCCAGACTGCCACTCACAATTGCCATAAGCCACCTACCCTTACCTTTAGACCTTTTCATCTAAAGGAATTGGAATTAGAAGCTTCCTATAGGATCCTGGAAATCCCGGGCAATCCACTAACCCAGAAGCCCAGCTTCAGGCCCAGAGGGAAAAGAAGGAAAAAGGGCTGGTGCACACTTAAGTAGGAAACCTTCCCCTTTCCTGCTGACTCCAGCCAGCCTCACCGCCGAGGTCCCCAGTCAGCAGATCTGGAGCCACCGACACATCGCAGAGCCTCCCGTGGGAGAGTCCCAATGTGGCCATGGGACAGTCCATGATCTGTCTCTCTGTTATTATCCTTCTCTCTGTGGTTTCCAGTATTTCCCAGGAAGATAGGATTTTTTTTTCCAGCTTTTTATTTTGAAAAATTTCACATCTTAACAAAAGTTGAAAATATACCATACTGAGCACAAGGAATACTTGAAATATTTCACCAAATATTAACGTTTGATTCCATACGTGGTAGTGCACTGATAAACTGGATCTAGGGTAGAAGAAGCCCTCATTTGTACTAATTGCCAATTTATGTGGTGTAAGAATTCCCACCATGGATGATTTTGAGCAAATAATGACTTAAATGGCTTACAAAATTCCTAAATATTTATCTGCTCTTGAGAGCTGGTAAGAGTCGGCTGCAGTGTATCATATTTTTTTCTGAACTATTTAAAATTGTAGATATCACATCACTGAATCAAATACTTCAGATGCATCTCCCAAGAATATAACGTTCTCTGACATAATCACATTATCGCACTTATGAAAAAAATTAGCAACACATTTCCTAATATTAGCTAACATACATTTCCCACTAAAATTTTCCAAACTGTCCCCAAAATGTCTTTTAGTAGTATTTTTCTGAAAAATGAAAATCTAGTCAAGATTACATATTGCATTTGGTGTTTTGATTAGTTTCTTTTATTATTGTTATTTTATTTATTTATTTATTTTGACAGGGTCTTGCTCTGTCACCCAAGCTGGAGTGCAGTGGTGAGATCTCAGCTCACTGCAACCCCTGCCTTCTGGGTTCAAGTGATTCTCCTGCCTCAGCCACCTGAGTAGCTGGAATTACAGGAGAGCACTACCACACCTGGCTAATTTTTGTATTTTCAGTAGAGATGGGGTTTCACCATGTTGCCCAGGCTGGTCTTGTACTCCTAGCCTCCAGTGATCTGCCCGTCTCGGCCTCCCAAAGTGCTGGGATTACAGCTGTGAGCCATCGAGCCCAGTGGTTAATTTTTAAAAAAAAATTTTAATTTTTATCAATGAATAATTGTACATTTATGGAATAAAGAGATGTTTTGATATATGTATACACTATGGCATTATTACATCAAGCCAATTAACATATCACCTCATTTTTTTTTTTTTTTGGTAATGAGTACATTTAAAATCTATTCCTTTAGCAATTTTGAAATACATAACACATTATTACTAACTATGGTCACCTTGCTATGCAATAGATCTTGAAAATTTATTCCTCCTAACTGAAATTTTATACCCTTTGGTCAACATCTCCCCATTGCTTACCCTCCCTGCCCTCAGACTCTGGTAGCCACCATTCTACTCTCTACTTCTCTTTAGTTTCTTTTAATTGGAAATGATTCCTCTATCTTCTTCTTTTTTTTTTTTTTTTTTTTTTTTTTTGAGACAGAGTCTCGTTCGTGTCTCCCAGGCTGGAGTGCAGTGGTGCGATCTTGGCTCACTGCAACCTCTGCCTCCCGGGTTCAATCCCAGCTACTTGGGAGGCTAAGGCAGGAGAATTGCTTGAACCTGGGAGTCGGAGGTTGCGATGAGCCGAGATTGTGCCATTGCACTCCAGCCTGGGCAACAAGAGTGAAACTCCGTCTCAAAAAAAAAAAAAAAAATAGATAAATAGATAAAGTAGTAGCCAACAAATCTGTCCATTTAAAAGGTATCTTTTCTCCTTTGTAATTAATAAATGATTTGTGGGATAATATATTGATGGTCTGTAAATATCCTAAAATGCCAAAACCTTTTACTCAGTGGTTAGCATCTGCTGATGATCCTTGCCTGAATCAATTGTTACATTAGAGGACAAAATATTGTGATCTTCTAATTTTATCACTCTTCTACATTTATTAGATGGCTTTCTTTTTTTTTTAAATATGCTCTTTTACTATCATAATGGACTCACGGACTTAAAATTCAATGGATTATAATCCATTACTGTTGTTTTCTTCTTGATATTGAAATTACCCCAAATTTGGCCATTGGGAACCTCTTCAAACAGGATCCTGTGTCCTTTTGACATGACCCCATTGATCGTCAGGCCCTTCCTTTCTTTCTGGCACACCAGGACTCCCCAGGCTCATTTGTGTTTACCCTGTAACAGAGCCAGAAGCACGTATTTCTTCAGCAAGCCCTGATCTCTTTAGCGGGAAATGTTGCTTAGAAATCAAGGTCTGGGTGCTAGGTGTGCTCATCGCTGTGGGAATATTATTGCTTTTAGATTTTTTTCAATTGACGTGGTTGGGGGCAAATGTGCATATATGTATATAATACATATTATATATAATACGTATTGTATGTCATATGTACATATATGTATATAAACTAAATTATATATAGTGAATTCCCTAACCCCTATTATTTCAGAATATAACCTTATTTGGAGAGAGGGTATTTACAGAAGTAATCAAGTAAAACGTGGTCATTAAAGTGGGTCCTAATCTAATAATTCTGATGAAAGGGGGGATTTAGGCACAGAGGCACATACAGAGGGAAGATGATGTGAAGACTCAGGGAAAAGATGGCCATCTGCCAGCCCAAGAGACGGGCCTGGAACAGATCCTTCTCTCACAGCTCTCAGAAAGGACCACCCTGCTGACACTCTGATTTTGGACAGAACCATGAGACAATACATTCCTGCTGTTTGAGCCACTACTTTTGTGGTAACTTGGTATGGCAACCTTAGCAAACTAATATGCTGCTATATACATTACCATAAGTTTATCAGCATCTTCTTGAAACAGCACATATTTATTACCTTGCATTTCTGTAGCAGTGTCCCACAGGCCACATCAGACTAAAATCTAAATGTTGGCAGGGCTGTAGTGCTTTCTGGAGTCTCTAGGAGAGAATCTATTTACTTGCTCATTGAGGTTATTGGAAGAATTTAGTCCCTTGTGGTTGTAGGACTAAGGTCCCCATTTTCTTACTGTCCGCTGAGGGCCTTTCCTAGCATCTGGAGGACATCTGAGTGCCTTGTTACATGGCCCCTTTCCTTCATCTTCAAAACCAGCAAAGGCAGTTTGAGTCCTTCTGGTGCTTTGAATCTCTCTTGCTCCTGCCTCTTCTTCGCTGTTGCATCTTTCTTGCCTATGATTCTTCTCTCTTCTTTCACGGTTAAGGGCCCATGTAAACTCACTGGGCCCACTAAGATAATCTGTAATAATTTTCCTATCTTAAGGTAACCTTAATTCCACCTGCTAAGTTGCTTTTGCCATGTAACATAACATATTCATAGGTTCCAGGTGTGGACACCTTGGAAAAAGGAGCATTATTCTGCCTACCATGTAGAGATATTGATATACTTACTTATTTGTTTTGTCCAACAGCATGCACGGAATAGTTTCAGAATGCCAGTAACGTTATAATTATTTAAAAATAACCAACTAAATAAAGTTAAAATTTCTTTGGAATTATTTTTATCCCTAGAACATTTCCCACTGAGGTAGTGAACACACAGTACTATATTCAGAATTTTACTTGAATTCTCTTCTCTGTGTGGTGAGGTTATTAATGTGATATACAGCTAGATTCATTTGTTTGCTTTTGTATTTGATTTAAGATTTGTTTATTTTTCATCTTTTCATATTTAATTTTATTTTGTGAATAAGTAGGACATTTCTATAAGTCAGAAGTCAAAACTACATGAAAAGGTATTCCTAGATAAGTCTCATTTCCATCCCGATCCCAGCTCCTGGTTTCCAAGGACTGGTCTGCTTCTCTGATTGCTTGCTCTGATGGTCACTGCTGTTACAGAAGTCAAATTACTGACATATCAGTAGCAAATATGTGTTAGTACAAGTCTATCATCATTTTCATCAACTATAGTCATTTATTGCAGATTAAATACTGAGAGCAAAAAAGAAGAGAGCAGTCCCTGCCCTAAGGTGTGACAGTCTTCTTGGAGAAACAGACCTGAAGTGCTACAGAGAACCACAGGCAAAGTAGGCTCCACATATGATGAAAGGTTTACCTCCAAGGTGTGGGGACCCTGGATGATTCCTCATGATTAGGCCTCCTAAGAAAAACTTCATGGAGGATGTAAAACTTGATTCAGAGCATTTTAAGAAAGAAAAATGGCATAAGCTAAGGCAAAAAGGTATATACCAGAGTGTTTGGGAAACGATTAGCCAACCAGCCTGGTGGATGGAGTAAGCACTGGAGTTGGACCACAGGGAACTGGCTCCAGGTTCAAATGCTGCCCGTGTGACCGTGGGCAAGGATTCGCTCCACTGACACACTTCTCAGTTTCCCCACCTACAAACTAGAGGTAAGACTAAGTATTAAGCCATTCTCAGAATAGTTTGATTTAAAAACAGAGTTTCTTTATAGAAATACTGGGGTAGGGTGGGGGAAGTTAGAGAATCAGGTTTGAAGCACATCACATAGAACCTTCATTAGTTTGGATTCTGTCTTATAGGCAATAGAAGCCAAAGGGAGGATTTTTTAAAAACATATGTAATAAATGAATTTTTTATTACTTATGAGTAAATAAAGCATTTACTCATGAGTACATAAAGTATACTTTGACTTTGGTTAGTAATATTATAGGTATATATTTCTGAACTTGTTCTTTTTTTACTAAGTTATATATGCCAATGATCTCTCCATGCTAATACTTTTGCTCTTTAACCAGTGCACTGTGTTTCACAGGATACATCAGTCTAATCTATTTAGCAACTTTTTATTGTATAGTGACTCTTGTTCACACAAAGGTACTTCCTTAGAAAGGGTATTTCTATATCAGTGGCTCCCAAATTCTAAACATGCATTAGAATCACTTGGAGGTCTTATTATAACACAAATTCCTGGATCTCACCCCCAGAGATTCTGATTTAATAGGTAAGTGGTGGGACCTGAGACTATGCATTTTAACAAGTTCTCAGATGATATTGATGCTGTTGGTATATTTCAAACTTTGAGAACCATCTTTCTATATGATGGACTCTTAAAATTAGAATTATTGGGCCAAAGCTTATGTGAATTTGTCACTTTGATGAATCCTGCACATCATATTCCACAAATACTGTTATCAATTTGCATTCCCACTGACAATTGTATGAGCATGCCATTTCCCTGCCAACCCTGGTTATGATAACTTTTACTTTTTTGCCAATGAAATTGTAAAAACTGGAAGCTCATTATTGTTTTATTTTTCACTACTTGGAGTGTATTTTTCTTATTTTTATAGTAGCTTTTAAAAATCTTATTACAAGAATAATACTTACTGCAAAAAAATTTAAGAACTACAGATAAGCAAAAGATAAAATCATTCATAATTCTGCCATACACAGATCACCAATTTTTTTTCTTTTTTTTTTGAGGCAGAGTCTTGCTCTGTTGCCCAGGCTGGAGTGCCTTGGCATGATCTCAGCTCACTGCAACTTCTGCCTCCTGAGTTCAAGCGATTCTCCTGCCTCAGCCTCCTGAGTAGCTGGGATTACTGCACACCACCATGCCCAGCTAATTTTGTATTTTTAATAGAGACGGGGTTTCGCCATGTTGGCCAGGTTGGCCTCGAACTCCTGACCTCAGGTGATCAGCCCGCCTCAGCCTACCAAAGTGATGGGATTATAAGCATGAGCCACTGCACCTGGCCCAGATCACCAATATTAACATTCCATTTATTTTGTAATCTGTTTTCTTTTCACTTAATAACATTCTGTGAACATTTTTTCCATATCATGTCATTAACTGTTATTTTCCATTATCAGCCTAAACGGCTGCATGGTGTCAATGGAGTGTTTCTGAATGAGAGCTGACATTGCAAAATGTTTTGAGAAGATTGATCTAGCAGGAGGATTTAGAATGGGAAAAGACAAGGGAAGTCTGGAGGCAAGAAATTAGCAGACTATTGAAATAATGTAGGAGAGTGGTGACAGTGGGATTGGATAGACAGGAGTGAACATAGGAAACATTAGAAAGAAAGAATCAACAGTCTTGTTAGCCTCTATGACGGAAGTGAGGAAAGATGCAAGGCTAATCCAGCAGGGGGTCCCCAGTTACTAGGATCATAAATTTAAGAGATGCCTTACAAGGAACAATCACTCTTCCAATCTCTGATCCGTGAATTTATCTTGGTGTAGGGGATGAGGGAATAAAGTTAACTTTATAGAGGAAGAATTTCATTTAGGAAAGCAGCAGACTTTAAATCGCAGAGCCCAGGCTTGATGCCCCCATTTTAGTGTAAGTATTAATTATTTGAGAGATCCTATGGTGAGGTGGAAAGACCATATACTTCAGTATTAGACAGAATTGTGCATTACTGCTTTGCCACTTCTTGTGACCTTCAGCAAACCTCTTAACCACCTTGAACTTTTTTGTCTGTAGAGAGTAATAATATTTACTTCATAGGATTGTTGTGAGAATTAAGTGAGATTTGATATATACTTCTCATATATACATATAACATATATATATATAAACCTTGTGAATCATCCCACAACCCAGCCCTCCCTAGAGAATCACTCATGGCCAACCTAGACATGTTTGCTTGTCAGTGAAATGAAGTTCATTGATGAAATAAAGTGAGTACTGAAACAGGTCCTTCCATGGGTAGCTGTCTGCACTGGCACACAGAGTGGACTGTGGCTTCCTTCCTGAGCTTAGGCTTTGAGGGGTGCTGTGGATGGCTGGAGAGATTCTCTGTGTGCTGGACAACTCCAGAGGTGCCTCGAGAACGTTGCAGAGATGTACACAGCAGAAGCAATGGAGACTTGAAATCAGTATTGACAGGCTTGGTCCTTACTCTTTCTTATTTCCTTCATCTTCTACCAGCTCGCAAGGAACTCAGGCTCAATGTTACCTCTAGTCTCAGTATAGATATTGAATAAAATAAGTCTGCAGGCAAACAATTCAATTCTTCTCGGTTAAGTCTTTTCTTCCTTAAAGTGGAGATATTGCCATGGTGAATCTGAAGGGCAAATGAGATGTTGCATTTGAAAGTGCCTAGCATGATATCCAAGAGGAGTGGACACTTACTGTTGAGTTTCCATTGGGAACCTCTGTAAAGCTATCTCCCTATAGGGCAGCAGTAAGTTAACCACAACAGAAAATGTTTCAGCTGCCTGGTAACCACCTAGTCTATGATTAACAGAGACATCAAAATAGCCATCATCTCCTAATCTAACCAAGAAGTCTCTGACACAGCAAGAAACACAAAACATCCATTTTCCTAACTTAACTCCCATCCCTCAAGGTTGGAAAAAGGGAAAACTTAGATCCAGTCACTAATACCCTATTTGCCTTAGATGACATGTCATGTATTTCTACAATACCCTATTTGCCTTAGATGACAATATATGACATGTCATGTATTTCTATAATACCTTATTTGCCTTAGATGACATGTCATGTATTTCCACATGGCAGCCAACAAATGATTGCCAGGAACACTGTGGTGACTGTGGGTCTGGGGAGATGGGTCTGCCAGGGAAAGTAAACCACTTATTTACTCAGTATCTACTATAAGTCAAGTGCTATTATAAACCCTTGTATAACCTTATCTTCACAACAAGCCTATGAGATGGGTGGTATTATAATCATTTTGCAGATGAGGTAACAAAGACTCAGAAAGATTAAGTGGAGGTACAGCACACTAGGTGGCAGCTACCTCCCCCTTTTCCATCTTGCTTTTAATTTAGTTTTTCAGCACATATTCCTATCATCTTGATTGCTTTACAGACCAACAATCCTTTAATCTACCCTAAAGAAGAAGCAGTATAGACCTGATTTCCGTCTTTGAATCAGTCTGTCCAATGTCATCCAATTTCAAGCTAAGTGCAAGTTAAATTCAGTGTGTATAGCATTAAATGCTACTGTCTACTAAAATATTAAACCTTGTCATTCTACTATGTACTGTCAAGCCCACACTGATGAGATAGTGAATAGTAAAAGTGGCATTATTATAATTTTTAAGTTAAAGCCTGATTTGTCTGCTCATTTTTTAAAAAGCAAATTCTCATATAGTATGAACCAGTCCCTGAATTTTTTTAAACAAGACCATTGTTTTTAAAAGTGAAATGAGTGGAAAATGCTGTTTCCTGCTGTCTGTGTTCCCCACTCCTTTGCTCTCTTTCCCACCCCATGTGCATATATTATGCATTTCTTTCTTCCAGAGATGCTCACAGCTGTTTCTCTTCCTCTCCCTCTTGAGCTCTCTAGGGCAGCTTTCATTCTTTCACCTAAGCATGCTTGGAGCCCCATGGAAACTCCCCCACAGTGTGATTGCTTCCACACTTTTATACGCTTTAAGGAATATCAGCTGAGAACTGCTTATTGATCCCAAGTGGGGAATCCTCTCTTACAAAGCAGCTGGCCATTGATGAAGAAATGTTAAGACATCCTCGTCCTTGTCCTTGTCCACTTCCAGTTCCTCATGCTCATGCCTCCCAAACCAGGCCCACCCTCAGCTCAGAGCCTCCTTTTCTAAATATTTCTCGTGGAGCTGCTTTTTCTATTTCTCAGACACTGATCGATGGAACCACTTGGTCATTCTAGTTTTAAATTAGATTGCTATCCAGTTTAGAGATTTTATTTTGAAATCCAAGTATGGAAAAGAGTTAGTTGCTCCCCAAGTGCTTGAAGTCTTAAGAGACAAGGTTTCCATTTGCTCAGGTAGCATCACTGGCTCATATCTTCTTCCACCCACCAAGTAGCAGGAACACTGAGTGGCTGCGCCAGGGTGTAGTAGGCAGATGTTGTAAATCATCCTATTCTTGGTTGGCAGAGCCAGCTTTACTGTAGCCTTGTCAGTGCTCAGTACTGCATGAAGAAATGAAGGAAGGAGCCAGTATGTTTGGAGTGCTTGTTTTCCTCTAGGAAGTATCCACAACCTGTTGAGAAGATTCAATCCCACACTCCTAGAAAGTGAAGACTTTCTAAGGACTTCTCTTCTACCATCACTGTTTTACCAGTGAGAAAATTGAGTCCCCAAAAGTTGAATAGTTCTCCCAAGACCACACAGCACATAAGTAAAAGTGACAGATGGCAGCCTAGCCTTCTGACTCCTAATTCAGTGCATTTTCCATTTCTCCACAGCTGGCAGGTGTTCCACATACTAAAAGTTCACATTGGAAATGAATTTGGTGTATTGGAAAGTGGCACTGTGATGCCTGCCATCGTTTAATTGATACATATCAACATGACTCATATTCCAAAGGTGATGCTTCTTTTCTGCCCAGGCACTGACCTTGGAAGCTGCTGCCTGGGCGGCAGGCATGATATCCACACTCTCTGTATCCCCTTAGGTCTGGGTAACTGAGTCAGAAAAAAATATAGCACATTTTCTGAATGGTGTGCCTTTTGTCACAAAAATTGAATTTTTATTAAGCAACCAAAACTAAAGACTTACACTCTAGTAGGATGACATTTAAAAGATAGTAAGTAAAATTTGGAGCAAGGGTTTTAAAAAAATAGAGTTCAAAATAGAAATGAGTTAACCTCTCAGTCTTTCCCTCATTTCTATATACTGCTTTAAAAAAGAATGCTTAACTATTCTTTTCATCTACATTATTAGGTAATAATGTCTTCCTCTCCCTGACATTAAAAGTTTGCGTGTAGGATTTTTCCTCTAAGGAAATATGTAATCTCTCACTGCTTTTTGGCTAATCCCAAGAAAAATTTCTTTACTTTTCCATGTATGCCCTTTTTAATTTATGTTAAAAAACCTTTTGATGTTATTATTAAAACCAAAACAAAAAATTCTAGCTTGTAACAAAATAATTAATTCTTAAAATACATTGAGATGAAGCATTATGTGGTTTTTAGATACATTAGATTATGTCTTCACAGGTATTCAGACCATCTACAATACTCTAAAATTCCTATGAATATTTTTCAAATACCTCTATTCCAGTATCTTGCCACCTTTCTTGGATGAATGATTTTTAAAACATTGTTTATTCATCCTTGCAGAACAATGGCCCCAGAACCACAGTGGCAAGAATGACTTACAGACCAAAGAATTACATTGAACTCATTAAGGTATAGCAGTTGATTCCTTAGGATTAAGACAGACACCTAGAGAAGTAAAAAAGATATACCCATCAGCCAATCATCAGCAAGTATTTACTGTGAGCTGTTTCAGTCAAGGCTCTTTGATTGTAGGACCAGCTAGTTTAAATAAAGATAGAGATTGTTGTAAAGGTATCAAGATCTCATGTGAATTGGAGCTGGGAACTGGAAGGCCACAAGGAGCTGAGACAAACCTTCACCCGTCACTCCATCTCGGAGCACAGGGTTCCCCATCTCTGACCCTGTTTGTGCAGCTCCATCCTCCTCTCAGGACATCCTGGTCTTCTCTTGACTTATGGGGTCTGCTCCCCCAATTCTCCAGTCTGCATCTGAATTTGGCTTGCCATACTCTGGGTTCAGGTCCTAATTCTGCTAGTCCTTTCAGCCTGATTCCCACAGATGATTGGCTCAGATGCTGAGTGTCCCAAATTTCAGAAAGGGGAATGTGATTAGTCCAGGTTGGATCAGGAGCAGTCCAGTCTGCTGTGGCCATGGAGTTGTGTTTTATAAGCATGGCCATCTCAGAAGGTCTTTCATCAAAGGCAAGAATTTGGGGCAGTTACCAGGGAAAGAAGATGTGGGCTGTTTAGTGTGAGCACCAACTATGTGTTCTTTCTAGTATAAAGTGGTGGAACAAAGCTCACGTATTAGAGTCCATGCAGACATGGCACTCAAATCTAAGTTTTACCACTTGCTAATTATTCTGGACAAGTTAATTAACTTTCCATTTTAAGTTCTTAATCTGTAGAATGGGAACAATAACAGCCTCAGAGTGTTACAGTGAGGATTAAATAAGATGATGTTTGCCAACTGTTCGGCACAGGAAAGTACTAAAAACAATGCTAGTTTTCTTTAGTTCTTCTATATGCTAGGCTGTATGCTAAATTTAGAAGTAATACATCTAACAAGAGTTTTCATGATGCGTGGAAAGCATGTATCACATTAACATGTGGACTGCTGAAAAACCAAGAATTCTCTATACCAAAAAGGAAGGATATTAAACAAATAGATACTACCCCAACATCTCTCTTTTTGGCACCAAATAACAATATAAGTGACCAACATTTGCTTAATGCTGTACAGCATAAAAGGTGGGTTTCTTTTTCTTTTTCTTTTTCTTTTCTCGAGGTGGAGTCTAACTCTGTCACCTAGGCTGGGAGGCTGGAGTGCAGTAGTGTGACCTTGACTCACTGCAACCTCCACCTTCTGCGTTCAAGTCATTCTCCTGCGTCAGCCTCCCAAGTAGCTGGGATTACAGGAGTGCACCATAATACCCAGCTGTTTTTTGTATTTTTAGTAGAGCCAATGTTTCTCCATATTGGCCAGGCTGCCTCGAACTCCTGACCTCAAGTAATTCACCTGCCTCAGCCTCCCAAAGTTCTGGGATTACAGATGTGAGCCACTGGGTCCGGCCATAGGTGATTTTCACTTTCTTTTTGTTCTCTTTTCATTCTCCTAACAACTCTGTGAGATTGATACACTTACTAGCCTCTTTTTACTGTTAAAAAATTGTTCAAGATCACATGGTTTGTAATTAACTGATATGGGATTCAAATCCAGGCCCTTTGACTCTAAAATTCATTATGCTTTTCAGCGCATCCACCAGAAGATAATTAAATTCTGTATTGGTTATTTCAGGAGCAGATTGCCTATTTTATTACGTGATTCTTCACTCCCTGCCCTCACTGCATTGAAATAAAATCCAGACACTTGACCATGGCTGCTAAAAGCTCTTCAACAATTGATTCCAACCTCCCTTTCCAACCTTGTGTAGCCCATTGTCCAAACGCTTCTTCGTGATTTTTCAATTTTTCCTATCCTAAGAGTGTCCTTCTCCATCCTCTAGTTGAGTGAAGTCCTGTGAAGCTTTCAAGGTCCTGTTCAATCGTTGCCTCCTCTGGAAAGCCTTCCTCTTTGTCCTTCAAGGCAGCTTTATTCCTTCCCTCCTCTGGGCTTCCTTGACAGTGTGTTCACCCTACTTCAAATTACAGCAAATGCAGGCTGTGTCAAGAATGAAAGCCTTTTCACCTTTTTCTCCTAGTGTCTACTACAGCACTAGATATGGTACCTGTAGCAACAGAACAGGTTCTAGACCTGTGAGATAAAGGCCTGAGCCCCTGAAAAAACACTGGTCTGTGTCACACCGGCTTCGGAACTGGGTAGGGCTGGGCTCTGCAGGTATCTGGGAAGGAGGTACTCTTACTTTACAGGATGTATGTCAAAGGAGCAGCACCCTCCATTAAAACAGAGGAGGGTTTAAAATGAACACTTAGGAAATAATTTTTTTTAAAATAAAAAGCCAGAGCTATCCCTGTCTCCATCAGACAGCCTAATTTGTATAACTGGGCTTCTGCCTCCATGTTTTATTAAATATTTCTCTTTTGAGCTGGCACTCTGCTCTGAGCCCCAGCCCACTTAGCCAGCCTGGCTACTCCTGTCAGTCCCCCTCTCATGGCAAGGAAGGAGGGCACTGTCAGTAAAAAGGCTTCAGCTTTCGGTGCTTTTATGGGACAAGCTTAAGTTTGCTGAAGATTCAGGTCAAGACCAAGGTTAACTCACGGCAGGGAAACGCTTACGATGGCATAGTAACTCAGAACAATAAACTTGTGCCAGGCCTAAATATGTGTTACCACCCTATACCGATTGCTGCCATATTGATTCATTATGTCAGAGCTTCTTGGACGGCAGTGGCTTCAATCAAGTCTGAATTCACTGGCATCTTTGGGCCCCGTACATTGGGCAATATGGTAACTTTCCAGAAGATGAACTGAGCCAGAAATAATTCCACCCCCTACTTTATACCTCCAGCTCCTACAACAGAATCTCTGCTTAGCTTGGTACCATTTCCTCTGAGACTGGACTTTCTAGAGCTTTCCTCATCGAAAGCAGGGCTCAAAAATAAATTTAAGGATGGGAGAACATACCTACTATAATGTAACACCAAGTTTAGAGTCTTTTAACTGAGTTCCGGGAACTGCCGCTGGCTCATCAAAACAGGGTACTGGCCGCGTGCAGTGGCCCATGCCTGTAATCCAAGCACTTTGGGAGGCTGAGGCGGGCTGACTGCCTGAGCTCAGGAGTTTGAGACCAGCTTGGGCAACACTGTGAAAACCCGTTTCTACTAAAATATCAAAGAAATTAGCCGGGTGTGCAGGCATGCGCCTGTAGTCCCAGCTACTCAGGAGGCTGAGGCAGGAGAATTGCTTGAACCCAGAATATGGAGGCTGCAGTGAGCTGAGATCGCGCCACGGCACTTCAGCTTGGGTGTGGACTGGCATGAGACTCCGTTTCAAAAAGAAAAAGAAAAAGAAAAAAAAAAAAAGTACCCTGATATCCTTCTCCAGCCCTTATTCCCCCAACACTGTCATTTCCAACTAAGAAGGTTTTTATTTGGAGCGCCTATTTGCCAAAACTCATATAAATCAGACTGTATACTTTGTAAGGCTTAGGTTTAATTTTTTAAAATTTAGAAGCTGCATGAATGAGGTTTGAGATTAAGTGTGCAAAGAGGTTTAGGAGCAGCTGCCCCACCTGCCTTCAGATTGAGATGGATGGGGAGCAATACTGGGTTTGAGCTGCCCATAATTGAAAAAGTGTGTGCCCCAAATATCATACTTATCCTGCTTTTCTACAAGAGCCATAACTCTAAGGCTTTCCATTAGAACCCCAATAAAGGGGATGTCTTCAACTTTAAGCATCCCAGATACTCTCGGCGTTTGTTATACTTATAGAACAAGGTTAGACATGTTAAGAATAAAGGGGAGAGGAGGAGAGTCCATCCCCTGGACAAGCAGCATAAACTAGAAGAGTAGCCTTTGTGAATGAATGAACAATAAGAGGGCAAATAGGAACCTCACAAATCCAATCTGCTATCCCTGGGAGGCACACCCACATTGACCACAGCAGTTGCCCCAGAAGGTGTCCAGAGCACAGTCAGAGCTGCCAGGTGCCAAGTCTGGGGTCTCCATTCACATTGTCTTCTATATAAGTGAATGTGGTTCCTGAAGTTGTGCAACATGGTGGTTGTGAGCAGCGGAAGCCACAGGGGACACCAAAATGTGGGTCCCTAGGGCAGAATCCCAGGTCTTTGGGCCAGCCGTCTCTAAGCCCTAAAGTTATGTCAGTGGCACTTTCAGAAGAAGCTGAGGAATGGCATTCATACGAACATTCAACTGCTGAGCACCTGCTCAGTGAAAAGTGTAGTGTATGGTGTGAGGAATCAAACATGTATGAGAGATGTTTAGTGAGTATCTGAAGGTGTATATGAGGATGGGCTCCCATCTCTTATCTGGCTGTGACTTTGCTGCTTGACTATAATTTTAATGTACCAACAGCTCATATACTGTACACTCCTAACACCAATCCCTGTCCTTTCTCATCTCACCCTCCCCTGTTTCCTTACTCCTTTCTTTTTAAACGACATGCTACAGACCACAAAATATAAACAACTGTAGATTAGACTTTGGAGTTAGAATCTCTCTACAAATTTGATTTTGTTCTTTGCTCCTTTAGAATACTTAAATTTTGACATTTAAAAGCTCTACTAGTGTTTTGTGTGTGTGCATGTATTCACACTCATTACCTATACACAAATAATTCACAGATGACATTTCCAGTTAAGTACAAGCCCAGGGCTATAAAAAACAACTTTCAAGGGAAACCAACTTTCAAGGTGGATCATAAATTAAAGTATTTAAAAGTTGGCAAAAATCTGAATATGATATTTTATTTTCATTGCAGGTCTATGGAATTTGAATAAGGGCCATTCAGAGTTGCTCGGTAGAAGAGTGCTATTTTAGAAGAAGAAGGAGCTGATTTTCCTTGTTTATTTTTCTGGAGGTGTAAGGCAGGACCTAAAGAGATGACATCAATTAGCACAATATTCTGGTGACTTATTGGAGTTTGTGGAGTTGGTAACACAAAGAACTAAGGGGCAAATTAACAGACACCTGACTCAGTGTGAGGCTTACAAAAGGGTAGTTCATATGTATCAGCACACAAACACTACCTGGGGAATTGCTCAAAGTACAGTAGTTCCGGCTGCCCTGAGATCCTGAATAAGAGGCCTGAGGGGTGATTTTGATGTAGGTGGTCAGGAAACCATACTGAGAAACCTGTGTTTGCAGTTAAAACCTGCTGACCAATAGTGAACGTACATGAAGTGGATATGGGGTTCATTTAGCTATTCTCACAACTTATTGGTAGGTTTACATTTTTATAGAATAAAAAATAAAACAAAACAAAAACCAAAACATCCTCTCACTATGCACCTAATTCTCAAAACACCTCCATGTCTCGGAAACATAAGCAAATAAGACAAAGGACTGGGGGGCCTCAGCGAGGGGGATCTCCTCCAACCTCCAATTCTTGGCTCTGTCTGGGGTTATGTGTGCACTGAAATTTTCTACTCTTGTTGAAAAGCCACAAAGGGGATGCTGACTCAGAAGTCTGGCCACTTCCAATCAGACCAAGTGTCAGACTGACAACATGTGAGAAGGGGTGCTTTTGTCCCAAGCCTTCCGGAGGACAGAAGGGGGCCCACCCAAATCCACAGGTATAGATGTGCTTTGCACGTTGCCAGGTTGCATTTTCTCCACTAGCTGTGGTGAGGAGTCACAGCTAGAAATTCTTTTCCTAGGGGCTAAGAACCCAAACATATGTGACTGATTAGAGCTAATATCTCATTTCTAATTCTATTGATTCCTTGAAAAGAGCAAGTCTCAAAGACTGTGGCTATTCTTAGCAATTTTGCCTCCTCCCCCACCATGATGGCTGTCTCTGAGAGAGGAAGGAGGAGGCCGGCAGGGACTCACTCTTGTCAGCTGGGCAGCAGGGATTCCTGCCTTCCTGGTGTCAGTGGGGCTCAGCCTCCAAAGCACATGCCTGCAGTCAGATCAACACACACTCACACACTCACACACACCCACATGGGGGTCTCTCTCACCTCCCTTCTTTCCCATTTCTAAGTCACAGCTGTGGTAAGGCCACTATTAATAACAACAGGGCTTCTCACTGGGTTTCAGAACTCTGTGACTTCCACAGTCAAAGTGTATTCCTTCTCCTTAGTCCTGTCGTCTTCCTGTGATTTGGTAGGAAAGCCTCTCCGGGGCCTTTCTTTTAGTTACCACAGGAAATAAAGGAAAAGCTTAAGCCCCATTCATCCAGATCAAGACTTTGGTCCTAAGAGAGGCTTTTCCAGTGCAGACATAGCAACATCCCAGCAGGTCTGATCCTTGTGCCCCTCAGAGCAGAACTGAGGAAAATACATTGTTGCCTGGCCATACCCAATCAGCCTTTAGGGGTATGTGGGGCTCCACGCAATGCCCTGCGAGGTTTTCCCTGTGGCAGCCCCATTCAGTGTTTGTTAAGTTGAATTGAATTAATCACATGGAATTCCCCTGAGTGTTCTCCAAGTGTAGCCAGTCCTAGTCTGTGCAAAGCCCTGTGGTTTCCCAGAGAGTGTCTCAGACCTCATGCCCCAGACCTGGTACAAATGACCTGATGTCTAGTTCTAGCACTGCCACCAGGTAGACGCATGATCTCAGACAATCTCCTGACTTCTCTGAATCTTATTTTCTGCATTAGTGAAAACAAAAGCCTTGAACTGGAATTACTAAATGTTTTCTATGACCTCTTCCAGCTCTACAGAGGTAAGGATAACGATCTGATGGAATACCAGTTTTCCCTTTAAGTGAAAATGACCACTACGTTGCCAAAGCCCACCAAATATGTTTGCACTCTGTTCTCCATTCTTCTGGCTTGGAAAACAGAACAAGTTGAATGCAATCTCATAGTTCACATTCATACAACAAAAATCAAAGCTTCCCAAGCCAGCACTGGGGATAAAATGATGATAAATGGAAACTAGCTTTATCATCCAAAAATACCCCCTCAAATGCTGAAGAAATATTGATAATAACACTCCATCTGCTGAATAAATCAGAACAAGACTGGAGATTCTACTCAACATTGTTTGAGTATGGAGGACAGCCAGTAAAGTACTAGGGTTTCATGAAAACTGATCTCAGGAGAACTGACATAAATAAAGCATGTCAAAGTTTAAAAGAGGAGAATGAAAATAAAAGGAATAGCAGAAATGTTTTCTGTTTGTTATTATCTTCATTGTAAAGAACTATTGTAGAAAGAGCACAGGTCTAGAAATCACGATGCTTGGCTTCTAGTTCAGTCTCTACCACTGATTCCCACCTAAACTCAGTAAAGTCACTTCACCTCTCTATACAGGCTACCTTATTTGGTGACTGTGAGGCTTCAATAAAAAATATAAAAAGGCACTTAGGGAGAAGAAAAGGTGTCTAAAGCTTAAGATGCTATGTGAATAAACTGCATGGTTATTATGAATAATAATAGTAAAATAATTCTTCCAAGTACCGTAGTAAAAGAGCCCAGGGAGGCAGCTGCTGTTTTAGGGCACCCCCTGCAGGTGGACCCAGAAGTTGGCACCAGCATAGAGACTCAGATTTCCAGCCTTTTGGACCTTCAAGGGAACTGCGCTCAGCCTGGGCAGAGCAATGAGACTTGCAGTGGAGACGGATGCGGGAAACTGAAATAGCCCAGTTTAGTCTTTACTGTCAAGAGGCCTACAGCAATATTATTAAGGTCCACTAGGGTCTCCTCCCCACCCCACCACCAGACTCAGATCTTTTGGATAAGGTCGATTCCTAAAAGTGAGGCTGTTAGTTCTCCTGGCCTCTCACTACCAATGTAAATACTCTGGGGAAGTGCCCAGGTTCTCCCAAAGTCATCTTAAAGTGCAGAGTGGCCCTAGGTGACTGATGGTCGGTTGGTATTTGGAGTTGGAGTCCTCAGGTTTGAAAATCTCCACCAGGTTGCAGAACTCTTGGCTTATATAGAGAGTCTCAGTTCCTCAGGTGAATATCTGTGAGTTCCCCACCCCCAAACAATGTAATAAATGGAGCCTACAGTCTAAATTACTAATCAGCCGTATAAATGGACCAAAATATCTTCTGAGGTTAAAGTAATAACAGCTGTAAATATTATAGTACATAGTTGGAAACTTAAACTGGGATAAGTCCAATAATTTATAGGTATCTCTGCATGTTTACATAAATGTGGTCAACTGCCAGGATTGCTAGCATATACCATATGGAAAATAAAAATCATTCTTTTTTAGGGGGAAGGGATGCTGTCTTAGATATTCTATCTTGGAAAGAACATGAAAATACATGGAACATGAAAACAGAAAGTAGGGCATGCAATCTGAACTACATATAATAATCTTTGGGAGTTCAACAAAACAAAAAATTCTTTATAAAATTTATGATTTCTGGCTTTCTCCTTCTCTTTATCCCTCTTTCCCAGATCCTTAGCTTCTGATGCTAATACAATTTCTGAATTGCCACTGCAGAAGCATACCACTATATTCTCAGGCTTCTGAAATTGTGAGTGTGGAAAAAGGAAGTGTCAAAAATTGCGTTTGACTTTCTAATATCCAAGGTAAAGAAATCCCCAAAGATAAAGAAAAGGGGATTAAGCTATTACTCTGCTTGTTAATCCTGATATAGTCGATTTGCACAGGTTTTTATAGAAAATTTTTGGAGAAGAACATTGGATTATTTGAACAAATGAGGTATTTCAAAGAATCATAGAATTTTAGCAGTAGAGGGAAATTTAAGAATTATGTTATTTGACAGATGCAGAACTATTTTCCAAAGAGATAAAATAGCTTGTTTAAAATGTACTAGTATCAGAGCCATTGTCTTTCATTGGAAAATGAGAGAGAAAAAATTAAGCGAAAGAGGAAGAGGCAAAGGAGGGAAGATACTGATTTAGCAGAAAAAGGTACACACAGAAACAGAGATAGATACATATAGAAGGAGAATAAAGAGAGAAGAAAGAGACAGGAGAAAGAGAAGAAGGCAGTCTTGTAAAAGGGCAGAAGACAGAGTGGTTGATGCACAAATATGAGAAAATGCCATCGTATATATTAGTAGTAGCCCACGCTTCCCTTTCTGGACATTCTCTACATAAGGAACCTATCCTCCAGCTTACTAAATGGGACATCTTATAAGAATCCAGATTTCTGGGCATTCCTGAGCATTGGGAAGCTTGCCACCAGCTTAAATAAATTGATCCTAGTCTAATTTGGACAGTGCAACTTAATATAAATGGCTGGATGAGACCTGAGCAATATCTGCTCATTTTCTGTTCCTTGTTTTAGTTTTTTGTTTTTTCCCTCTAGCACACTTAAACCACTCCAGAGAGATAAGACTCTTTAGTGATTTTATTCCCATAAGGAAGCTGAATGCCTTGAAGCATCTGGCCTGATGTCCTCATGTTTTCATAGCTCATAGCTCATCTTTCTTTGTGCCCTGGGCAGCTGATCTGAATATAGAGTATACATGAACTTCGAAGGAAGCTGGCAGGATGGAGTTGGGGCCTCACTGTTTCAATCAAGATGAATTCAAAACCTTTGCGTATCGAGTAGAAAACTTGAACCAGCAATGGAGAAACAATTGACACCAACGGAAAAGGAAATGGCAATCAAAAAGGTGCAGGGAGCGTAATAAGATTATATTTAACATGGTTATACCCTCCTAGCAGATGATCATGGATTAAATTACTTGTTGCCTCCATAAATAATTTCAGCATGTGGAATAAGATTGCCTCCTAGAATGTATGAGATAAGAAGTTCAGGAAAATATGTAATAGCTCAAGACAAAACCACGGTTTCCACCTGTCTATCACGGTAATGATGTTTCTCCCTCCTTGAGCTGGGGGCTCCCTGTCCAAGCTTCTCCAGTCAATGTGGGGAGCCGCATCACTGGTCACTCCCTCATGACTCTGCACCTAGCTGGGCATCACTGCACACTGCATTTGCCTCTTCTCTTCTGGGGCTCTACTTCATATAGGGGCTATCCACATGGGATATATCAAGTGATGGCTTGGGTTCGGAGTTATTTTTCTCCAAATTGCTCTCCTTCAGGAAAGCACCGAATCTGGCATATGGCAAGTGCTTGAAAATGTTTTTTGAAAGAAATAAATCCATTATTCCTGAAGCCCCTTCCCCACATCCAGTACAGTGCTAAGCACATAGATAATATTTGAGCTTTTTTTTTTTTTTTTTTGAGACAGAGTTTTGCTTTTGTTGCCCAGGGTAGAGTGCAATGGTACAATCTTGGCTCACTGCAACCTCCGCCTTCCGGGTTCAAGCGATTCTCCTGCCTCAGCCTCCAGAGTAGCTGGGACTACAGGTGAGCACCATCATGCCCGGTTAAATTTTTGTATTCTCCTTAGTAGAGATGGTGTTTCACCATGTTGGCCAGGCTGATCTCAAACTCCTGACTTCAGGTGATCCGCTCGCCTTGGTCTCCCAAAGTGCTAGGATTACAAGTGTGAGCCACTGCTCCTGGTCAATATTTGAGCTTCTTTCATTGCCTATGTTGTCCTAAGGAACATGGTGGAGAGCCTAAGGCTCAAGCCTAAGGAGTTTACTTTGTCCCTTGCTAAGAGGATACCTGAGAGCCACTCAGAAGCCTTCCAGTGACAAGGCAGGAAGGAGACTCTGGGGAAAGGAAGATGAACAAAGGAAGAGGTACTTGGAGCCAGTCCTGGTCATGAATGCCTCAGCAACCTTTCCATGGAATACTTCTCTGAGTCCTCTCCATCCAAAACAAAGAAAAATGATTTCTGGGACCACCACTTCCTTCTCACCCTCTAATAGATATCGAAGGACAAAGTATTCAACATAGAACCCAAGGAAAGAGACACTAACAGATTGGGTGTCTTTTATCCTCACTCAGGGAGTTTTCTCAAATCACACAAACAAGAACAGCACCCACTTTCCCCACCCTCAGCCCCGCTCTGAATCTGCTGCTGCTTCTGCTGTGCGGTCTTCTTCATGTAAAGATGAGATCAAGGAGCAAGGATGCAGAACACTCTTGGGACTTTCCCCGATATTCCAAGGCAAAAGAAGAAACCTAGAGAGAATTAGTAACAGCAAACACATCTCTCTAGAAATGTGTATAGTACTTTTTAAAAAAGATTCTCCAAAGAAGATACAGAAGTGGTCAACCAGCACATGAAAAGATGCTCAACATCATTATTCACGAAAGACTATGCAAATCAAAACCACAATGTGATACTGCTTCATACAGGTACGATGGCTAAGATTTAAAAAGACAGAAAGTAAGAGGTATTGGTGAGGATGTGGAGAAACTGAAACCCTTCTGCCTCGCTAGCTGGAGTATGAAATTATGCAGCTTTTTTTTGGAAAAGAGCTTGCCAGTTCTTCCAAAAGTTAAACAGAATTGTATGACCTAGTAATGCTATATATATCCAAGAAAATTAAAAACACATATTCACACAAAAACATATACAGAAATGTTCACAGAAACATTATTCATAATAACTGAAAGGTAGAGATAACCCAAATTTTTATCAACTGATGAGTAAATGAATAAAAAGTTCTACATCCAAATTATGGAATATTATTCAGCCATAAAAGGAACAAAGTACTGATACATTCTACAACATGGATGCACCTTGAAAGCATTATGATAAGTAAAACAAGCCAGATATGAAGTCCACTTATTATGTAATTCCATTTAAGTAAAAATCCCAGAATAGAAAAACAGATAGAGTCAGAAAGTGGATTATTAGAGGTTGTCGGGGTTGAGTGGAGTGGGGTGGGAGAATGCAGAGTGCCTGCTAATGTGTCAGGGTTTCTTCCAGGAGCAATGCATACATTCTAGAATTACACAGTGATAATAGCTGCACAACCTTTTGAATATATTAAAAGCCACCAAATTGCATACTTCAAAACAGTAAATTATAGACAGGTGAATTATACATCAATTAAAAAATTATAAGAAGAAGGCTTTAGAATTGTTCAAAGGACAATTAGGACCCTGCTAGAAACTCTAATCGCAACTTGAAAAGTTCTGCTAGACTACTTGCCTCTTCATCTCACCCCCTAACTCACACTCCAAAGCAGCCCCAAACCACAGTCCCTAGCTACTACTAAAGGAAAAAAATAGAAGAGACACCAGTCAGCATTGGAGGGGACTTGAGAAGCATTTGATGTTTGCAGACATTCCCTGTAGGGGGTAGGGAAGAAGGTTGAACATAGGAACGTGAATTAATGGAAGATGAATTGCCCCATCTCCAGAAGGGATCAGATGCTGATTATGAAAGGAAGCCAAAGTGTCTCCAGAGAGGCCTCTTTTTAATACCTTCCCATGTGTTAACTATAAGGGAGTGTGGCCAACAGAATCCTTTTTACACACAAATGTACTTGACTTGAAGAGGAAAGGTCACCCTGAGCAATTCTGAGGCTTGCTTGCTTACTGGGATCCTCCACGGGTCCCAACATTTTTGTTGGCCTAACTTCTCCCCTGACTCAGAGGCTGTGGGTTTCCTCTCCTTGAATCCTTTCTCCCCATGTGATGTGTGTGAGAGAGGAAGAAATGTCAAAGTGTAACATGAGTGGTTGCCTATTGAACTACTTTAAAATCAGCTCTAAAAAACCAAATTGATTCTAACCAACAGTGTGCAAGATTTTCAATTTTGCCATACTGATGATGGGAATCAATTTGGTACAGCTACTGTGGAAAACAGCATGGATGTTCGTCAAAAAATTAAAAGCTTAACTAAATCACATACCATATTATTCAGCAATCCCACTTCTGGATATTTATCCAAAATAATCGAAATTAGGATCCTGAAGCTATATTGGCACTCTCCTGTTCATTGAGACACTATTCACAATAGCCAAGATGTGGAAATAACTTTGATATCCATCAAAATATGAATGGATAAAGAAAATGTGATATATACATACAATAGAATACTATTCAGCCTTTAAAAAGAAGGACATTCTGCGATATGCAACAACATATCAACCTTGAGGATATTTCGTTAAGTGAAATAAACCAGTCATAGAAAGAAAAATACTGTATGATTCTTCTTATATGAGGTATCTAAAATAGCCAAATTTATAGAAGCAAAGGGTAGAATGGTGGTAACCAGTAGCTGGCAGAAGGGAGAAATGGGGAGTTATCAATCAAGAGGCATAAAGTTTCAGTTAAGCAGGATGATAAACTCTAGATATCTGTATTATAATATAATACATACAGGCAACAATAAGGACTTGTACACTTTAAAGTTTCCTGAGGGTAGATCTCATGTTGTGTTCTTACAACAATAAAATAAAATTGTCCCCATCCCCTCTTCCACCCCCTGCCAAAAAAAACCCTAAATTGATATCTTCAGAAGATGCTAGGGAACCAACTAGTTTTTGGAAAATGGGTAAATAAAAGTTTAAAAATTTTAAGGTTCCCTTTTGTTTTTACTATGCAAAGTGTGCCACTGAAGAAACAAAAACCACATGGGTACTTAAATTTCAACAAATTCGAGTTCTCTTTCCTTGCAAGATGATGGGTGAAAAAGTTGAGAAGCTGCATACTATAAAGAAGCCCAAAGCCAAGAAGGCTAATGCTGGTGGCAAAGTGGAAAGGGGTAACTTCAGGGCTAAAAAGCCCAAGAAGGGGAAGCCCCATTGCAATTGAAATCCTGCCCTTGTCAGAGGAATTGGCACATATTCCTGATCTACTATGTATTCCAGAAAGGCCATGTACAAGAGGAAGTACTCAGCCACTAAATCCAAGGTCAAAAAGAAAAATAAGAAGCTTCTTGCAACGGTTAAAAACCAGTTAGTGGTGACAAGAATGGTGGTATCTGGGTGGTTAAACTTCACAAAATTCCTAGATATCCTACTGAAGACGTGCCTCAAAAGCTGTTGAGCCACAGCAAAATACCCTTGAGTCCGCACGTGAGGAAACTGTGAGCCACCATCACCCCCAGGACCATTCTGATCATCCTCATTGGACATCACAGGAGCAAGAGGGTGGTTTTCCTGAAGCAGCTGGCTAGCGGCTTTGTTGCTACTTGTGACTGGACCTCTGGTCCTCCATCGAGTTCCTCTACAAAGAACACAACAGAAATTTGTCATTGCACCTCAACCAGAATTGATATCAGCAATGTAAAAATCCCAAAACATCTTACTGATGCTTACTTCAAAAAGAAGCAGTTGCAGAAGCCCAGACCTCAGGAAGGTGAGATCCTTGACACAGAAAAAGAGAAATATGAGATTAAAGAGCAGTGCAAGATTGATCAGAAAGCCGTGGAGTCACAAATTTTGCAAAAATCAAAGCTATTAAACATCAATGACTACTGACACCACAAAAAGAGAGACACTGAGACATACATAACCTCTAAGGAAGAGCACCTAATAATAATGTCCTAATGCTTTAAAACAAGAAGAAGGAGGAGGAGGACCTGGATTGGTCACTTAGATACAATCAGAAACACAGAGACTAAAGGAACAGAGTAAACTTTACTGTGGGGAAGCAACCAGCTAATTCCAGACTGTAGGAAACTCTTTAGATTAAGTGTTCCAATTCTTTCAATGAATAAATTATAAGGAAAAATAAGGAGATGAAGGGGAAGCCTATGGACTAAAAGGCACTTAAAAGATGTTTATAAAAAACAGGCAAAGCTAAACAAGTGTTTAGGAATATACACTTAGGTGATAAGACTATTTTTAAGAAGTGAGAAGTGGTTGCAATAAAAGGACAATGATTACTTTTGCTGGAAGAGGAGAGATGTTTGAGAGATGGGCATGTAGAGGGCTTCTGAGGTGGCTGGAAAAATTCTCTTATCACGGGTAGTGTTTACAAGAGTTATAGCTTTGAAACCATTATTTTAACTTGCACATTCTCTTTTTATGGCTTTTTGGTACTTACAATATATTTAACAATAAAAAGTTTTTTTTTTTTTTTTTTTTTTTTTTCAGACGGAGTCTCGCTCTGTCGCCCAGGCTGGAGTGCAGTGGCTGGATCTCAGCTCACTGCAAGCTCCGCCTCCCGGGTTCACGCCATTCTCCTGCCTCAGCCTCCCGAGTAGCTGGGACTACAGGCGCCCGCCACCTCGCCCGGCTAGTTTTTTGTATTTTTTTAGTAGAGACGGGGTTTCACCGTGTCAGCCAGGATGGTCTCGATCTCCTGACCTCGTGATCCGCCCGTCTCGGCCTCCCAAAGTGCTGGGATTACAGGCTTGAGCCACCGCGCCCGGCCAAAAGTTTTTAAAATAAAAATTAAGTAAGCTTTGATGTGAGAAATGGGAAAGAACAGAAAACAGAGAAAAATATTAGGACTGTAAGAGAGAAAAGGGTCACATTTGTGACCCCACATCTATTTTTTATAGCAAAAACAGAACCCATTTTTTTTAATCACAAAGATGATTCTGGGTGTCACCTAGGACCTCCCTCTTCAAAATGCACAGTTAATTTTGGCCACCTATGACCCTGACAATGAAATCCAGGAGGAGGGGGAAAAGCTGGTGGAGAAGAGACTGGAATTGAGACTGGCTAGCTGATTGTGCACGTGCTGGCTGGAAGAATGGGAAACCAACATCTTAAGACCACCATTTGAGAGAGGCCAGAGTGGCAGCACAACTCCCAAGAAAGAATGTGGAATAGTGTCTTCAGTGACCCCATCAGAGAGACACCAGCATCCCCAGGAGCAGCTGGAGAAGTCAGGACCCATGTAGGGAAATGTCAGCTGTGTCAGAACCATGGGAGCAGAGAAGGCAGGCCTCTGTAAGAGAAATCTTTCTCTGCCTGTCCACATGTCTGTCAGCATGACATTTTGGGTCAATAAATATTCATCAGGATGCACCATTCCAGCTGACCTATGTTACCCCCTCCACTGGAGGAGAAAATAAACAGGACTGTGGGTGCAGAAAACGTCTGCCCCCTTCAGAGCTGCCTTTGTGCTCTGTGTGTGAGCCAAGAGTTCAGATGAATGTTTGCCTCCTTGAATCCTTTGGGACTTGTGCATCTAATATCTGGTATGGAGCCAGCTCCTTCTCTGTGTGTTAAACAGCAATACAGTGCCATCAACATTCTCAACTGTGAGAGAATAACATCCAAGCCAAGGTTAGCTAATCAATGAGCAACTCTTTCTGTTACCTGCTAATGGGAGGGTTCCCAGGTGGAGTTTGTTTCTTCCTTTTTTGTGCTCCCAACATCTGTTTTCATACATCTGTTTTGGCTTTTCCTCTCATTGCTATTGTCTATGTATCTGTCTCCACAGTGAGACTGGGAACCTCTCAATAATTTCATCAATAAATATTGATTGAGTAACTCTTATGTACAAAGCATGCTAGCTAAAGTGGCAAACAAAGGAGTAAGTCCTAGAGCTAAGAGACAGATATTAAACAATGACACAAACACATGCATAATTATAGATTATGTGAGTGCTGAGAAAGTGAAGGGTGAGATGAATGATTACCCAGGGCAGTCTGTTGGATAGTTCCACATAGGAAATGCATCAGTGAGAAAGAATGTGGAGGGATTGGCCAGGCTAGGGACAAGGGAGTGTGTTTCTGGGCAGGGAGTATGTCCAGAGCAGCGGGTGAGCGGAACCCTGGTGCAAGCCAGGGATGGAGAAGCAGGGCCATAATATGAAGAGCCTGGTAGACCATGATAAGGATCTTAGAGTTTTAACCTAAATACCACAGGAAGGGGTACATGTTTAGAAATGCGGAGATCACTTATTACACTGGACAAGCAGAATGATGATGGAGGCAGAAACAAGAGTGAAGAGGACAGTGATGAAGAAGTCAGCAGATCTGAGAGGTATCTGGGTGACATATTTGGTAGTGTTCTCAGGCGGATGCAAGCAGTAAAGGGTCATTCCAAAACTTCTGGAATGAACATGAAGATAGATAAAGGTGTCATTTATGAGCATAACTCAATATCAAAATGAGACAAGACTAGTACACAC
The DNA here is from genome assembly GCF_003255815.1 of Theropithecus gelada. Lineage (NCBI taxonomy): Eukaryota > Metazoa > Chordata > Mammalia > Primates > Cercopithecidae > Theropithecus > Theropithecus gelada. Next base: position 11,375,759 of record NC_037668.1, on the reverse strand, counting down.
ACACACACACACACACACACACACACACACACACGGCATGACTAAACTCATTAACAATTATCAATACAAAACTCATTTACTATTATCAATACAAAAACTCTGAATAAAAAAATTAGCAAAGGTAACCCAGTAGCATAATACTAGTAGCTAACACTTAATGAAGTATTACTATTTACCACAGGCCAAACACTGTTCTAGAATTTTATTACCTCATTAAATTAATATTTGCTCATAACATAATTACTTGCATTATCTCTATCTCCACAACCACCATATCAGAAAAGTACTATTATTATCTTCATTTCACTGATTGGTGAATTGTAGCTCAGAGAAGTGGGCTGTTTTTTGTGAATCAGCATAGATGACATTCCCAGACATAATGGCTCCTTTCCATGTAGGATTCCATTTATATGAAGACGCAATACTAATCCATGGTGTCAGGACAGTGGTTACCTCTATGGAAGGTATTTACTGGGGAGGAAAATGAAGGCCCTTCTTGGGTACTAGAACTGTTATTTGCTAGATCTGGGTGATTGTTATGTGATATATGCATACGAAGTTGTAAACTTAAGACTTGCACACTTTGCTAAATGTATTTTTTATCTCAAAAGAAAAGGTATGTGGAGGACATATAGAAGACAAATATTCAATATCTTTGTATACGACAAGCTCTAAAAACCAATGAAAAGTAACCATCAACCCATTAGTGGATGAAGGATATAAATATGGAGCTCACAAATAAAGAAATATAAGTGGAAAATAAATTTGTGTGAAATATATGTAAACAGTAAATAAAGAAATGCAAGTTAAATATTAATGAAATATTTTTCTCCTAGCAAATTGATCAAAATAAAAAAAAGGTCAATAATACTCACTGTCAGTGATAATATGGGGAAACAGACATGCAAATACTGTGGTAGTAGAAATTGTTACAAATTTTCTGAGGCTAATTTGGCTGCACATATCAAAGTCTTTTCAGTTGTTTATACTTTGAAACAGCAGCGATTCTAGTTCTACAAAGTCATCATAAAGAATTACTTGGCCAGGCATGGTGGCTCACACCTGTAATCCCAGCACTTTGGGAGGCTGAGGCAGGTGGACTGCCTGAACTCAGGAGTTAGAGACCAGCCTAAGCAATACTGTAAAACCCCATCTCTACTAAAAAAATACAAAAATTAGCTGGACGTGGTGGTGGGCAACTGTAGTCCCAGCTACTCGGGAGGCTGAGGCAGAACAATTGCTTGAACCCTGGAGGCGGAGGTTGCAGAGAGCTGAGATTGTGCCACTGCACAGAAGTCTGGGCAACAGAGAGAGACTCCATCTCAAGGAAAAAAAAAAAAAGAAAAAAAGAACAAGCTCCATTCCAAGATGGCAAAATAGGAACAGCAATGCGCTCCATTCCAAGATGGCCAAATAGAAACAGCTCTGGTCTGCAGCTCCCAGCATGACTGATGCAGAAGACGGGTGATTTCTGCATTTCCAACTGAGGTACCTGGTTCATCTCATAGGGACTGGTTGGACAGTGGGTGCAGCCCATGGAGGGTGAGCTGAAGCAGGGCAGGGTGTCGCCTCACCCAGGAAGCACAAGGGGTCAGGGGATTTCCCTTTCCTAGCCAAGGGAAGCTGTGTCAGACTGTAACTGGAAAAATGGGACACTTCTGCCCGAATACTGCACTTTTCCCAAGGTCTTAGCAACCAACAGACAAGGAGATTCTCTCCCGTGCCTGGCTTGGCGGGTCCCATGCCCATGAGGTTTTGCTCACTGCTAGCGCAGAAGTCTGAGATCAAACTGCAAGGCGGCAGCCTGGCTAGGGGAGGGGCATCCACCATTGCTGAGGTTTGAGTAGGTAACCAAAGCAACTGGGAAGCTCGAACTGGGCAGAGCCCACTGCAGCTCAGCAAAGCCTACTAACTCTATAGACCCCACCTCTGTGGGCAGGGCATACCTGAACAAAAGGTTGCAGACAACTTCTGCAGATGTAAACAACCCTGTCTGACAGCTCTTAAGAGAGCAGTGGTTCTCCCAGCATGGTGTTTGAACTCTGAGAATGGACAGACTGCCTCCTCAAGTGGGTCCCTGACCCTCGTGTAGCCTAACTGGGAGACACCTCCCAGTAGGGGCTAACAGACACCTCATATAGGTGGGTGCCCCTCTGGGATGAAGCTTCCAGAGGAAGGATCAGGCAGCAATATTTGCTGTTCTGCAGCCTACACTGGAGACACCCAGGTAAACAGGGTCTGGAGTAGACCTCCAGCAAACTCCAACAGACCTGCAGCTGACGGACCTGACTGTTAAGAGGAAAACTAACAAACAGAAAGGAATAGCATCAACATCACAAAAAAAGGGCATCTACACGAAAACCCCATCTGTAGGTCACTGACATCAAAGATCAAAGGTAGATAAAACCACAAAGATGGAGAGAAACCAGAGCAGAAAAGCTGAAAATTCTAAAGACCAGAGCTCCTCTTCTCCTCCAAAGCATTGCAGCTCCTCGCCAGCAACAGAACAAAGCTGGATGGAGAATGACTTTGATAAGTTGACAGAAGTAGGCTTCAGAAGGTCGGTAATAACAAACTTCTCCGAGCTTAAGGAGCATGTTCAAACCCATTGCAAGGAAGCTAAAAACCTTGAAAAAAGGTTAGATGAATGGTTAACTAGAATAAACAGTATAGAGAAGACTTTAAATGACCTGATGGAGCTGAAAATGATGGCACAAGAACTTCTTGACACATGCACAAGCTTCAATAGCCGATTTGATCAAGTGGAAGAAAGGGTATCCGTGATTGAAGATCAAATTAATGAAATAAAGCAAGAAGACAAGGTTAGAGAAAAAAAGTAAAAAGAAAAAAAAAGAATTACACCAAAAATGTATTTGGTTATATAGAAATCATCATAACTCTCTTGATAAAAGCAAAAATTTGGAAACTACCTGTGAATATGTGATTAGTGAAAAAAGTATTTTATAATCATATAACAGCACAATACGCAGCCACTAAAAGTGATAATGTTGATCAATATTTATCAGCATGAAAATATGGCCGTGACATATTATTTAAATTTTTAAAATTGAGGGCCAGGCACAATGGCTCATGCCTGTAATCCCAGCAGTTTGGAAGGCTGAGGCAGGCAGATCACTAGAGGCCGGGAGTTCAACACCAGCCTGACCAACATGGTGAAACCCTGTCTCTGCAAAAAATACAAAATTATTGTGTGTATAATAATATATAAATAAAATTGTATATATGTATGATATAGGTATATATATCTAATGTATATATAATTATAGCTACATTGGACGGTTGGCTGGATATGAACCAAAATGGTAAGAGTAGTTGTTGGCTGGTAGAATTACTGGGTGGCACTTACTTCTTCTCTACTTCATGAATTTTTTTTTATTTTAAGTTCTGGGATACATGTGGTGAACATGCAGGTCTGTTATATAGGTATACATGAGCCATGGCGGTTTGCTGCATCTATCAACCCGTCATCTGGGTTTTAAGCCCTGCATGAATTAGGTATTCGTACTAATGCTCTCCCTCACCTTTCCCCCCAACCCCTGATAGACTCTGGTGTGTGATGTTCCCCTTCCTGTGTCCACGTGTTCTCATTGTTCAATTCACACTTATGAGTGAGAACATAAGGTGTTTGGTTTTCTGTTCCTGTGTTAGTTTGCTGAGGATGACGGTTTCCAGCTTCATCCATGTCCCTGCAAAGGACATGAACTCATTCTTTTTTTATAGCTGCATAGTGTTCCATGGTGTATATGTGCCACATTTTCTTTATCCAGTCTACCACTGATGGGCATTTGGGTTGGTTCGAAGTCTTTGCTATTGTAAATAGTGCTGCAATAAATATACATGTGCACATGTCTTTATACTAGAATGATTTATAATCCTTTGGGTATATACCCAGTAATGGGATTGCTGAGTTAAATGGTATTTCTGGTTCTAGATCCTTGAGGAATCGCCACACTGTCTTCCACAATGGTTGAACTAATTTACTCTCCCACCAACAGTGTAAAAGCGTTCCTATTTCTCTACATCCTTGCCAGCATCTGTTGTTTCAAGACTTTTTAATGATTGCCATTCTAACTGGCATGAGATGGTATCTCATTATAGTTTTGATTTGCATTTCTCTAATAAACAGTGTTGACAAACTTTTTTCCCCATGTTTGTTGGCAGCATAAATGTCTTCTTTTGAGAAGAGTCTGTTCATATCCTTTGCCCACTTTTTCATGTTGTTCATTTTTTTCTTGGAAATTTGTAAGTTCTTTGTAGATTATGGATATTAGCCCTTTGTCAGATGGATAGATTGCAAAAATTTTTTCCCATTCTGTAGGTTGCCTGTTCACTCTGATGATTGTTTCTTTTGCTGAGCAGAAGCTCTTTAGTTCAATTAGACCCCATTTATCAATTTTCACTTTTGTTGCAATTGCAACAAATGTTTTAGTCATGAAGTCTTTGCCTATGCCGATGTCCTGAATGGTATTGTCTAGGTTTTCTTCTAGGGTTTTTAGGATTTTAGGTTTTACATTTAAGTCTTTAATCCATCGTAAGTTAATTTTCGTATACAGTGGAAGGAAGGGGTCCAGTTTCTGTTTTCTGTATACGGCTAGCCAGTTTTCCCGGCACCATTTATTAAATAGGGAATCCTTTCCCCATTGCTTGTTTTTGTTGGGTTTGCTGAAGATCAGATGGTTATAGATGTATGGTGTTATTTCTGAGGCCTCTGTTCTGTTCCACTGGTTTCTATATCTGTTTTGGTACCAGTATCATGCTGTTTTGGTTACTGCAGCCTTGTAGTATAGTTTGAAGTCAGGTAGCGTGATACCTCCAGCTTTGTTCTTTTTGCTTAGGATTGTCTTGGCTATATGGGCTCTTTTTTGGTTCCATATGAAATTTAAAGTAGTTTTTTCTAGTTCTGTGAAGAAAGTCAATGGTAGCTTGATGGGGATAGCATTGAATCTATAAATTACTTTGGGCAGTATGGCTGTTTTCATGATATTGATTCTTCATATCCAAAAGCATGGAATTTTTTTCCATCTGTTTGTGTCCTCTCTTACTTCATTGAGCAATGGTTTGTGGTTCTCTTTGAAGAGGTCCTTCATATCCCTCATAAATTGTATTCCTAGGTATTTTATTTTCTTTGTAGCAATTGTGAATGGGAGTTTACTCATGATTTGGCTCTCTGTTATTGGTATATAGGAATGCTTGTGATTTTTGCACACTGATTTTGTATCTGAGACTGCTGAAGTTGCTTACCAGCTTAAGGAGTTTTTGGGCTGAGACGATGGGGTTTTCTAAGTATACAATCACGTCATCTGCAAACAGGCAATTTGAGTTCCTCTTCTTCCTATTTGAATACCCTTTTTTGCCTTCTCTTGTCTGATCATGAATTTTTATAATACAAATTTTATAATCATGTATGTAATATATATTCAAAAAAAGATAGCACATGTATCTAGATATTCTAGCAATTTTTATTTTTAAGCTTCATCTACCTTGTTTTTCTTTAAATCATAAAACAAGCTTTAAAATGCAGTAATCACCATACACACAGTGCAGGAGTTCTTACTTGGGGCTTTGATTCTCAACGTTGATCTCTCTTAGTTTGAGAATGCCTAATATGTTCTAAACATCTTTTATGAGTTTGGAGAGTTTTCCACATTGTAACTCCCCAAAGTGGGGCCAGAACTCACTGTTCCAGGCTCCTTTGCTGCTGACATCAGAGCATGAGTCTTTGCATCCATGTGAGTCCCACCTTGGAAGGTAATGCTACAAGGAAGTAGACATGCATGGTATCCATCCCAGGTGAACATGACCCCAGGAGCTCAATGACTGAGCTCCTAGCATCTAGTTCCAAGCATTATCAATGCAAGCTACAGTGTCTCTGCAAGAAGCAGAGTTGTTGCCAAGCATTGGCAGTGACGATGTTTTCGATGGAGCAGATTGTACAGTGTGATTTGATGTTGTTTCTGGCCTGATACTTCCTAAGTCTGCTTCTCTTGCCCTCCAGGAGATTCTGTGAGTTGCTTTATATATATATATATATATATTTGCCTAAACTAACTAGAGTGGATTCTATTATTTGCAAGGAAGAACTGTGCCTAATAGTATTACCTTCACCTCCATTTTACAGATGAAGAAATTGAGCCTTTTTAAAAAATGAAGAAAATTTCCTAAGATTACACAGCTAAAAAGTAATGAGGCAAGACTTAAGTGTAAGACCTTTGAGTCAAAGTCTAGGTTCTTCCTACCATGCCATGCTGCTATCTGGAAGATATGTACATATATTTTTACAAAGATTATTAATAATTAAACAAATAGATACTAGTATGGGATATCCCAGAGGAATTTAAAACTAAGATATTCCAATACTGACCATGAAGTCAGGTCATTAATAAAAACAAATGTTACCACTTCACAAATAATTACTATGTGCCAACACTGCCCATCAGCTCTGGGAGGGATCCCAGAGATTAACCACTCTCATTTATAGACGAGGAGCTTGCAGCCCAGAAACATGATAGAATTTTCCTGTTTCAGTCAGTAGGGTAGAGTGAGGAGAGAAAAGCAATTTGTTGACTCCCTTTTCCTTTATATCAGTGGAGGGTGAAACCACTTATTAACCTGTTTAGAAATGCTTGTATCACACAAGTTCAATGCCTAAATGAAAATCTTATTTAAATGTTAGAAGAAATAAATATTGAATCTATGAGGAATAACCACATTTAAAATATTGCCAACCAGTTCCAGAGATACCCTAGACTATACCATCATCAGCCCTTCGGGGTGTGTAACTGAGAAGCCTAAAATAGCTTTTGAGAGAAACCTCATGAAAACATCCCCTGGGGAGCTGAGATCACATTTCCACCCAACTCTGAAACACAGGATTTATTTGACCAGCTTCGAGGCAAGAAAATTGTTTCTTCTGCAGAAATTGGGGAAAATGTGAAATCCCTTGTGAATCCATGGAAAAATGTAAGATTTAGTGTCTAAATGTTTTAAAATAAAAACATTTTATAGTAGACATTACTATCTCCATGTTCATAGATAATATTTTTTGTTTTAATAAAATCTAAGATGTGTTTTACCCTAAGGGCCATTTCTATTGAACCTGGAGGGGGAGAAAAAAACCAACTTGAGTTACACAAGGAAAACTGAACCTTTACATTTCTGATTCGTTTCCCCTTAAATCATCCAAACATTGCTTTTTATGGGCTGTGTAATAGCAAAAAAGTCTCTGAGAGGGTGTTGAAGCATTTCAAGCCTTGCTTCCCTTAAAAATAAAATAACATAAAATAAGTTTTAAAAAGAGGAAGCAGGCTTCAAGTGAATCTAAAGGGTTTACAAAAGGTCTCATCAGGCCAATATCTAAAATGTTTTAGTGAATTTTTAATTTAAAAAATTTTCCTTTTCCTGTTTAATAGTGGAATCTTGCATGAAGATTGCCTTGAATGCTTAAAATATGTCTTCCTATCAGAATAAGAATAAACTTGGTCACTAAAAAGAGAGCACTCTGCTTTTCTCCATTAGAAATCACCGTGAGATATTTTAGAGTGAAGGAATTGTACCAATTTAAACCATATGCTTGTTTACATCTAATTTATCAGATAACTATTGGAAAATTTTACCTAACTAAGAGAGTCTTCTTTTTCACAACCATTTGGTGATTCAAATAGTGGAGTATGCAGTTCACTTAGGGCCAAATGTAGAATCACATGTTAATAGAATTTGACTTCTATTGACTTCTTCCTCCCTTTTTTATCTCTATTATTGAGATGACTGTTGAATGAAATCAGGTCACTTTTGCCTTAAGCTCTTTTTTATTTTAGTTCTCCCATGAGCCTACTTACATGAATAATAACTTAGGTAGTTTGGAAAGAAAGTCTAAGAAAACTAAGAATGGCCGGGCGCGGTGGCTCATGCCTGTAACCCCAGCCGTTTGGGAGGCTGAGGCGGGCAGATCACCTGAGGTAAGGAGTTTGAGACCAGACTGACCAACATGGAGAAATCCTGTCTCTATTAAAAAAAAAAATTAGCCGGGCGTGGTGGCACATGCCTGTAATCCCAGCTACTTGGGAGGCTGAGGCACTTGAACCTGGGAGGCAGAGGTTGAGGTGAGCGGAGATCGTACCATTGCACTCCAGCCTGGGCAACAAGAGTGAAATTCCGTCTCAAAAAAAAACAAAAACAAAATAAACGGCTAATATTGAATGAAGCATTTTCTCAAAAATAGTTTCAGACATTGCACTAGTTTGCAAAGCAGAAGAAATCCACCATACATTGTGCATTTCCAGGTAATTGGTGAGTTTTCCATTTGAAGTTTTAGCTGGTTAAATTTTTGGCTGCCTTGAATCTGAAGAAAGACTGGCAGAGATAACAACATAGTATTTTAAGCAGAAATCTAAGGAAGCCATTCAGAAATTTATCCATTCATTCCACCATGATTTATTGAGTGACAACTATGGGCAGGCAAGATGTTTGGGACTGGAGGTATAACAGCGAACCATGGAGACAGGTATTTTCAAAGAAATTGGATGACAAGAGATCTGTTTGGGAGGGCCATGGTTTGGCGACAACAAATACTAATTCTGGGACTCATTTGTAGCATCTTTTATAATTTCAGAGTAAGGAAACATCAAAGTGCAAATAGTGAGATCTCTTCATTTTCAGTCCTGTGATATTTGGCCAGTGTTTTGCATACCCTGAAGAGCAATTCCTATCTGAGATCCAATAACTTCACTCACTAGAGCACATATGATACCCTGGAACATTTATCATTTACCTTTAGTGTGCATCTCACCTCTCTTCTACTTGCTCCCAGCTTTGTGTCTCTGCCTCCTACTTCACTATGAAAACTGAAGTGATTGAACTTGTATTCTCCCAAGTCTTCTTTTTGCCACCTTCAAATTTATCTATGTCCTATACATTTAATGCAATTCCAATAAATAGTATCTCCAATATTTAAGAAGGAACTTGCAGTTCATGCAGAAAAATAACATGTGAGAAAACTCAGAGAAATCTTGAAAATAAAAATGAGAGATAGATAGTGTTACTAGACAATGCAATATATTTTGGAATTCCAATAAGTAAAAAAGTTTGATATTAGATAAAAAGTGAAAAATCCATGGAATAGAATAAAGAGTTCAGAAATAGATTCAAATTCTATGAAGGTTGGGCTTATGACAAAGGTGCCATTTCAGACTGGGTAAGGAAGGAAGGGAAGAATTCAAAATATCGATGTTGGACAACTGGCTGACCACTGGAAAAAATATTAAAATGGTATTTATTTCATCAAAAATAAATTCCAGATGGATTAAAGACATAAATGTTAAAAATAAAAGATTTTGAAGAAGGCATGAGAAATAACAGGGACCATATTTACCTTCCTGTCTGAAACAACTAAGAAAAAAGACAAAAAATACAATGATTTTAAACCATTAGACAATAGGCAACAAATGACAATGATCCTTGAGAGACAGGAAACAAATTATATGAACCCTATTATTGCCTCAGCCCACTGCCTGGAAAGAGTTTTGAGGCCACAGCATAGGGAAGGGGGAACGAGCTATAGCCCAATGATCTCAAGAAATTTAGGAGCTAGAGCTGGAGCTGAAGTCCAGGAAGGCCAAAGCAGCTGAAGCAAACAGGGCAGAGTACCAGAGAAAATCTGCTGTCCAGAGAGAGAGCCCTGGAGATCTTCAGAGGATCCCCTTGCAGTATTCAAATCAGTACTACTCAGCAAATGTGTGTGAGTAAACTAGTAGAGGACCCAGACACTGGGAAACAACCATCTGAAAGGACTAAAGAGAACAGTGTCTCACAATGGACTGGAAATAGTTCCTGTTCCCATCAACCAGACTGAAACACCTCAAAACTCAAAAGGCATCATGTAAAGTACTCATAAGAGTTTTGCCTCATGAATGGGGGGAAAATATCCCTACTAAATGCTTATCTGGTCTTGCCTAACAGCTTAAAAACAAGACTAAAATGAACCAGAAAAAACTCAAGAATATTCACAAGATTACAAAAATAATAAACATCCAACAAGGTAAAATTTACAGATCTGGTATCCACTAAAAAGTTACCAAGTAAGCAATGAAGCAGGAAAATGGACCCATAATGCCAGTGGTTAATTCTGATGAACCAAGTAGTAAAAGACTTGTTTCATTGTATTTCCTTCAGTCTCTTAACATTATATAAATATATACAAATGTATTATATATTTATATATAAGATATATGTGTTTTATGTATGCAAGTGTGCATTTATATATACTATATATATACACACACACATCTGCTTCCTCCTGTTTACCTACTCCACAGATTATCTAGAAATATAGATGGAGAAAAAATATACAAGAGATGATAGCAGACATAGAGAATATAGTGAAAAGTTTGACAAGATGTTAATTGTGAGTGCCATAAGGAAAAGGGAAAGCAGAAAGAAATGGCTGAGATTTTCCTAGAACTCATAAAAACATCCACAGGTGTAAGAAGCAGCCCAGGACTGCCCTAGTGGGTTAAGGATATATATATACACACACACATATATATATTATATATATATATATATATATATATATAATTTGAAAGGATCTAAATGTTCATTAATGTGGACTGTAAAATTACAGTACATTTATGTTATAGATGCTATGTAGCCATAAAGTGTACTAAAGGAGCTATTTATGTCAGGATATGGACCAACCTCCTAGTCTCCAAAATATACTGCTAGGAGAAAAGGCAAGGAGGAAAGTAACACATAGAGTATGTCATCATTTGTCTGGAAATGGAGGTGGAGTCACATTCACACACAGATATAAATACCTATTTGGCTGTAAATGAACAAAACATTTCTGGTTTGATACACATAGAAATAAGTAATAATGGTTGCCTCTGCAGTGTTGGATAGGCTGGGTGACAGGAATAGAAGGAATATTTTGTTCCTTGCATATATTTTTGCATCTGAAATTCTGCAGGAGGTGCGACTATCACCCATGTAGATCAACCAATAAGAAAATTTAAAAGCAAACCCCAGCACAATCAAAATGGCCTTCAGCTCTGACCAGTTAAGTCCTTTTCCCTTTAACTACTTTCTCTGGCCTTTTACAGTCTGTCACTTCTTGGAAAAACTGGGAATTGAGAATTTAAAAGCATGAGGATATCTTTCCTCTATAAGCATCAAACCCAAGGCTGGAGCTCTGTATGGGTTTGCAACAGACTGCTTTTAAATCCACAGGGTGGAGAATTTAGCTTATTTTTAAATTAGGTGGAATTCAGAAAAGAGCTGCCAAAATGATTAAATAGACTGGAGAGACTGGTTTATAAAGAAAGATGAAAAGACCTAAATGTGTGTAATTTGGCGACATGACAGCAGGCCTGGCCTGTGGTTAACACATACAAGTACTGAACTTGATGAGTTCAAACACCAGGAAAGGAGCAGAGTAGTTGAGGATATAAGTAGGAGGAAAAAGGAGAAAATATGAAAAGAAAAACAAAGTGAACAGATACTCAAACAAAAGTCTTAGTCAGCCTGTCTGTCTCTATCTCTAGAGAGGCCTCTCCAGGGAAGCAACTGATGTCTTGTTTCTTGGATACTATCCTAGAACATCTTTACCTTCTCAGCAATTATAAGCTGAAACCAGCTGCCAGACCGGGGGTTAGAGGTCACCAGAAAGACTTTTATTCAACTTAAGCTCCCCTTTTCCACTGCCTTCTCCCTGATCTGGCACTTTGCTGTATTCGAGTGGCTACTTTGCTTCCATGTGCATAACCAATAAGGGGCAGACAGCCTTTTAGGGAGGAGTCTATGCAGAGTACATTGATCATTCACTCATATGTCAAGTTTTACTGGGTGTCTATGATAGGTTTGAGAAAGAAGATTGCAGTTCCCTGCTACTATCAAGGAGTTTGTGGTAGTTCACAATAGTTCTATCAAGAAGGGATAAGTGAGATGGCCAGGTGGACACAGACCAGCTTAGCAGCAGCACTGTGAGCACTGTGCTGTGCATTGGATGGTCCCATGTCCCTAATCAGCCTCTCACTGAGCCTATCTCTAGAGAGTATTAAAAAGTCACACTATTGCTATGCCACTGAAAATGAGTACCATGGGGTGACTTTGCTTGCTTGTAATGTAACTGCTCAGTCTCTTCACCTGCTATATCTAGTCCATTCCTTTTATTTCATATTCACTAATCCTTAGTCCATATTTATTTGGGCTTGCAAATTAACTTGCCAGAGTATATGCTCAAGGGTGTGCAAACTGATATGGGAGCATATATAAAAATCTACATTCGTATGTATAAATAATCATGCACAAGTCTGTATGCATTTCTGGATTCATATCTCTGTGTTGCTGTGTATAAGAGAAAATGCACATATGGGTAAAATGAACGAAAAATTAATTTAAGAAACAATCTGGTAGGGATTCCAAAACTAATACATAAGAGAATGTTTTAAAAACCATTCTTGGTTTATGTTTATTTTAAATTTTCTCCATTTTTCAAATGAAGGAACTGAACTGTGGCTGGAACTTGATCCTGATGTGCTTATTACTGGCAGCATTAGGTGAGGCCATTCCCCTGTGGGCAGAGAGTAGGGTCAGAGGGAATAATCATTATAACTCTCAATTATTCTGGACAAGAGGCAGCTTCTGGGTCAGGAGATGAAAAGTTGGCAGCTATGCCTTAGACTGTGGGTAAGGAAAGAATTACTTCTCTCTGGGCTCCAGTTCTCTTGTAAAGAGGCTCTGAGGGATCCAGACACGATAAAGGCCTTTCCCATGTGGTGGAGAGAAGCTGAACTCTGCCATATGGAACTAGGGGAGGAGATAGGCTCATAGCTACGGTGCCATGATTAGGTTTGCCTACAGATTACAGAAACCCCAAAATAACAGTGACCTAAACAAAAAGTCCAGGGATACTGTGGTGGCTTCACTAGGTAATCAGGAACTCCATCTCCTCTCTGCTCTGCCATCCTTGGCAGCTGCTGCCAGCCTAAAGACCATCACATGTTCCAGGATGGCTGCTGTAACCTCTGTCATCATGTCCTTTTTTGGGCAGCAGAAAAGACAAAAAGGAGGCATCTCCCAGTTTTTTTCTGTTGTATTAGCCAGAACTTAGTCTTGGGACCATATCTAACTGCAAGAGAGGCTGGGAAAGATATCCTTATAGCCTGGTTCATCACCATCTTGAATAAAATTGTTTTTCTGTAACTAAAGAAGAAGGAGACAATAAATATTGGGGGGAAAAGTGTTTCCTGCAACAGTTGGGCAAAAATGTGGCCTAGAGAAAAGCCCGTAAGGATATGTAGTTGCCAGCCGAAGCATAATTTTGGTATATGCTTCCTTTTGGTGATACCTGAGGCTGTACCAAAAAAGTGATACTAGCTGTTATAAGCTGTTCTTGGTTATGCTGTGGGGTATTAAAGAAAGTGTCTGTGTCCACTCTTGGGCAAAGGAGACAGCAGCACTCAGAGGCAAGTACGGTGTGTCTGCAGTGACCTCAGGGAGCACTGGCCCACAGAGAGAACCACAGAGAGCTTTCTGGAGCAACAAAATCACTTCATGCTCATAGGCAATGTGTCTGAGTCATGACAACTGGTGGGGAGGACACAAGCAAGAAACATCCTAGAGACTCCCTGGGAAATACCAGCTGTAACAATACCTCAAAAGTGGGGCTGGGGTCTTGCTGTCCCACAGGTGAGGGTTACAAGGTCAGTAAGCTGTGCTGAACCATGTATATGACCTCCTTTATAACCATAGACAGGTAAGGCCAGGGGATTATTTGAGTGACACGAAATAAAGAATATATTTCAGAAGTATTTGTTTTGTAAAGAGAGAGTTGGTTAAGAAAATGTGGATGCATGCATTTTAGACCACGCTTCAGCTTTTTAAAGTGAACACCAATGAGTGAGCATGATGATTTTCAATGCATATTTCATGGAACTCTCTAGTTTCATGAAGTGAATCAGAGTGCCTCCAAGACCAGAGAGAGACCAATGGGCTAGACTCTGGTCCCCAAACTATGCTGATTACATCATATTCATATTATTAGATTTCAACATAACTTCTCATTTGAAAAATTATTTCTACTGGCCCCACCATTAGAAATTAATGGTATAGGGATTAAACTTAGTAATGGTAATCACCTAACAATGTTGATCTCACTATCTTAAACTAAGAAATACTGCAGAAATGCTATTTAATAAAAGGAAATAGATATGTTAAATCTGCTCCTCTAAAAAATTCCAGTCTATCAAGGATATAGAGAAAATGAAACATTTATACATTGTTGGTAGGCATGTAAATTTAGTTCAACCCCTACGGAAAAACAGTATGGAGATTTCTCAAAGAACTAAAAATAGAACTACCGTTCAATTCAGCAATCCAACTACTGTGTATCTATCCAAAGGAAAAGAAATTGTTTTATCAAAATTTACCTGCACTCATATGTTTATCACAGCACTATTCACAATAGTAAATTCATGGAATCAACCTAAGTATACATCAATGGTTTACTGGATAAAGAAAATGGGGTACATATATACCATGGAATACTATGTAGCCATTAAGAAAGAATAAAATCGTGTCTTTTGCAACAAAAAGGGTGGAGCTGCAGACAATTATTCTCAGTGAAATAACCCAGAAATAGAAGATCAAATGTTCTCACTTGTAAATGGTAGCTAAATGAAGGGTACACATGGACATAAAGATGAAAATAATAGACACTGGATGCTCCAAAAGTGGGTATGGTGGGAGGGGACTGAGGTTGAAAAACTGCCTATTGGGTACAATATTCACTATTTGGGTAATGGGTTCAATAGAAACCCAAACCTCACCATTGTGCATCCATCTAACAAACCTGCACATGTATCCCCGAATCAAAAATTTGATAAATAACAAACAACAACAAAAATTCCAGCCTATACCTACATGAGCTGAGATATGCAATATTGGTTACCATGATTAATTCACTAACAAAGGTTCTAGACATCAATCAAAACATTTACGAAAAGAAGGGATTCTATATGAAGACAGGCTTTGAAAATTCTATTTTTTTAAAAAAAATTTGTTATTATACTTCAAGTTCTGGGATACATGTGCAGGATGTGCAGGTTTGTTACATAGGTATACATGTGCCATGGTGGTTTGCTGCACTCATCAACCTGTCATCTGTATTAGGTATTTCTCCTAAAGCTATCCCTCCCCTAGTCCGCCACCCCCGTCAGGTCCCAGTGTGTGATGTTCCCCTCCCTGTGTCCATGTGTACTCGTTGTTCAACTCCCATTTATGAGTCAGAACATGTGGTGTTTGGTTTTCTGTTCTTGTGTTAGTTTGCTGAGAATGATGGTTTCCAGCTTCATTCATGTCCCTGCAAAGGACACGAACTCATTCTTTTTTATGGCTGCATAGTGTTCCATGGTGTATATGTGCCACATTTTCTTCATCCAGTCTATTACTGACAGGCATTTGGGTTGGTTTGAAGTCTTTGCTATTGTAAATAGTGCTGCAATAAATATACATGTGCACATGCCTATTTGAGTTGGTTCCAAGTCTTTGCTATTGTGAACAATGCCACAATAAACATACATGTGCATGTGTCTTTATAGTAGAATCATTTATAATCCTTTGGGTATATACACAATCATAGGATTGCTGGGTCAAATGGTATATCTGGTTCTAGATCCTTGAGGAATCATCACACTATCTTCCACAATGGTTGAACTAATTCACACTCCCACCAACAGTGTAAAAGTATTCCTATTTCTCCACATCCTCTCCAGCATTTGTTGTTTCCTGACTTTTTAATTATTGCCATTCTTACTGGCATAAGATGGTATCTCATTGTGGTTTTGATTTGCATGTCTCTAATGGCCAGTGAGGATAAGCTTTTTTTCATGTTTGTTGGCTGCATAAATGTCTTCTTTTGAGAAGTGTCTGTTCATATCCTTCACCCACTTTTTGAGGGGGTTGTTTTTTCTTGTAAATTTGTTTAAGTTCTTTGTAAATTCTGGATATTAGCCCTTTGTCAGATGGAAATTTTCTCCCATTTGATAGGTTGCCTGTTCACTCTAATGATAGTTTCTTTTGCTGTGCAGAAGCTCTTTAGTCCCATTAGACCCCACTGGTCAATTTTCACTTTTGTTGCAATTACTTTTGGTGTTTTAGTCATGAAGTCTTTGCCCATGCCTATGTCCTGAATGGCGTTGCCTAGGTTTTCTTCTAGGGTTTTCAGGGTTTTAGGTCTTACATTTAAGTCTTTAATTCGTCTTGCATTAATTTTTGTATAAGATGTGGAGGCCTAGTCTCCTCCACACCTTATACACCTAATTCTTCTGCATGTACACCTCCACACCTTATTCTTCTGCATGTGAACATCTAATTTCCCTAGCATGGTTTATTGAAGATTAGCTGGCTATAGTGCATGAATTTTTTCTGGGATCTCTATTCTGTTCCACTGGTTTATATGTCCATTTTTATGCAAGTACCATGTCGTTTTGGTTACTACAGCTTTGTGGTGTGTGTGTATATATATACACACATATAAAAAATACATTAATATATAACATATATATGTTATATATAAATTAAATTTATAAATTAAAGTTAAATTTTAAAAAATTTAAAAAATGTATATACATATATATATGAGATGGGGTCTTGCTATGTTGCCCAGGCTGCCCTTAAACTCCTGGACTCAAGCGATCCCCCCGCCTTGGCATCCTAAAGTGCTGGAAATACAGGCGAGAGCCACCTTGCCTGGCCTGGCTTTGTAGTATATTTTGAAGTCAGTTAACATGATGCCTCTAGCTTTGTTGCTTTTGCTCAGGATTGCTTTGGTTATTCAGGGTCTTTTGTAGTTTCAAAAGAATTCTAGGATTCTTTTTTTCCTATTTCTGTAAAGAATGTCATTGGCATTTGTATAGGGATTACAATAAATCTGTAGATAACTTTGGGTAGTATGGCCATTTTAACAATATTAATTCTTTCAATCCATGAACACAAGATATCTTTCTAATTATTTATGTGTTCTTCAATTCTTTCACCAGTATTTCAAGGATTTTTCATTGCCTTAGTTAAGTTCATTCCTAGGTATCTTCCTTTTCTTTATACTATTGTAAACGAAATGGTTTTCTGGATTTCTTTTTCAGATACTTCACTATTACTATATAGAAATGCTGTTGATTATTTTTACCCTACAAGTTTACTGAATTTGTCAGTTCTAATAGGTTTTTTTGGTAGAGTCTTTAGGGTTTTCTATATATAAGATCATGTCATCTGCAAAAAGGGACAATTTGACTTCCTCCTTTTCAATTTGGATGCCTTTTATTTCTTTCTATTGCCTAATTGCTCTGGCTAGGACTATGTTGTCTTTCAACATTATGTTACATAGAAGTGGTAAAAAGTGGGCATCCCTGTCTTTTTCCTGATCTTAGAGGGAAAGCTTTTAGCTTTCCCCCTTCAGTATGATGTTAGCTGTGGATTTGTCATTTATGGCCTTTTTTTGTGCTGAGGTACATTCCTTTTATATATAATCTGTTGAGAGTTTTTATCATGAAGGAATGTTGAGTTTTGTCAAATGAATTTTCTGCATCGATAGAAATAACTATACGGGTTTTGTCTTTCAGTTAATGTGGTATATCAAATTTATTGATTTGTGGATGTTCAGCCATCCTTGCATCCCTGGAATGAATTCCACTTGATCATAGTGAATGACATTTTTAATAAGTTGCTAAGTTTGATTTGCTAGTATCATTTTGGGAATTTTGCATCTATGTTTATCAGAGATATAGGCCTGTAGTTTTCTTTTTTTTGTTGTGATCTTGTCTGATTTTGGAATTAGAGTAATGCTGGCCTCATAAAATGAGTGTGGAAGTATTCCCTCCTCTTCCTCTTTAGCTGTCTGAAAAGGTTGAGGGTCAGTATTAGTTCTTCGAGTGTTTGGTGAATTCAGCAGTGAAGTTCTCAGGTCTTGGTTTTTTCTTTGATGAAAAACGTTTTATTCCTGACTCAATGTCCTCACTACTTATCAATGTGTTCATATTTCTATTTTTTATTATTTAATCAGGGTAGGTTGTATGCTTCCAGGAATTGATCCATTTCTTGTATGTTATCAGATTTGTTGGTGTATGGCTGTTGTTCATAATACTGTCTTATAATCTTTTTAATTTCTGTGGTGTGAATTGTAATGTATCCTTTTTCATCTCTAATTTTATTTACTTGAATATTTTTTCCTAATCTAGCTAAAAGTTTATCTATTTTATCTTTTCAAAAAACAAATCTTCATTTTATTGATCTTTTCATTTATTATTTTTTTACTTCCACTCTGAGCTTTAGTATTTCTTTCCTTCTACCAATCTTGGGTTTAGTTGTTACTGTTTATCTAGTTCCCCAAGGTGCATCATTAGGTTTTTTATTAGAAATATTTCTTCTTTGATATGGGCATTTATTACTATAAACTTCCCTCTTAGAACCGCTTTTGCTGTGCTCCACAGGTTTTGGTATGATGTATTTCCATTCTCATTCATCTCAAGAATTTTTTTAATTTCCCTTTTTATTTCTTTATTAACCCATTGGTTATTTAGGGGCATATTGTTTAATTTCCATGTATTTATAAGGCTTCTGAAGTTTTTCTTGTTTGTTGACTTACAGCTTTTTATTAAAGCTACCTCTATTGCTGAAATTCCAGCAGGGAAAAAAATTATTATTGTAAATCCAAGTCTCTATCTTCCAGCACTTTGTTGTCTTCTGAAACAATGGGATTTGGGGGTGGGGACACACGAAGTTCCTTAGGAAGTTAACTATTGCACTACAATAGAGCTGCTTGCCGTTGGGAGCTTTTAGTAGGCAATATATCATAATCAGCAGCAGAAGATGTAGATTCATGAAAGTAAATCAGTGAGATGTGACTCAGGCTGCTTCTGGAAAGACAGGAGTAATTTCCTTAAGACAAGGTCTGCTCCAACACTGTGAGAAGTGGAGCTCTTCGCAGAAAAGATGAGAATTGCTTCTGAATTAAAAAGCTGTGAGTGACCTTCCAAGGTCACCTAGTTTATTCCCTTCAGGCAGAAACCCCTAGTAATGTGATGATAAGGTGGCCTGTTTTACAGACCCTGAGAGAGAGCACATACATTCCAGAATCCCACACTCCAGCACGAAGAACCTTCACTAGCAAGAAATTCTTCTTGGCTGTAAATATAATTCCTCCTGCTATGGCTAGTTTGCTTTTGCTTTTGCTTTCTATTTTCTCTTCCTGAGAGACAAATAAGCTGGTCAAGTAAGACTAAGGAACCAAAGAAGCACGACTTCACAACTTGCCCAGAGTTGGTGAATTCAAAACTAGAGAACTCATTATGGTATCCGTTCTTATTCCCAGATCTGAAGAACAGTGAATGCCTTTCTTGGCAGATAGAGAGCACTGGCAGGAGGCAGTTGATCTACGTACTTGCAGATAACTAAAAATCTTTAAAGCTCAAGGTACTACTCACCAGGGAATCAACTGTTAGTTCCCCTGTAACCACCCACCCCCCACAATAAAAGGTAAAAAAAAATAAAGGGAAGGAAAACAGCAATTTAAAAGTCTATAAAATTGCCAGTTGCATGGTCTGAGGCTAGTGCTTGAGAGTAAGGGTGAGCAGGAGGTCTCTTTCACCCAGGTAATGACTGTATGAGCCCCATAAGGAGATGGTTAAATCAAACACTGAGATGACTGCTCTTAAGAGGGGAAAAATATGTCAATCACACTTTGCCTTTGACACAAGGAAATTCCTTGAAACTGAGAATGGAGAGTGGAAGGGAGGGAGAATGTCTCCTGATGTGGGTGGCCAGGAAATCAGGGGCCAGAAAAGCATGAGAGGAGAGAGGAAGAAAGAGACTGAGAGGGAAAAAAACACAAGATTGAATTCTAATCAAAATGCTATGAGGCATTCACACCAGGCCTTGGGAGAATATTAACAAGGTTACCCAAGGGGGGGCCTTTAGCCCCAGGAATTATTAGTGAATATGGAATTATATTTGCACAAACACTACCAGATGCAAAGGGCTAAATGTCCTGCAGATGTGGAAGGAGCCAGTGTACGTTCCAATAGGCGGCAGCTTTATTTGTTTTACCCTTCGTCCAAAAGTCTGGGCAGCATGTTTCTGAGGGGTTGCAATTCTGGAATGACCACCACATCACTAGGCCCCTGTTTCCCAACTGCTGCTTGCACCAGCCCCAAAAGTATCTCTGCCTAGGACAATGTGGAGTGGCCCTGAGTTAGGTTTGACAAGCTTACCAGCTGACCTCTACCATTTTTTTTGTGTCGGGGGAAGGGGATAATAGCAGTCCTACAAGAGATTTTCTGAAAGATGAGAGAGTTCAGAGCCAGGTAAATCACAACAATTTCAAAGAGTAGTTTTGAACTCAAATTTTAACGAGTCAGTGTTGGGCAAAGAATATACAGCAAAACAAAAAGGGTACAAAGGGTCTCCTCATATGAACCTTTACAGCCCCACAACTCACTTTTATTTAGATTCGCCGCTGCTGAAGGGGACATATCTCATCTCTGTGGTTGGATGAGATGCTGCCTTCAGGGGGTCTCCTGCATGCATGACCCCAAACCACGACCACCATCTTGCTCGCATTGAGCAATGATTGCCAGTCTGGAAAGAAAGAACTGCTCAGCACACTGATATGACATGTAGCGGCAGTTGACCCTGAAGCTAATGCCATGAGCCCCTCCCAAATCCCTCATAGGGCCTCTATCAATATGTATGCATGGCTATATGTTTTCATAAAGTTTACGAAATTAAGGTATATAACACCAATTAGTTAATACAGCCCTGATTTCCCCTCTGTCACATTTCCCTTTGTGTAGGGTGGCATCAGAGTTGGGTTGAAGATATACTTAGCTTGAGTGGAATGAAATGTATTACATGGTTTGCATCACTTTTGTGTAGGGCTGACTGCTACCCACCTGGTTGTATAAATGGATTCCATAAGCACTTCTATCATCAACTGCTCACCAGTGAGCTGGGTGACCAAGGGACATCATGTTGGGATTACCAGCATCCTAAGATGCTGATCCTATGATGCATTCTGATGTTACGTAAATACATCCTACAATGCCCAGCCCTGAAATTAGGAGAATAGTGGAGGAGAAATAAGATTTGAAATGTGCAGAGCCAGAAGCTAGTCATAGAAGTGTTATCTAAATCTTACAACTCTTACATGTAAAATCTTGATAAAAGTTTTCCCAAATTTGACAACAATTGTAAAATTTTGCGTGACATTGCAAGCAACAAAATGTGGTATTGAAGAAAATTTCCCTAAACTATCAACAATAAAACACAAATTTTAATGAACCATACTAAAGGAAAGTTGAACTATGTTTCTATTCTCTCTATACAGTATGATATTACAAAATTGTCATATAAAGAAGCAATCAGAATCTGTACAACTATATGTGTATATATTAGAACTATATATATTCCACATAATAGAATATATTACATATTCATATATTATCTAATATATATTATTACACATAATAGAAAATTATTATATATTATATGTAATATATTACATATTTATTTATTTTATATTAAATTTTATATTTTATATATTTATTATGTATTACATGTAACATATATATTACATAATATATTACATATTTATATATTATATCTAATTATATATTATATATAATAGAATTATTACATATTATATGTAATATATAATACAATATATAATTAGAGATATATAAGTAACATATATAGTATATAATATATACAATAGAAATATTTCAGAGAGTTAATAAATAAAAGCAGCATGTTGTTTTCCTGGATTTTGTGATTTTTGTAATATTTGTCAGCTTTCTTTTTCAATTGGTGATTTGTTATTTATTTATTTTATTTATTTGTTATTTGTTTTTTGAGATGGAGTTTCTTTCTTGTTGCCCAGGCTGGAGTGCAATGCCGCAATCTTAGCTCACTGTTCACCGCAACCTCTGCCTCCTGGGTCCAAGTGATTCTCCTGCCTCAGACTCCCGAGTAGCTGGGATTACAGTTGCTCACCATCACGCCTGGCTAATTTTTTGTATTTTTAGTAGAGATGGGGTTTCACTCTGTTGGCCAGGCTGGTCTTGAACTCCTGACCTCAGTTTATCCACCCACCTCAGCCTCCCAAAGTGCTGGGATTACAGGCGTGAGCCACTGAGTCCGGCTGATTTGTTATGATTTCTTTTTTTTTTTTTTAATTATTATTATACTTTAAGTTCTAGGGTACATGTGCATAACGTGCAGGTTTGTTACATATGTATACTTGTGCCATGTTGGTGTGCTGCACCCATCAACTCGTCAGCACCCATCAACTCGTCATTTACATCAGGCATAACTCCCAATGCAATCCCTCCCCCCTCCCCACTCCCCATAATAGGCCCTGGTGTGTGATGTTCCCCGTCCTGAGTCCAAGTGATCTCATTGTTCAGTTCCCACCTATGAGTGAGAACATGCGGTGTTTGGTTTTCTGTTCTTGTGATAGTTTGCTGAGAATGATGGTTTCCAGCTGCATCCATGTCCCTACAAAGGACACAAACTCATCCTTTTTTATGGCTGCATAGTATTCCATGGTGTTCTTACTGTAAAACATATTCACTTTACTACCTAATTTTATATCCAGAGTTGTGTATTCTTTTTCTTAAAGAAGGCCTCCAATATTATATAAGCTTCAAACCCTATATAACCTGGATTTGCCTTTGGTGCCATGTACCTTCTAATCATTTTTCAGACTTAAAAATTTTACTCCTCAGCTTATAAGGTAGGCCTTGTTTATACTATTTTACAAATAAAGAAGCTGTGACTTTCAGTCATATAGCTACTAAATGGATTTGAATGCAATGTCTGTCTTATGCCAAAGGAAGTGGGTTAGCTCTAGTCCCTAATTGTATTCCCTGCCCCCATAGCCCCATGCTGATTCCAAACTTAAACTTTCTCTGCTTTATCCAGTCTGATTCAAATGGCTTCCACTGAGATCATTCTCTCTACCGTTCCACCCATCTGTCCCCTGAAATACCTCATTATGAACTGATCTGAAAGATATCACTGTCAGAAAACTTTTCTTCATTTATTTTCCATTATTCTGAAATATGTCCCTGTGGACCCCTCTGGCAATTTCTCTTTCTTGTGATACTTACCAAGTTTTATGTAGTGTTTACCTTTATAGAAAGAACCAGGAAAAACATTTCAAAGCATCTTGCCCGAAGGATCTTTGAAATATTTTTTTAAATTGAAATTCAAAACACACTTCCTCCAGGAAGCCCACCAGATTAATTCCAGGTGGCAAGTCCCCATGCCATCCTCTTCCTCTGTAACTGATTACTAGCTATTCACAGCCACACTGTATGTACTTGCATATACAGTATTCTCTTTCTTATTAGAAAACTCATGATCAGCAATGCTTTAAAATCTTTACTACTTAAACTTAAATGCATGTTTGGATTCCAAAAACTTTCTGGGAACTCAGCAGAATTTTCAGACTATGTAATGTAAGGAGGTGAGGTCTGATTTTTTCTTCAGCACACCTCAGTATCTATCCTGTTGCTTTCAAAATGAAAAATAAGCAAGTTCATTTAATGCAAAAACAGAAAACCTCAGTTCTGTGGTGGAGCAAAAACTCATCAGACTCCTGGCCTGGTTCCCCTGAATTCTAATGCATGGCTTTAGCTCTTTCAGTGTGTAACCTCCACAAACAACATGGCTTCTATTTCTCTATCTGTAAAATAAGAATTGTATTATTTCTTTCCCATTTACTTTACAAAAGTCTCATGGGAACAAGAGTTAAATGATTAGTGACTGAATAAAAATCATCCCTCATTGCCACAGTGATAGGCACCAGTGACCTGATGCTAAATCTTGACTGAGACTGAAGGCAATTCAGATCAACTCTGGGCCCTGTCTATGAATCCAGGCTGCTTTTCTCCTCATGAGGATAATCTGGGCTCATGAATCTTGACTTCTTTCACTGACAGGCCCCCTGCTCATGGCCCTCCCTGCTCAGGCCCAACCCCCAAGTAATATGAAATCTGGCTTACTGGTTGTAGGGAAGCAACATGTAGGAAATTGTAACATGTGCAATATAAATTTATTCTCTCTTTTTCAGCTTATACTACAATATTATTTAGAAAATTATTTGAGATCAAAGCTCAGCATTTCATCTAGTTTAGGCCTTTCCAAAGAGAAGCTCCTGCATAACTCTGTAAAGGGTTTCCAAGTCAAACAAGTTTGCTGTCAGGACTGAAATAAGTGGGGTGTGCTTGAGGAACAAATACATCTCTATTGATGGAAATTTGTAAAGGTTATTTTAAAGGAAACAAGGGATTCTGGCATATTTTCAGTCAATTGTGCTTATTGAACATAATCTATTTCTGGTCTTCAGGTATAAAACAGCCATGGGAAATCACCCTGAACTTGAATCTGATCCCTGAATAAATTCAGAAAACTCAAGATGCATAATTACTCTACCAACCCTGATGCCTATAGTACTATCTTGTCCTAAAACAACTTTCTTTTTATTCTCTCCTCTAAGATAATGAAAGACTAAATGAGGGAGTTTGTCGGAGAAAATAATCACTAAGCTTTGCTATGTTTCATGGTAACAGAGGACAAAGCAACACAATGTGCTTGAGTTTTGGAATCAGACAGACCTGGGTTTGGAATCCCAATAGTACTAGTTCCTAGTTGTAGAACCTTGAGCATATTATTTAATTTCCCTGAATCCATTTCCTCATCTACAAAAAAGGACTAAAATTGTACAGGTACAGAAATAAAAGCAATGGTTGCCACTGTTACATATTCAAAGAGCTAAAGCCATACATTAAAATTTGGGGGAATCAGCCCAGGAGTTTGATGAGTTTATGTTCCATCACAGAAGCAATAGTGATGATTGAATTAGATACTGTATACAAAGTGTCTGGCAGATTGCCTAACTTATAGTACACAATCAATACATAATAGATATATTAATCATAATAATGAAAAAAATATATTCCTGGTCTACCAATAAGTCTGTTATTGTCAAACAAAAGATAGTTTTTGAGGATATATATGCTGGGCACTATAGGAAAGGGAAGTACAATGACTTAGATAAAATGTAACCTACTTTCAAAGATCTGACTGTCAGAGGCATTTGAACAAGAGCAGCTCTATCTTGAATAGGGGCTGGGTAAAATAAGGCTGAGATCTACTGGGGTGCATTCCCAGGAGGTTAGGTATTCTAAGTCACAGGATGAAACACGAGGTCAGCACAAGACACAGGTCATAAAGACCTTGCTGATAAAACAGGTTGTGGTAAACATGTCAGATAAATCCCACCAAAACCAAGATGGCGATGAGAGGGACCTCTGGTGGTCCTCACTGCTCATTATATGTCAATTATAATGTATTAGCATGCTGAAAGACACTCCCACCAGTGCCATGACAGTTTGTAAATGTCATGGCAACATCAGGAAGTTACCCTACATGTTCTAAAAAGGGGAGGAACCTTCAGTTCAGGTAATTGCCTACCCCTTTCCTGGAAAACTCATGAATAATTCACCCCTTATTTAGCATATAATCAGGAAATGACCATAAAAGTAGGCAGCCAGCAGTCCTCAGGTCTGTTCTGCCTGTGGAGTAGCCACTCTTTATCCCTTCACTTTCTTAATAAAGGTGTTTTCACTTCATGGAATCACCTTGAATCCTTTCTGTGCAAGATTCAAGAAGCCTTTCTTGGGGTCTGGATCAGGATCCTTTTCCGGTAACACAACCATCTAGTTTAACTTTTTAAAATGTTATTAAATATCTGTCTTTATGTATTCTCTGACTTTGCCTAAAGTATATGCAAATCATACATTTCAATTGCACAGGTTCTTTAATTGTATAGGCTATAGCTGCTATACCACAATATATGCATTCTTCAAAATCATTGCCTACGATAAAAGTTCATGTTAAAATAAAGAGAATGAGGATAAACGTACTCAACTTTGTAACCAGAGCACTAACAAAAATGGTAATTATTACCTGGGAGATAACTTGAAAGTTTCCAGGAAAGCAGATCAGTTGGCACTTGCCTCTGGGGATATTTTTAAATGCATAAAAACAATAGTGTGGTCTGCTGGATGCAGTGGCTCACGCCTATACTCCCAGCAATTTGAGAAGCTGAGGCAGGAATATCCCTTGAGGCAAGGAGTTCAAGATCAGCCTGGACAACACAGCCAGACTCTGTCTCCACAAAAAAAAATTTAAAACAATTATCCAGGCACGATGGTGCATGCCCATAGTCCCAGCAACTCAGGAGGCTGAAGCAAGAGAATTGCTTGAGCCCAGGAGCTTAAGGCTGCAGTAAGCCATGATCGTGCCACTACACACAAGCCTGGGCAGCAGAATGAGATCCTGTTTCTAAAAACAACAATAACAGCAAACAACAGTGTGGGACTTATGCTTCCAGCCAAGATGGAGTAACAGAAATTGGATTTACCTTCTTGCGTAAAACACCTAAAAAATCCCCTGGACATCCTAAGCTAATTAATTAGAGAACTGAAAACCAAATACCACATGTTCTTACTTATAAGAGGGAGCTAAAGACTGGGTACTCATGGACATAGAGATGGTAACAATAGACACTGGGGACTACTAGTGGGGGAAGGGAGAGAGTAGGGGAAGGGCTGAAAAACTGTTAGGTTTTTACTATGCTCAGTGCTGGATGGCAGGATCATGAGTACCCCAAACCTTAACATCACACAATATACACCCAGATAACAAACCTGCACAGGTACCCACTGAATCTAAAATAAAAGTTGAGAAAAAGACCCATCAAAATATCTGTACAAAACCTGGACAAATATATAAAATTACAGCTCTCAAGATATTGGAAATAAACAATGAAGGACAGTGGTCTCTGAGTGAAGGAAACAAATGAGGCAAACTTTAGAATTTCCCAGTTTACTCTTTAAAAAAGTTCCCAGGTCATGATACAAAGAGGGCAATACAGGTAGAGCCCAGTGGTCTCCCTGAGGTGAGGAGATGGAGCTGGGAGTCCAGGTAAGCCAATATGGCTAGAGTTCTCAGAGCAGAGAACCAAAGAAGAAAGTGTGTGGAGAGTGAGTGAGATTTACAGAGGATCCCCTTCAAGATTTCCATTGAGAACTGATCAAGCATTGAGAGGAAACTACTTGAGACTAGGGAGTAAACCACAGTAAAGGATAAGAGCAAACTACCCCAGGTCTCATACGGGGCCAGGAATAGTAGCTATTTTCATCACCCAGAGAGAAAAACCTCATAATTCATGGGGCTTAGGTTAATAATACGAAGGATTTTGACTCAGTAGTGAGAAAAAATTAATCCTAGGGTAAATGTTGCTCTGATTCTGCCAAACAAAGCCTAAAAGCGTGACCCAAAAGTACCCAAGTATTTCTCAATAAACTGACCACATTCCAGAACAAAGTGCAAGAATATTTTTAATAAAACAAAAATATACAGCATCTCTCAAGATAAAAATCACAATGTTGTGCATCTAAAAAAAAATGACCAGGCATACAAAGAATCAGAAAAATCAAACTGATAGTGAGGAGAAAAAAATAATTTATCAAAATACTTTTAAAATGACATAAATTATAGCACTAATAAATAAGAGTAACACAGTTATGATAATGGTATCCCATATGTTCAAAAGTTTAGAGAAAGATTTAACAAATTAAGTAAAGATATGTAAAATGTTTTTAACAATGAACTTCCACAGATAAAAACTAAAATGTGTGAAATGAAAAACACACTGGATGGGATAAACATCAGATTAGACATCACAGAAGGAAAGATAAATGAACTTGGAGACATAGCAATAGAATCTATCCCAAACGAAGCACAGAAGATTAAAAAAAAAAAAAAAAAGACCAAGAAAAAAAAATAAACAGAGCATCACTGAACCATGGGACAACTTCAAGTGGCCAAATATGTGTGTAATGTGCAATGGGAGTTGCTAAAGGAAAGAAGGCAAGGAGGGAGTTGCAAAATATTTGAAGAAATCATAGCTGAAATATTTCCAAATCTGAAAAAAATATAAACTCATAAATCCAAAAAACTCAATAGACTCCAAGCACAAGAAGCATAAAGCAAACATGAGAACATGGGGATACACCATAATCAAATTGCTTAAAACTAGTGATAAAAGGAAACTTTTAGAAGAAACCTGAGAAAAAGGACACTTCACATAAAGAGAAACAATAATAAAGATGACTTAGATTTCCTGTCAGATACTATACAAGCAAGAAGATAGTGTAGCAATATCTTTAAAGCACTCAAAGAAAGGCCAGCATTGGCTGGGTGCGGTGGCTAACTCTTGTAATCCCAGTACTTTGGGAGCCAAAGGTGGGTGGATCACCTGAGGTCAGGAGTTCGAAACCAGCCTAGCCAACATGGTGAAACCCCGTCCTACTAAAAATACAAAAATCAGCCAGGTGTGGTGGTGCATGCCTGTAATCCCAGCTACTTGGGAGGCTGAGGCAGGAGAATCACTTGAACCTAGGAGGCAGAGGTTGCAGTGAGCCGAGATCACGCCATTGCACTCCAGCCTGGCAACAAGAGCAAAACTCTGTCAAAAGAAAAGAAGAAAGGAAGGGAAGGGAAGGGGAGGGGAGGGGTGGGGAGGGGAGGGAAGGGAAGGGGCGGGGCCAGCATTATCCTGATACCAAAGCCAGACAAGAGCACTGCTGCAAGAAGAGAAAATTACAGGCCAATATCCCTGATGAACAAATATGCAAAAATCCTCAACAAAATACTAACAAACAAAATTCAACAGCACATTAAAAGGATAATTCACTACAACCAAGTGAGATTTATCCCTGGGATGTAAGGATGGTTCAACACATGTAAATCAATAAATGTAATATACAACTTTAACAGAATAAAAGACAAACCCATATGATAATCTCAATAGATGCAGAAAAGATACTGAACAAAATTCAACATCCTTTCATAATAAAAACTTTCCACAAATTATTTATAAAAGGAATGTACCTCAACATAATAGATGTCACATATGATAGGCCCATAGCTAACATCATACTGATGAAAGTCCATAGCTTTCATAAATAGTGAAAAGATGAAAGCTTTTCCTCTAAGATCAAGAACAATACAAGGGCTAGGTGCAATGGTAATCCCAGCACTTTGGGAGGCAGAGGCAGGTGGATTACTTGAGGTCAGGAGTTTGAGACCAGCCTGGCCAACATGGTGAAACCCTGTCTCTACCAAAAAGTACAAAAACTATCAGGGCATGGTGGCACATGCTTATAGTCCCAGCTACTTGAAAAGCTGAGGTGGAAGGATCACTTGAATTCAGGAAGCAGAGGCTGCAATGAGCTGAGATCGCAATGCTGCATTCCAGCCTGAGTGACAAAGTGAGACCCTGTCTAAAAAAAAATAAAAATAAAAGAAAGAAAAAAAAGAACAATACAAGGATGCTCACTGTCACCACTCCTGTTCAACATAGTACTGGAAGTCCTAGCCAAAACAATTAGCCAAGAGAAAGACATGAAAGCCACACAAAGGGCCCCAAACTACAAAACTATTATACTAGGAGAAAACAGGGGAAATGCTTTAGGACATTGGTGTAGGCAAAGATTTTATGGGCAAGACTTCAAAAGCATAGGCCACTAAAAGAAAATAGATAAATAGGACTATATCAAACTAAAAAGCTTCTGCACAAGAAAGGAAAAAACAGAGTGAGGAGACAACATATAGAATGAGAAAAAAATATTTGCAAACAATTTATGTGACAAGGAACTAATATCCATAATATATAAGAAACTGAAACAACTCAAGAGCAAAAAAAAAAAAAAAAAAAACAAAATAATCCCATTAAAGAGTAGATAAAGGATCTGAATAGATATTTCTCAAAAGAAGACATACAAATGACCAACACATATATAAAGAAATTCTCAACACCAGTAATCATCAGGGAAATGCAAATCAAAACCAGAATGAGATATCATCCTACTCTAGGTAAAACGGCTACTATAAAAAACATTTTAAAATAACAAATATTGGCAAGGATATGGAGTAAATGGAACTTTTATATACTCTTGGTGGAAATGTAAATTTGTAGAGTCATTATGAAAAACAGTACGGAGGTTTTTCAGAAAAATAAAATTATAACTATTATATGGTCCAGCAATCCCACTGAATATTTATTCAAATGAAAGGAAATCAGTATATTGAAGAGATAATCTGCATGCCGATGTTTATTGTTATTACAATAACAAAGATATGGAGTCAAACCAAATGTCCATAAATGAATAAATGGATTTTTAAAATGTGATACAGATACACAGTGGAATACTATTCAGCCATAAAAAAGAATGAAATCTTGTCATTTGTGGGAACATGAATAAGTCCGGATGATATCATGTTAAGTGAAATAAGTTAGGCATAATAAGATAAACAACACATGTTCTTACTCACATGTGGGAGCTAAAAAAAGGTTGAGCTCATAGAAGTAGAGAGTAAAATTGTAGTTATTAGAGGCTGGGTAGGGCGTGGGGGAAGGGAGGATAGAGACAGGTTGGTTAATGAATATTAAATTACAGCTAGATAGAATAATACTAGACAAGTTCTAGTGTTATATAGTACTTTAGGGTGATTAGCATTAATAATTAATTGTATAATTTCAAAAAGCTAGAAGAAAGGATTTTGAAGGTTTTTAACAAAGAAATAATAAGTGTTTGAGGTGATGGATATGCTAATTACTCTAATTTGATCATTACATATATGTATCAAAACATCACTCTGTATCCCATAAATATCTATAATTATTACATGTCAACCAAAAATAAAAGGAAAGGAAAATAAAAAGACACAAATATTTTGTTTAAAAACACAAATGCACTCACATTGGAAAGGAAGAAGTTAAACTGTCACTGTTTGCAGATGACATGAAAACTCTAAAGACTCTACCAAAAATGTTGGCACCAATAAACAATTTCAGCAAAGTTGCGGGATACAAAATCAATAACAATAAAAAATTAGTAGCATTTCCATGTTCTAACAATGAACTATCTGAAAAAGAAATCAAGAAAACAATCCCAACTACAATAGTCACCAAAAAAAAAAAAAAAAAAAAGTGTAGGAATAACATTGATGAAAAAAACTGAAGAAGGAACAAACATTTTGTGTTCATGGATTAGAAGAATATTGTTAAAATGTCCATACTACCCAAGGTGATCTACAGATTGAATGCAGTTCTTGTCAAAATTCCAATGACATTTTTCACAGAAATAGAAAAACAATCCTAAAATTTATTTGGAACCACAAAAGACCCTGATAGCCAAAGCAGTCCTGATCAAAAAAAACAAAGCTTCTGGTATCACATTACTTGATTTCAAAATCTACTGCAAATCTATAGTAACCAAAACAGCATGGTACTGACATAATAACAGACACACAGACCAATGAAATGGAATAGAGAGCTCAGAAATAAATCCATACATTTATGGTCACTTAATTTTTGACAAAGGTGCTAAGAACAAACAATGGGGAAGGGACAGTCTCTTCAATAAATGCTGCTGGGACAACCAGCTACCTACTGACAGAAGAATTACATTAGACCTTCATACATTTGAAAAAAAATGGTTAACATCTAAAAGATATAAGGAACTCAAATAACTCTAAAAAGAAAACAATTGGATTGAAAAATGGCAAAAGTTAATGATCATGCTTTTGAAGAAAACAACAAAAGTAAATAAAAAGAAAAAAAAATGGGCAAAGGATCTGAATGGATATTTCTCAAAAGAAGATATATCTTAAAAGAAATAGATATTTCTTAAAAGAAGGCAAACAGCTACATGAAAAAATGCTCAACATCACTAATCATTAGGGAAACAATGAGCTGTCATGTCACACTTGTCAGAATGGCTATTATTAAAAAGACAAAAGGTAAGTGTCGGTGAGAATGTGGAGAAAATAGAACCCTTGTATGCTCCTGGTAGAGATGTAAATTATTGCAGCCATTATGAAAACTGTATGGAGGTTCTTCAAAAAACTAAAAATAGAATTATCATATGATCCAGCAATCCCACTTCTGGGTATTAACCCAAAAGATCTGAAATCTTATGTCAAAGAGATGTCTGCACTCCCATATTCATTGTAGCATTATTCACTTGGCAGTTATGGAACCAACCTGAGCGTCCACGGATAGATTAATGCACAGAGAAAATGTAGTATATGTACACAATAGAATACTAAAAGGAAATGCTGGCCAGATGCTGGGGCTCACACCTGTAATTCCAGCACTTTGGGAAGCTGAGAGGGGAGGATCACTTGAGCCCAGGAGCTTGAGACTAGTCTGGGCAACACAGTGGGACCCCCAGCTCTACAAAAAATAAAAAAAAATTGGCCACGTGTGGTGGCACCCATCTGTAGTCCCAGCTACTCAGGAGGCTGAGGCAGAAGAACTGTTGAGCTTGGGAGGTCGAGGCTGCAGTGAGCTGTGATCATGCCACTGCACACCAGCCAGGGCAAAGGAACAAGAAGAACCTGTCTCAAAAATAAAATAAAATAAAATAAAATAATGGAAACTATAAAGGAAGAGATTTTGTCATTTGCAACAACATGGATGGAATTAGAGAACACTGTGCTAAGTGAAATAAGCCAGACATACAAAGACAAATACCATATGTTCTCACTTATATGTGGAATCTAAAGCAATCAAACTTACAGAAGCAAAGAGTAGAATGATGGCTACCAGAGGCTAGGGGTTTGGGTGAATGGGAGATGACTGTCAAAAGGTACAAAGCCTCAGTTGAACAGGAGGAATAAGTTTTTGTTTTTTGAAATCTATTACACCAGCATGATGAATATAGTTAACTCTCATGTATTGTACAATTCAAAATCACTAAAACAGTAAACTTCAAATGTTCTCAAGACAAAAAAATAAGTACTTAAAGTGATGGATATGTCAATATTATTGATTTAATATCAACCTAGATTTAATTCTTTCACACTGTATTAATAAACCATAACATTGCTTTGTACCTCATAAATATATACAACTATAATTTGTCAATTTACACACAAAAAATTTTAAACTGGACCCGCATCTCACACTTTGTAAAAAAGTCAACTCAAAATGGATTAAAGACTTAAACATAAGACCTGAAACTGTAAACCTACCAGAAAAATAAACTAGAAAAAAAGCTCCATGACATTGGGCTTGGCAATGATATTTTTTAATATGACCCAAATCGCTTCTCAGCCTTTTGACTAAGATCAATTATGGGTATATCCCCCAAATGACAAGCAACAAAAGCAAAATTGGACAACTGCGATGACATCAAACTACAGAGCTTCTGCATAACTACAAAAACAATGAACAGGGTAAAGAGACAACCTTCAGAATGAGAAAATATATTTGCAAACCAAACATCTGGCAAGGGGTTAATGTCCAAAATATTTAAGGAATTGAAACAAGTCAATAGTAAGAAAGCAAATAACCTAATTAAAAACAGGTCAGAGGACTTGAATAGAATTTCTCAAATGAAGACATACAAATGACTAGTAGGTATATGAAAAAAATGTTCAACATCATGAGTCATCAGGGAAATGCAAATTAAAACCACAATGAGGTATCACTTCATGCCTATTAGAATGACTATTATCAAAAACACAAAAGATAAGACGTGTTGGCAAGGATGTGCAAAAAATGGAACCCTTATTCACTGTTGGTGGGAATGTAAACTAGTATAGTCCTTATGAAAAACAGTATGAAGGGCAACCCCCTTTGGGTCCCCTCCCATTTTATGGGAGCTCTGTTTTCACTCTATTAAATCTTGCTACTGCACACTCTACTGGTCCGTGTTTGTTACAGCTCAAGCTGACCTTTTGCTTGCCATCCATCACTGTTGTTTGCTGCCATCACAGACCCGCAGCTGACTTCCACCCCTCCGGATCCAGCAGGGTGTCCGCTGCACTTCTGATCCAGCGAGGCACTGCCCATTGCCGCTCCCAATCGGGCTAGAGGCTCGCCATTGTTCCTGCATGGGCTAAGTGCCCGGGGTTCATCCTAGTCAGGCTGAATAGAGCTATAACACTCACCGCAGGGCCCAAGATTCCATTCCTTGGGATCTGTGAGGCCAGGAACGCCAGGTCAGAGACCAAGAGGCTTGCCGCCATCTTGGAAGCGGCCCGCCACCATCTTGGGAGCTCTAAGAACAAGGACCCCCTAGTAACATTTTGGCGACCATGAAGGGACCTCCAAAGTGCTTTCGCTTGCTATTCTGTCCTATCTTTCCTTAGAATTGGAGGAAAATACTGGGCACCTGTTAGCCGGTTAAAAATGATTAGGATGGCCACCAGACTTAAGACTCAGGTGTGAGGCTGTCTGGGGAAGGACGTTCTAACAACCCCCAACCCTTCTGGGTTGGGAGCATTGATTGTTCTGCCTGTAACCAGCTTCCTCTTTCAATTTCCCTGGGGAAGCCGAGGGCTGACTAGAGGCCAAAAGCTGTCGTACCAAACTCCCAGCATTAGCCGGTTGAGATCATGGCGCAGCCAGAAGTCTCTACTCAACAGTCGCCCATGCGTGCACCCCTACCTTTCCTTCTGACCCACACCTCCTGGGTCCTGACCATGACTTTCTTGAAAGTATAGCCCCAAAATTCTCCTTACCTCTGAATCTGCTTCCTCCGATCCCTGCCTCCTAGATACTAATGCTTCAGACTTTCACTTCCTCTGGCAAGTATTAGTATCTCCAAAAGGATCTAAGGAAGCTCTCCGCTGCATCCTTAGGCCCCTAGGCTATGAACCCAGGGAGTCTTGTTTCTGGTGTCCCTCCCAATTTAGTCATACAGCTCTTGACATGTGCAGTTTTGTGGGACCCATTCCCCACCACCCTTGCCAGGGCCTTGGAACTGATAATCCAGTACTGTAACAACTGGAACTGGGTCTACAACAACATAATACATCAGGATGAAAGCAAATTGAGTAAATAAAAGGGAGGTGCATATTCCTATAGTGACAAATGGGGGCAACGAGCGAACATCCTTCCACTGTGTTTCCAAAATCCATCTACAAAGACAGAAAGGAAAAAGAGAGAAAGAGAAAGATAGAAGTAGAAAAGAAAAAACAGTGTACCCTATTTCTTTAAAGGCCAGAATAAATTTAAAACCTATAATTGATAATTGAATGTCTTCTGAGTGACCCTGTAACACTCCAATACCACTCTGTTGTCAGCGTAAACAAGGGCGTTGCCTGAAAGCACTGAGGCCACTGACAACCAGTAGCCTTCCTATCAAATATCCTTAACCCAGGAACCCGCAGATGGCCCAGATGCATTCAATCTGTAGCAGCAACTGCTTTGCTAACAGAAAAAAGTAGAAAAATAACCGTTAGAGGAAACCTCATTGTGAGCAAACCTCACCAGTGCAGAACTATCCTAAGTCAAAAAGCCAAAAGGTAGCTTACAAACTCAAAAATCTTAAAGTATGGGGCTCTTCTGTTAGAAAAAGGTGATTTAACATTAACCACAGCAAATTCCCTTAACCAAGCAGATTTCCTAACAGGGGATTTAAATCTTCATTACCATACAAAGGTCCAACCATACCTAGCAGAAACTCCCTTCAAGACCGGATGATACATGTTTCCTCCAGGTGACTGAGGAAAAACAAAACACACACAATGGGTATTCAGTAATTGATAGGGAGACTCTTGTGGAAGCAGAGTTAGGAAAATTGCCTAGTAATTGGTCTGCTCAAACGTGGGCGCTGTTTGCACTCAGCCAACCCTTAAAGTACTTACAGAATCAAAAAGCCCAGTGTAGACCCTCATTGGGACGCAGAATACATGGAGATTGGTGCCGCAGACATTTACTAACTTGCATGCTAGAAGGACTAAGGAAAACTAGGAAGAAGCCTATAAATTATTCAATCATGTCCACTATAACACGGGGAAAGGAAGAAAATCCTACTGCCTTTCTGGAGAAACTAAGGGAGGCATTGAGGAAGCATACCTCTCTGTCACCTGACTCTCTTGAAGGCCAACTAATCTTAAAGGATAAGTTTATCACTCAGTCAGCTGCAGACATTAGAAGAAAACTTCAAAAGTCTGCCTTAGGCCCAGAGCAAAACTTAGAAACCCTATTGAACTTCGCAACCTTGTTTTTTTACAATAGATATAAGGAGGAGCAGTCGGAATGGGACAAACGAGATAAGAAAAAGGCCACGATTTAGTCATGGCCCTCACGCAAGTGGACTTTGGAGGCTCTGGAACACAGAAAGGCTGGGCAAATTGAATGCCTAATAGGGCTTGCTTCCAGTGCAGTCTACAAGGACACTTTTTTAAAAAAGATTGTCAGAACAGAAATAAGCTACCCCTCGTCCATGCCCCTTATGTCAAGGGAATCACTGGAAGGCCCACTGCCCCAGGGGACGAAGGTCCTCTGAGTCAGAAACCACTAACTAGATGATCCAGTAGCAGGACTGAGGGTGCCCGGGGCAAGTGCCAGCCCATGCCATCACCCCTACAGAGCCCCAGGTATGCTTGATTATTGAGGGCCGGGGGTTAACTATCTCCTGGACACTGACCGTCCTTCTCAGTCTTACACTCCTGTCCTGTCCTCCAGATCTGTCACTATCTGAGGGATCCTAGGACAGTCAGTCACTAGATACTTCTCCCAGCCACTAAGTTGTGACTGGGGAACTTTACTTTTTTCACATGATTTTCTAATTATGCCTGAAAGCCCCACTCTCTTGTTAGGGAGAGACATTCTAGCAAAAGCAGGGGCCACTATATACCTGAACATAGGAAAAGAAACACCCGTTTGTTGTCCCCTGTTTGAGGAAAACATTAATCCTGAAGTCTGGGCAACAGAAGGACAATATGGATGAGCAAAGAATGCCCATCCTGTTCAAGTTAAACTAAAGGATTCCGCCTCCTTTCCCTACCGAAGGCAGTACCCCATTAGACACGAGGCCCAACAAGGACTCCAAAAGACTGTTAAGGACCTAAATCCCCAAGGCCTAGTAAAACCATGCAATAGCCCCTGCAAAACTATAATTTTAGGAGTACAGAAACCCAACGGACAGTGGAGGTTAGGGCAAGATCTCAGGATTATCAATGAGGCCCTTGTCCCTCTATACCCAGCTGTACCTAACCCTTAAAATCTGCTTTCCCAAATACCAGAGGAAGCAGAGTAGTTTACAGTCCTGGACCTTAAGGATGCCTTTTTCTGCATCCCTGTACATCCTGGCTCTCAATTCTTGTTTGCCTTTGCAGATCCTTCGAACCCAATCTCTCAACTCATCTGGACTGTTTTACCCCAAGAGTTCAGGGATAGCCCCCATCTATTTGGCCAGGCATTAGCCCAAGACTTGAGCCAGTTCTCATACCTGGACACTCTTGTCCTTTGGTAAGTGGATGCTTTACTTTTAGCTGCCCGTTCAGAAACCGTGTGCCATTAAGCCACCCAAGTGCTCTTACATTTCCTCACCAAATTTCCTTTCCATGGCTACAAGGTTTCCAAACCAAAGGCTCAGCTCTGCTCACACTAGGTTAAATACTTAGAGCTAAAATTATCCAAAGGCACCAGGGCCCTCAGTGAGGAACGTATCCAGCCTATCCCAAAACCCTAAAGCAACTAAGAGGGTTACTTGGCATAACAGGCTTCTGCCAAATATGGACTCCCAGGTATGGCAAAATAACCAGGCCATTATATACACTAATTAAGGAAACTCAGAAAGCCAATACCCATTTAGTAAGATGGACACCTGAAGCAGAAGCGGCTTTCCAGGCCCTAAAGAAGGCCCTAACCCAAGCTCCAGTGTTAAGCTTGCCAACGGGCCAAGATTTTTCTTTATATGTCACAGAAAAAAACAGGAATAGCTCTAGGAGTCCTTACACAGGTCTGAGGGACCAGCTTGCAACCCATGGCATGCCTGAGTAAGGAAACTGATGTAGTGGCAAAGGGTTGGCCTTATTGTTCACAAGTAGTGGCAGCAGTAGCAGTTTTAGTATCTGAAGCAATTAAAATAATACAGGGAAGAGATCTTACTGTGTGGACATCTCATGATGTAAACGGCATACTCACTGCTAAAGGAGACTTGTGGCTGTCAGACAACCATTTGCATAAATATCAGGTTCTATTACTTGAAGGGCCAATGGTGCGACTGCACACTTGTGCAACTCTTAGTCACATTTCTTCCAGACAATGAAGAAAAGATAGAACATAACTGTCAACAGGTGATTGCTCAACTTACGCCGCTTGAGGGGACCTTCTAGAGATTCCCTTGACTGATCCTGACCTCAACTTGTATACTGATGGAAGTTCCTTTGTAGAAAAAGGACTTCCAAAAGTGGGCTTTGCAGTGGTCAGTGATAATGGAATACTTGAAAGTCCCTCACTTCAGGGACTAGCGCTCAGCTGGCAGAACCAATGGCCCTCACTCAGGCACTAGAATTAGGAGAAGGAAAAAGGGTAAATATATGTACAGACTCTAAGTATGCTTACCTAGTCCTCCATGCCCACACAGCAATATGGAGAGAAAGGGAATTCCTAACTTCCGAGGGAAGACCTATCAAACATCAGGAAGCCATTAGGAGATTATTATTGGCTGTACAGAAACCTAAAGAGGTGGCAGTCTTACACTGCCGGGGTCATCAGAAAGGAAAGGAAAGGGAAATAGAAGGGAACTGCCAAGTGGATATGGAAGCCAAAAAAGCCACAAGGCAGGACCCTCCATTAGAAATACTTATAGAAGGACCCCTAGTGTGGGGTAATCCCCTCTGGGAAACCAAGCCCCAGTACTCAGCAGGAGAAATAGAATGGAGAACCTCACGAGGACATAGTTTCCTCCCCTCAGGATGGCTAGCCACCAAAGAAGGAAAAATACTTTTGCCTGCAGCTAACCAATGGAAATGGCTTAAAACCCTTCACCAAACCTTTCACCTAGGCATTGATAGCACCCATCAGATGGCCAAATTAGTATTTACTGGACCAAGCCTTTTCAAAACTATGAAGCAGATAGTCAGGGCCTGTGAAGTGTGCCAAAGAAATAATCCCCTGCACTTCAGGCCATACATTTCAATCCCTGTATCTTTAACCTCCTTGTTAAGTTTGTCTATTCTAGAATTGAAGCTGTAAAACTACAAATGTCCTTCAAAAAGAGCCCCAGATGCAGTCCATGACTAAGCTCTACCACAGACCCCTGGACCAGCTTGCTAGCCCATGCTCTGATG
The DNA here is from genome assembly GCF_003255815.1 of Theropithecus gelada. Lineage (NCBI taxonomy): Eukaryota > Metazoa > Chordata > Mammalia > Primates > Cercopithecidae > Theropithecus > Theropithecus gelada. The sequence continues at coordinate 11,336,522 of NC_037668.1, read as the reverse complement.
TTGATGACATCAAAGGCACCCTTCCCGAAGAAATCTCAACTGCATGACCCCTACTATGCCCCAGTTCAGCAGGGAGCAGTTAGAGCGGTCATCGGCCAACCTCCCCAACAGCGCTTGCGTTTTCCTGTTGAGAGTGGGGACTGAGAGACAGGACTAGCTGGATTTCCTAGGCTAAGGATCCCTAAACCTAGCTGGGAAGGTGACTGCATCCACCTTTAAACATGGGGCTTGCAACTTAGCTCACACCCGACCAGTCAGGTAGTAAAGAGAGCTCACTAAAATGCTAATTAGGCGAAAACAGGAGGTAAAGAAATAGCCAGTCATCTATCGCCTGAGAGCACAGGGGGAGGGACAATGATTGGATATAAACCCAGGCATTCGAGCTAGCAATGGTAACCTCCTTTGGGTCCCCTCCCATTTTATGAGAGCTCTGTTTTCACTCTATTAAATCTTGCAAATGCAAACAAACAAACAAACAAAAAACCAATAAAACCCCACTATGGAGGTCCCTCACAAAATTAAAAACAAAACTACCATATGAGCCAGCAATCTTACGACTGAGTATATATCCAAAGGATATGAAATCAGAATGTTGAAGAGATATCTGCACTCCCATGTTCACTGCAGCATTATTCACACTAACCAAGCTATGAAACCAACTTAATTGTTCATAAACAGATGAATGAATAAAGAAAATGGAGTACATATACACAATGGAATAGTATACACTCTTTAAAAAGAAGGAAATCCTGTCATTTGCTGCAATGTAGATGAACCTAGAGGATATTATGTTAAGTGAAATAAGCCAGACACAGAAAAACAAATACCACATGATCTCACACATACGTGAATCTAAAAAAGTTGAGCTTGGCTGGACACAGTGGCTCATGCCTGTAATCCCAGCACTTTGGGAGGCTGAGGTGGGTGGATCACTTGAGGTCAGGAGTTTAAGACCAGCCTGGCCAACATGGTGAAACCTCATCTCTACTAGAATACAAAAATTTCAATTTTTAAAATAAAAAATTTCAATTTCTAATTGCTGCTGTTGTATATAAATACTATTAAATTTGTAAATGTACAATAACATCAAAAAATATGAAACAGGGATAAACTTGACAATAGATGTTTAATATTTAGTTACTGCAAACTACAAAATATTGCTGAGAAAAATTAAAGAAGATATGAGTAAATGAAGTGATACATTGCATTAATGAATAGCAAGATTCTGTATTGTTAAGATGTAAACAGTACTCCCCAGATTGATCTATGGATTCAAGGTATACCCAGTAAAAATCTACATAGGCATTTTTTGGAGAAATTGACAAGGTGATTCTAAAATTTATATGACGATGGAAAGGCACTGGAATACTCAACACACTTTGAAAAAGTAGAACAAAGTTGGAGAACTTATACTACCTGACTTCAAGATATTATAAAGTTATAATAATCAAGACACTGTGGTATTGATGTCAGAAAGATAAACAGATATATGGAACAGAATAGAGAGTCAACCGATTTTTAACAAAGGAGCAAAGTCAATTAAATAGACAAAGGAGAGCTTTCCAATAAATGGTTCTGGAACAATTGTATATTCATAGGCAAAAAAAGTGAACTTTAATCCATAATTCACACCATATAACAAAAAATAACTCAATTTGGATTATACATCTAAATGTAAAACCTACAATTACAAAACTTTAAGAAGCATTTGCTGAGTCATTTAAGTTACAAATATAACATTTCAACCCTAAGTACTTCAGCATATATCTGAAAAATTGATTATTGTATTTATTCATGTTATTGTTATAGCCAATAAAGTTAAAGCTGGCACCATAACATTACCTAATATATAGTCTATATTCAAATTCCCTTAACTGACCCAGTAATATTCTTTTCTTGCTATTTATTTCAACCCAAGATCAAATCCAGGGTTACGGACGAATTTAGTTTTCAGGTTTATCTCTTATAATATAGAACCGTTCCCTCCTTCCAACCGTTACTCATTTTATGACACGAACATTTTTCTTTTTTTTTTTTTTTTTTTTTTTTTTTG